>NC_064818.1:35720342-36020342 GCF_023721935.1 Panthera uncia | reverse complement strand
AGGTTTAGCTCAAATGATCTCAATGGTGGTGCTACTCAAAGTATGGTCTGTGGACCATCATCATGGGGGAACTTGTTAGAAATACAGATTTTCAGTCTCCACTCCAGGCCCCCAACTCAGAAACCCTGGGGGTGGGGTCCAACCATCTGCATTTGAACACATCATGTCCATAGCCCTAACATCATGTCTGATGTTGGTGCCCTAAGCAGTAGGCATCCCTGGAGCCTTCCTCCTCAGGGTCTTGGACCCTTTGGCAAGAGGAGAATGGAGTGAAGTAGAAGAATGAGCACAGGATCCTAAATCAAGACTCAGTTGGGATTTGAACCCATTCAGGGTGATACAGTATTTGTGTGTAGAGCCACTACTTGGTCACCTCTCAGTAGTATGGATCTACCTCATCCTTGCCTAGTGACCTTGACCAAGTTATTCAAACTCAGGCTCTTTTTCCTCATCTGTAAATGGGGAGGATGCTAGGACCTATGCTAATAGGGTCATTGTGGGGATTTCATGAGTTACATGAGAAAAGTGCCTGTAGGGCCTGCATGTGACCAGTATGGCAAGTGTTAGCTGCTAATGTCACATTAGTGTCCTTGCTATTCTCATGGTCCAAAATGTGACTACATGGGACTTAGAATAAAATGGAAAATGAGGGACCAGAACTCAAGTTTCCTAATTTGCTCTGTGACCTTGAGCAACCTGTTTAAGCTTAGAGAGGTAAAATTTCCTCATTTCTAAAATGGGAGTATTTATTTATTTATTTTTTTCTGCTGGTATTTATCGAATGTCTATAACGCGCTGACATTGGGCAAGCCCTGACGGTGCATCATGAGGAAGGCAGACGCAGTCCCTACCCTCCCTCTACCCACTTGCTCTGAACCCTGGGCTCATTTTGGGATTTGATGAGATAATACATGAGTAGGCCTATCGTGGTTGTTAATTATCATCATTTTACCGACACAGATGTCTGCAAAGTATGTTGTGGGGTTAAACAGGGTTGACCGTTCTTGTGCTGAATGTTTTGGAGATTTCTTCCTATAAGTCAGGCCCTAATAAACCCATCAGAGAGAGGAGGAGGCCTTGCCTGGACAGCGCTAGATGCCTGCTTCCTGATAGCCTGACCGATTGCTGTGCCCTCCAAGGGGAGGGCTCCCCCTCCGTGTTAGGGGCAGTCATTCGACATATCCCTCAAACAGCTGATGTGGAGGTAAGCCCACCTCTGCCTTTACCAGGTCTTTTTGAAGTTCTTATTGTCTGTCTGCACATGCTGTATCCTGGAGGGCTTTTTTTTTTTTTTTTTTTTTTGAGACCCAATTAGGTACATCTGGAGACTTTGTATCAGGCAGGAGGTTGGAACTGCAGAGGGAGAGGGGATGGGTGGGCAGGTCTTTTAGGGTGGTGTTGGTTGGATTGGTCTCTGAGAAGTTGCTTTGAATATTTACTGTGAAAATTGCACTTGGCCCTCAGCCTGACTATATGCAGATGAGGTCTACCTGTGGTTTAAGTCGGGGCAGCTAGGAAGCAAAGGTAATGATAGTCCTCCAGACCTGCATATGAGCTGCAGCAATATTCCCAGTCTCGGGGGTCCTTGAGAGCCCAGCTCTGTCTGGGGAGAGGGGCGTGACTGTCATAGCTCCTCTGCCCCAGCTCCCCTTCCAAAGAGCACCTTCTGCCTTCAACTTTGGACTCCATGCTCTGAGTAGTGGTCTGTTCCTTCCATCAACCTAGGGCTTAGTGGACGTCACTTGCAGGCCCAGCCTCCTGCCAGGAGGAGGGGAAGATAGAATGATGTCCTGGGCTCTGCCTCCTGGGAGTTTGCTCTCTGGCTGCTGAGGTGAATCTAAGTCACAGGAAAATGCCACTGTTTACCGGAGGTAGAATGTAATTTATGATTTGAGAGGCATAGGCAGAGGTGAGAGGAGAGAACCTTGAGAGCTGGGTATAAGGGAGGACTCTGTGGAAGTCGTGGCACTGTGGCGGGGGCCTTGAGGACGGAAAGACGAATGAGTGGGCTTTTTGAGGAAGAAGGATACTTGGACAGACACCCAGGCAGACACGGTGGTTGGTTAATCCACAGCTACGTAGCACTTGTAGTGGGTGACTCGGTTCACAAACCTGCGTGTGCTAACAGAGTCATCTTTACTTTTTAATCTTCTAATGAACCAAAATCTGACTCCTGAGTTTTCATGTTTTGGGGGGATATTTTTCCCTACTCAGGGCTGTGCATAGCTGTTGTGTCTAAGAAAGAGCCCAGCCACAGGTTTCTGGCCACTAATGATGTGTGCACCTGGTCCCTGCTGAGATGCTTGTTGTGTGACATCCAGGTCCATTTGGGTTTGGGGTTCTGCTGCATCAGTGCTGAACACAGAGCATGGGAGTCCCACGGGAGGCAGGAAGTCTACACTGGTGGTGGTCCTCCCCAGGTCATGCAGCCACCCCCTCTGAGGTCTTGCCCTCTTACTGGTACTGGGAGCATATGACTTGCTCATAAGCCCAGCCTCCTACTTCTCTTCAGTCTGGAGAAAATCTCTCCCTTTCTCCTTTGGTGCCCCTCAAAGGCCATCCCTAGCACCCATCTCTCCCATGAACCCCACAGTGTGAACCAGAAGAGGAGCCTTTGTTTTCCTGTCTGCAGAAATCCCCTCATTTAGGGGCACCTGCGTGGCTCGCTCAGTTAAGTGTCTGACTTCGGCTCAGGTCATGATCTCACAGCTCGGTCATGAGTTCAAGCCCCACGTCGGGCTCTGTGCTAACAGCTCAGAAACCTGGAGCCTGCTTCGGATTCGGTGTCTTCCTCTGTCTCTGCCCTCCCCTGCTTGTGCTCTGTCTGTCTCTCCTTCTCTCAAAAATAAAATAAAAACATAAAAAAATTTTTTTAAATCCCCTCATTTAGACAACCTGGTGGGTATGAGCCACCCACAGTGGGGACAGACATAAATCGGTGTTTCTGGAAACTAGCTCACCATATATTTTAGAACCAGAAGAACGGGAGTAACATTTTTAAGTAGCTGAAGTCCATCTTGCCCTTTGGGCACCTATTAACTGGTTGCTCAGGGCTGTACTGGATTTAAATACTGTGTTACTCAGGGGCCAGAAAGGACCAAAATCAGGCAGCTGGCAACCAGTGACTCGCCTCTGGGTGACTTAACACAAAAGCAAACATTTCTTTGACCATTCACCCCAAAATTCTCTCCCCATGCCATTTCACCATAACAAAACACGTTGGCCCTGGAAGTCCATTCTCCAGAACCAGGCAAATAAGAAAGCCCTCTTCCATTTGCTATCAGAGCTCCTTGCTCCTGGCCTCCGGGATTGACTGCTGACATCTGAAGGACCAGGCCAGAGAGTAGGTGGGGACCCTGGTGCCCAGGGTAAGTGCTGTGACTCCTAGTGGATGGGGACTTCAGAGGGATGATCTCTGGAAAACCCAGAACCTCTAAGGTATGCTTATTGGCTATTACTAAGCAATAACAGATGGCGAGATAATATTCTTTTCCCAAGTCCCTTGCTAATAAACATTCAATCATTCTCAAAGACCTTCCCTATTGAAGAAGATACCTGCAGGGTGAAGATCATGGCCTCATTTTTTCTTTTTTCCATTTCCCTCTACCATTTTTCCCTTCATGTATTTCTGGAAGGTAAGTTGGTCCAACTCCATGAACAGAAAACTGGGCAGCTGTGGTGTGATTTGAGGAATCCATTATGGCCCTGTGGACCATCATCATGTTCCATTGATTCCTTAGCATTGGCCTGAAATGTTCATGTTTGTCACTTCTTTGGGTCAAGGCTTGAAGACATCTGTCAAACCACCAGTCTTATCTCAGATATGGAAGATCAGAAGCGATGGTTAACTAATTGAATAGGAAAGGCTGATCATGTTTTAGTCAATAACCAGGGTTGGAAATGAGTTGTAATCCTCCATTTTATTGCTGATAAAGAGAAACAGCATAGTTTACTGCACAGTCTTTGGAGCAAAGCTCATGGGCTCCATGTCTGAAATTTGCTGAATTGGACACGTTACTTAGCCTCTTTGTGTCTTAGTTTTTTCACATATAAAGTGTGGACAATATTAGTACTTATATCTTAGGGTTGTTAATAGTTGAAATTCTTGGGTTAACATGTACTTAGAACAGTTCCTGGAGCATAGTAGATCCTGCAGAGGTGTTTGCTAGAATTCTCATTCCCCAAGGTTGCAAGATCTGGCTTTGAAAGCTCTAAAGCCAGAACTGTGCATGTTGCTAGGACCACACAGATTTTCAGGTAACTGAGATATGAAGGAATGTGACCAAGACCTTTTGATGGGTCATTGAGGACCCATCCTGGTGGTCCTCCCCAGGTGAGGTGAGAAAGATCTCTATCCATGTGCACTAGAACACTTAGGGAAACTTTTAAAACCCCAATGCCTGATTCCCTCCTTCCCCCATCAATTAAATCAGAATTTCTAGGAGTGGGACCTGATCCTTAGTATTTTTTTTTTTTAAGTAGGCTCCAAGCCCAACACAGGGCTCGAACTCACAACCTTGACACTAACAGTCACATGCTTTACCAACTGAGCCAGCCACCTGTCCCTGCTCCTTAGTATTTTAAAAATCTGTCCTGGGTGATTGCAGTGTGCAGGGTGTTGAACTAGTGGTTGACGGCTTCATGACTCTTCTAAAAATTATCCCATAATCTTGTTCAAATAGCTTCCTGCCTCAGTCCCAGCTGTTTAGATTCCATAGTTGGGGCCCAAGAATTGACATTTCTAGCCAGCTCCCGGGTGCTGATGCCCCTCATCTGCAGGCTGCACCCACTTAGTGGCGAGAGTAGAGCATAGCAAGGGAGGGAATGTGCTACTTTGGGTCCACACTGCATCGTTGTGGAGGCCAAGAGGTAACATGGGATTTAGCCTACTTGCATCACTTATGGATTCTTCTGTAATGGGCGTTACAGGTGGGGGAGTGGGTGGCCAGGGTAAGTAGTAGAAGTTTGTCAGAAGTTCCTTCAGTTTAGGACAATCCCATTAGTAGTCTTCAGAATCCATGATGAGACAATGATCATTAAGCATTTGCAGTGAGCTAGGCCTGGGGGGATGAAAGAAAAACAAGATTTTCCCTGAAAGGGTTTCTAAGACGCACACCCTCCAAAAGGAAGATAATGGGACTGTGAGAGACATGTAGGTATTATGAGTTCCATCTCAAAGATGAAGAAACTGGGGCCAGAGAGGTTGCCCAAGGTTGCACACCTTATAAGTGGTGGGATGGGGACTTGAACCCTGGATTGGTCATAGGGCAGCATTAGCTAAGTGCTTAAGGAGCGGTATAGAGGTGGCGGGGGTGGGGGGGTACTGATACAAAGATTCAAAAAGTAGAATTCTCAGTCATGAACTTCTGGAATTGAGAGAAACACCCTGTTACCCAGATCTGGATCCATGGGTTGGGAGTAAGCTGCTCTGCCTTTTGGTGGAAGGGGGCTTGGAAGTCAGAGGGATCAAGGCTGAATCCCGGGTCTGCTGTTTATTATCACTATGACCTTGCAGGAGCCTGAATATAATCTCCACCTCCCTATGACTGTGAGAAGGACTTTAAATGAGATAGTACACGTGAAGGACCCAACCCAATTTCTGGCATTCGGTGCACCCTCAAAACTCGGTAGCTCTTCTCCATGTGGACAGTTGTGACTCTGCTCCCAGATTCTGGAGCCCAGGACGAGAGCTCATCCTATCTGCCTTCAATTGGCTTTGATTTGCCACCATGCTCCTAGGTTCACTGAGAATCTGCCTTTAGATGGGTTGAAAACATCAAGCCGTGGTGAGATGTCCCCATTATTGTGATTCAAAAGCATCTTGGATACTTAGTGTAGCTTTTGCCAATTTCTCAGAGAATTAAACATTTAGTGCCCAACTGGATAGCTTCCAGTGCTGAGTACAGGTGGAAATGTATGTGCACCCCTCTAGGGGGTCCATTAAAGTGCAGTTGAAACTAACACTAATTCTCCACATATTTGTGGTAGGCAAAATGAGGAGTGTGTGTAATCTGGTGGAGTTCGGCTCCAAAAGTAGAAGGTGGAGGGCAATAGAGGTCTGCAAGAAAGAGAAAACTTGGCATGGTTGCATGAGAAAAAGCAAGGGGGAAAAACACCTCAAAGGTGATTCTAGTTTACTTAGAAACAGATCTGGTTAACATGTTAGAAGAAATTTTCTTCTGACGCTTATTCTCACCATTTGCCATTTTTTGTGGAATCAAGCCAGCATAGAAGTTATTTCTCATCCTCAGCATGATTGGCTTTGAGAATTAGATCATTTGTAAGTCAAAAGATTTCTACAAAATTCAAAATAGGTGACTATCCAGGTATTTCAGTTTAGCTGGCTAGGAAGAAGGGATCAAATTAAGGTAGGTTTCCTTATTTCCCAGCTTAAAATTGCCTTTCAGGTCTCACCCCTGTCTCAGAATAACAAAGGCCCTGGCTGGGGAAGAACCTCTCCTTTTTCATGGTGTTCTATGACCTAAGTTAGTGAGGGCTGAGATTCTGCTGGAACTCAAGTGGAGGCTGCCAGCTACTTGTAAGCTGCTGGGCTGGAGGGGAATTCGGACAGGGGAATGAGACAAGACTGGCTGGGGCCGTAGTTCTCAATCCTGGCATCACATTATAATTCCCTGGGGAGCTTCCAAAAATCCGATGTCCATGCAGCATCTCTGGGGGTGGCCCGGGTCCCTAGGATCCCAGGAAGCAGTCAGGGCTGAGAAACACTGGCCCTCCAGGAGGGCTCCTTAGAGTTTGGGTTTGAGAGACAGGAAAGAGTTAGAGCTGCCCGGGGAAGAAGGAGATGTTGGCTTGAATGGACCTACACCCCCAGGGGTGGTCGTAGTGAGGAAGCTGCAAAGTTCTCTGAGAAGAAGGGTATCGTGAACATTGCATTTGTTGCTGTACATGAAAGGGTTAATTCAAAATTATATTTTCTTGATTCTAAAATACATCAATTACGGGGAGCCTGGGTAGCTCAGTCGGTTAAGCGTTTGACTTTGGCTCAGGTCATGACCTTGCAGTTTGTAAGTTCAAGTCCCACATCGGGCTCTGTGCTGACAGCTCAGAGCCTGGAGTCTGCTTTGGATTCTGTGTCTCCGTCTCTCTCTGCCCCTCCCCTGGTCATGCTCTGTCTCTTTCTGCCTCTGAAAAATAAATAAACAGTAAAAAAAATAAAATAAAAAATTTAAAAAATACATTGATTAGTAAGATGCACTGTTTCTTTGGAACATAGGGACAAGAAAAAAACTCTGTATTAAATGTTTTAAAATATGCATTGATTGTAAGATATCTTTTAACTTCAAACTTATATGTTGGAAAACGTGACTCTTCGAAATTGATCTAATAACATAATGATACAGTGCTTTACACAAATGTGCTCATTTAATCCTCACAAGATTAAATGGTTGCTACTGTTGTCCCCATTTTATGGGGGCCTCAGGGATTGAAAGCACAGAGAAGTTGAATAATCTGTCCAGTGCCACAGAGCTGGTCAGCAATAGAACTGGAACTTGAAGTTGCTTTTCAGCGGTAACCCAGGAAATGTAGTGAGAACCGGGGCTGTGTTTTCTCAGAGCCCAGGAAGGTGGCTTTCCCATAACCAGGGCCCCGAATCCCCCAAGAACAGGGACATCTTGTACAGTTGCTTCTGTTGTATACTGCACAAGGGTGCCTGGCTGAGGAAATGAGTGGGGATGAAATCCCACTTGAGACCCTCACCAGGCCCCGAACTCGAGGGGTTGCTCCTTCTAATTCCACAAAGGCTCCGTGTAAGCTGGCAGAGCCCTGTCGAAGGGACCAAAGGCAAGGTGACATGGCTGAGGAGAGATCACAGAGCAGTCAGCAGGCCTTCCCACCACTTCCAAGTGGTTCTCTGACCTCTTGTGCATGGTTTCATGAGGAAGCATTGTAGGGGACCTGTTGGTGACAGAGGATGGGGAGAAGGAATCTGAGCGCCCTGTAGCTCTGGGGCCTCTGATGCTTTTCAGGACCCACGTCTATGCTTTACATTACAGTTTGCTCCAACCAGCCAGCTGAAAATGGGAGAGGGGAGGGTGGACCGAGCAGGAACCACAGAAGGCAACCTCTCTGAATTCCTGAACCCAGCCTCGCTTGTGCTTGTGCAGGTTCCCCCTCCTGTTTTTCCTTTCTCAGGCTCCTTGACGGGAAGGCCGGCTGCACCTCTCAGGCGCTGCATTCCAGAACAACCCGGGTAATGGAAAGTACAGAAACAACTTTAACTGCTTTCCAAAGCCTGATGGGCTACACCGACTTCTCAGAAAGCATCCACTTGGACCCGGAATGAGAACTAACGTTTCGTGGCTCATTGGAGGAAAGCCAGGGTTTCGCGGCTCCGGGCGGGGGCCAGATGGGAAATCCAGACGCTGGCCTGGGGAAGGAGGTCCTTTCTGCTGCTCCTCTGGGCTGTCAAAGCAGCAGCCTCCTTAGGACCCTCACCGCAAGCCTTAAAACATTGCTCCGTGGGGAGGCTTTCAGATGGGAGGAAAGGTGTAATAAGTCGGCAGCATGTAGCTGGCGTTAGAATGACGGCTGTTTAGAAGAGGGGCATTCGTGGGTGGCAGCAGTAAGTCAGGTGCGGTGGGGGCGTGAGGGGCTTAGGGTGTGGTCTGTAACTCTTCCTCTCTATCACATTCCAAAGGCCAATTCCATTTCAGCGCGCAGTCTAAATTAATAGTCTGCTGGCTCCGCAAATGGATGTTCAGAAAGCCCCCGAGCACCCCGTGCAGTAAGATCGCGTGACTGTAGAGCCAACGCTGGTAAACATACATGTGTGCGGAAAGAGCAGCAACAAAATCACTTGTTCCAAAGATGGGCTCATTATTCCATGAGCAGAGAGGCCCGTCTGACACTTGGGGTGCAGATTCCTTGAGCGCCTGTAGGGTGGGTGTCCAGGATTGTCTCTGCGCAGGCCAGCCCCTGCCTCAGCCTCTGCAGGAAAGACCTCCTATGCTCTCCTCCCTGCCTCACATGCAGTAGGAGCCCAGTCAGGCTGTGGGGCTAGTGACCACCACTCCAGTGGCCCTGGAGAGGACACTGCTAGAGGCTGAGGGCCATTCCTCTCTGCACTTGCTGGCTTTCAGGCAGGGGGTGGCAGGGAGCCTCAAATTGGGAGACCTTTGGGAAGTCACCCTGTCATGGTAGAGAATAAACTCGGCAGGTCGTAGAATCATCTTGGGATTTTTTTTCACTAGAGCACACCCTCTTTTCCATTATGGCAGGCTTGCCAGGAGCCCAAACATCCATTTTTAATAAGCTCCTTGGATGTTTCTGGTGGTTCTAGTTGACGCTCAGGTGAACCCCTTCCCCCTGACTCTTTGAGGGGCATTTGTGGCTATTCTGTTCTTGTTGACAAGCTTTGTCTCGTTCAGCAGAGCCTGCTAGGGTACAGTTATTGTTGAATCCTTGCGACTCAATTCATGACGCCGTTTGGATGTACAAGTAGAGGCTGCTAGTTTCTTGACAACTTCAAGGGCCTACCTTAGGAGGAAATGGTAAGCTGAAAGCCTTTGGGATGGATACCAGTTGCTGCCCTGAGGGTTATCAGCATTGTTTGGTGTTGCTACTGAAAACGCTGTGTGCACTCATTTGGGGGCCAATTAATGCACACATCTCTTCATTGGAGTTTTCCTCTCAGAACCCAGGAAGGAGGAACTAACCAGGGAATGTAGCTCATCTTCCTTTCTCCCCACCTGTGATGTTCAGATCTTGGGAATAAAGAGGCTCAGGCATGAGAGAGCAGATATTACTTGGCTGCAGAAGGAAGTGTGTTTTATTTTTTTCTCTCCCCTTCCTCTCATAGGTAAAGGCTGTCTCTTTTGTACCATCTGTCTTAGAATGCAGCCAAATTAATTATGTGTGTATTTAGAGCTTTACTAGCCTTGCCACCAGACGTGTGTAGCACCTTACAGTTTACAAAATGGGTTCAAATACTGATCTCCTTTGACTTAATGAGATGATGATTCAACGGGTTATAAATCAGCAGAGCAGTGCCATGCACCATGCATGACAACCGCAGAGCTAGGACGAAGCTGTCACTTCAGTGAAAGAGAATGATAAAGGCTTGTGTTCCCCAAGCAGAGGGAAATAGCTGTAAAGTTCCATTGAGGTCCTTGCGATTCTGTCTTTAGCTCTTTAATAACTTCTTGTTTTCTCGTTTGAGATACCAGGAATTTTGGCAACAACATCCTATAGATGAAATGTGTGTTGAGACAATTGATTTGGGCTCCACGTTGCATAACGTTGGGTGCGGTAGGGCCACCTGGTTTGGCTCTGTTCTTGCCACGAGAGACGATGGCATTCTCTTGGTTTTGCGGCTCTCCAGAAGCCAGAGGAAGGCTCTGATTATAGACCTCACCTCTCACAGTTTGTTCTGTATCTCACCAGAGCCTTCTTCATGGGGACTAGGTCTTCTGTCTTTGTAGTGGGGGATGGTCTTAACTTCTGGGGCAATGAGACAAGTCTACATCCTCCTTAGATGTCTTGGGCACAATCAGGTGAATGGTTCAAAGGCAGAGGGAAGTTCAGGCTCACAGTGGGGCTTTTCCAAAGCCCCAGAAAGAGCTTTGTCCCTCTCTACATCAGCTTCCTAGACATCCTCTTACACTTTATAGTCCCCATTAAGCAGGTTGGCAGGTAGGGCCTCTCATCTGTTCCCTTCCTATTGCCATGTCACCTGCCTGAACAAATGGGACTGACACATGCTAGAATAGAGATGCCATTCTGTTCAGAGAGTAGCAGTTAGGCCAGATGGATGCTGAGTCCATCCCAGCGTGGGGCTGGGCGGGTGGCTCTGTTGCTATCAGACCAACCAAGGGAGAAGTTTGTCATTTGTCAGATACTATTGTAAGGGGCAGTGTTATGGAAAACCTGTGTGTCTCCAGCAGAATTTTCAGTCAGGGCTGATGAGCCATAATTTGAGGCAAACCTATCTGATTGTTCCCCCTTCTGAAACATGAATGAGACTGTTTCAAAGATGTACTCCTGTGTGAATCTCCAATTGCAGCTATAACAAATTACCACAGTCTTAGTGGCTTAAAACAGCACAATCACATTGTCTTACCGTTCCGGAGGTTATAAGTCTGATCAGTCTCACTGGGGTAAAGATTTGGTGTTGGCAGGACTGAGCCTCTGGGGTAGAATCCATGTCCTTGCCTTTTTGTCCTTCTAGAAGCCAGTGCATTCCTTGACTCCTGGCCTCTTCCGCACATCACTCTAACCTCTGCTTCTGTTGTGACATCGTCTCTGATTCTGACCCTCCTGCTTCTATTAAAGACCCTGTGATTATATTTAGGACCCACCTAGATAATCCAGGATAATCTCTCCATCTCAAGGCCCTGAATCACATCAACAACATTTCTCTTGCCACGTAAGGTAACATTCACAGGTTCTGGGGATAAAGGTGTGGTCCTCTTTGGGGAACGGTTGGTCTTCCAGTGAGTGATTTCTCCCTCCCTCTCTTTCCTCCTCCTCCTCCTTCTTTCTTCTTCTTCTCCTCCTCCTTTTTCTTCCTCTTCTTTTGAGAGAGAGAGAATCTGAAGCAGGCTCTGTGCCCAGTGTGGAGCCTGACACAGGGCTCAATTCCACCCATGACCATGAGATCATGACCTAAGCTGAAATCAAGAGTCAGACGCACAACTGACTGAGCCACCCAGGTGCCCCTCATTTCTCTGTTTTATTTGCCAAAGCCTCAGGGAGCATCACATTTGCTCATTAAAAAAAAATTAATAGGGAAAATATACATTTGCAAAAAAAAAAAAAAAAAAGAAAGAAAGAAAAAGAAAAAAGAAAAGAAATAACCTGTACAAAAACAAAATTTTAAATGTTTCTTCACCCTTGATTTCTAGTGCTTTGTTTCCCCTCCCTAGAGAGGAAAACTATGTTCATTAACACTTTCTGGTGTATCCTTCCAATCAGAAGGATTGCATAGACAAGCATATATACACACATGTGTATATGTATACAACTGTCCCGTTTTTTAAAATAAATGATAGCTAATTTTTACAGAACTATGTTTCTTAGTAATCTGTTTATATCAAGATTTATATACACACGCCGTTTTTAACAGCTGCATAGTACTAGTTCCATTGCATTGCTCTATCAGAATATATGTAACCAGCCCTTTATTCAGAGAGCCTATCATTATTGCTAATCTTTTGCTGGAACGAACGGATGCAATGGCAAGCTTCTTCTCGCATTTGTCTTTGCACACATGTGCCAGTGTATCTATGGGGTAAACTCCTCTGGTTGGCATTGTCCAGTCTCCGGTTTTGTGCTTCTTAAACCTGGAGAGTCATTGCCACATTGCCTCCCAAGAAGAATATATCCGCAAGCACTTGGAGACTTCGCTCCCCAGAGCTCTTCCATGTTCCTCACTGATCACCCCTGGGGCACCTCATCATTGCCCCGTCTCTCACCACATCTACCTTCACTATGAGGGGGTTAAGTCAAGGATTATAAGTCGCCCCCTGCTGGGTGAGCCACTGCAGTCCTGGACCCAGAGTTGCAACCAGGACAGACATGTTCACTCAAAAGGATGTTCATGAAGCATCATATTCCAAGATCCTGTGTCAAATGCTGGAGATTCGATAGTGTGTCTCTCTTTGAAAACCACAGATTCCTTTTGTCTCCCCAAGTTATTGGAGACAGAGAGTGTCAAGACTTAGACCCGAGTACCATGGTGGCAGGCTGTTTTGGGAGGGATGGGTCTGAAAGATGCATTGCATTTGCCAGAGATGGCAGCCGCGCTGGCTGGGACCAGAGTGCCTGGATGTAACAGCTATTGTTTGTGAAAGAGATTTGATGCTTCATCAGAGAAAAACTGTGTACAGAATCCTGGCAGAGATTTCTTAATGGCATTCTGATTAAAGGAGCAAACAACCTAAATGCCAGATTAGTAGCATTTGGGGGAAGAATGCACGATGGGGAGTGCGTGTCTATTTTCTCCTTTCCCTCAGCCTTGCTTGGCAGTATACATTTGTCACTTTGAGGAAATGAGAAAAGGGCCGGCTGACATAGCAGAGAAATAACTGGAAGGAAAGCATGATACTCTGGTCGTCCAAGGGCACAGGTGGGAGAATCTGACTCCTAGAGTCCTGAAATAAAAGTCTGGGTAGCCCAGTGGACCACCTCAGAATGCAAAGCTATGCTGGTATGCACTGGACGTTCCACCAGGAACCTTCTGGAGTGGTGGAGGATGGGACCACCAGGGCCTTTGAGTGATGGAGCTGTCATGCACAGGAGTGGTTACCTCTCTTCTCCTTTGGCCTTAGAACATGGTGGAACTGTTATCAAGGGAACCAAGCCATCTCCCCAAAGCCATGCTTCAGGAGCTGTGGTTGTCCCCTCTGTCCATCTTTGAGCAAGTTGATTAGGGAGATGGTTAGTTCCCTCTTAACCCTTTAAAGTGAGGTGACATGTGGACAGGGATGCGATTTCGGGGAGGGGCATTAAGAATTTTTTTCTCTGTGGACTAAAGGAAAATTCCATATACATTGGCTCGAGTGATTTTTCTGAAGTGTAAATCAGGTCAGTTACAGAGTCTAAACTCCTTCCCATGACTCCCAAGGACGGCCATGGTCTGGCCCTTGACTGCACGTCCAGTTTCATTGTTTACCACTTACTCATATGGCCCAACTACACTGGCCTTCTTGTGGCACCTTAAACACACCTAAGGTAGTTCTTGTCTGTTCCCACTGCCTGGAATTCTCCTCCCCTGGCCCTCATAGTTGGATACACTTGTATGCTTCGGCTCTTGGGGGAGATATCCCCTTGCCCTCTGACGCAGTCAGCAACCCCCCGCTCCTGCCACTTTGCTGCTGATTTCCTTCATAATCCTTAATATGGCCAGGAACTAGTATTTGTTTGTTTATTTGATTGCTTTCTTGCCCTTTAGATTTCTCCCCACTAGAATGTAAATTCTAAAAGGGCAGAGATCTGGTTAGTCATCTTCAGTGGCTGTAGGGGTCTGAGTCCAATCAGGAAAGCAGGGGTTTCAAGAGAGGGAATTCAGCATAGTGAGCTAGTCCCTGGGCTTAGGAAGAGTGCAGGGGCCAAACAGGCCACTGCAGGGCAACCCAGAGGTTAGGAAAAGAAGGGAACCAAAGGCAAAGGGACGAGGTGGTGTTATGGAGTTCTCATCACTGCTGGAGGCACCACCTGAGGAAGAGAGAGGGCAGGGAGCGACAGAAGAGCAGTCCCCCTAGCTCTCCCCCTCCTTCACCCTCCAGCCTCCCCCAGTGCTCCCATTGGTGGAATCCAGCAGTGACCCACTTGCAAGTGTGCTGCCTGTGAGGTTTAGCCTCCATAACCAAGAACAGAGCAGAGGTGGGGAACAGGTGTTAGAGCAAGCAGGTAACTGGTGCCTTGCTCTGTGCCCAGCATCTCCATGGTCCTTGGCATGTAATAGGTCCACAGTAAGTAATTATTGAATGGATGTATGAATACACCATTCCACACAAGTCCGTTCCAAAGTCACTTCTAAAGGGACTGACTCCTGTTAAAATAGTGAGACCTGATGGAGAGGAGCTCTGGGCCTGGGCTTGGCCATCACGCCCTGTGACCCCTGGCAGGTTCTGACCCTGGTGTGTCCTCTCTCTGCCACCTAACCCCCGGGGAAGGGAGAAGGATTCTTATTTCTGAAAAGAAAGAACATTCTTGCACGATCCCTTTAATCTGAGCTTGCTGTCGATTTTGTATGTGTGGGGTTACATTGCTTGAGGAATTCCTTTGAAGACAATATTAAACCTCCATTTCTTCATTCAGTTTTAAAATTTGTAGTGTTTGGGACCCTTCCCAGTACCCTGGATTTTATTCGTGGCCTTGGGGTGCTAAGGAACCAGAGCTGAATTCCACATTCTTTACGGCCTCTATCTGGTGACCTAGGAGAATTGATTCAGTATATTGGAGCCTCTATTTGTCTGTAAGGTGGAGTTATGAACACCTTGGAGGGAATGTGAAATGGTGAAAAAAAACAACCCAAAATAAAGCAGCAGCACATTTGAGGCCTGATGATGTAGAATGCTTTCCTATAACTTTCCCCAAACGCTGGCGGGTGGCTCAGACGTCCCTTATCCCTGCTCCCACCCAGGGCTCAATGCAGCACCCCCCCTGTGGATTTTCAGGTTCCCTCCTGCTGATTACCTTCCATGGAAGAGTGTGGTTGGGGCAGAGGTGGGTAATAAGTTGGCCACTTATGACTACATCTCCTCATTTTGACATTTTGTCCTGTTAAAGGAGTAAATGCAGGTTTACTATAAATTTTCCCTTACAGGTTGGCTGTGTTAAAACACAAAATTGTAGTCTGCCTGGACTGATTTATTTGAGTAATTATGGAGTACCTGTTTCTCTTTTTTCTTTTTTTTTTTCTTCTTTTCCTTTCTTTTTTGCTGCCTTGTCCCCAGAGTTTTGCTCCAGGGTTGAATTTTGAGCTGCAATGGTTTTTCCCATTTCAGTGTTAGGGTTGACTGCTGCTTTGTCAAAGCTGTACCTTGTATTATTGGAAATCTCAGCAGGTTCGAAGCCAGGGACTTCTATTTAAACCTCTAATGTAACAGTGACACCGACCTGTTATTAAACATTTCTGGAAGTTACTTCAACTGAATTGCAGAAAGCAAGGTAATAGCCCGTGGGGGGCTGGTGCTAAATCCTGGGGAAGAAAGGCTTGGGCAGCTGTGGGTGTGGTGGTACGTTGGTGGGGCGGGGTGCACGCATGCTCACTTCCCAAGATTTCTGTCTGAGTTGTTAATATGACGGTAGGTGAAGGGCGCCTTTCAGAAAACACCGCGTGTCTGGTGAACATCCTGTATATCGAATGTCCTGGTCTTCTTCCCACTGCCCCTCCCTGTCAGCCGCATGAGACACGGAAGAAAAATATTCTGCCGGTTTCCAAACAGTTACCCTCTTCCCTATCATTTCACAGAACTGGGCTTAGTCAAGCTTGTGATGACATAGAATTTTCCTTGCTTTGAAAGGTACTGGTTAAGTCTTTTTTGCTCCTGCTCTTCAAAAGTGGAGTCATTGTGTTTTTCTTCTTGGGAGGCACCGTCAGGCTGTCAGAAAGTGGAATTTCCCCCAAGACCAGAATTCCATCAGCCTTCATTCATGACCTTAGTACTTTCAGTTTTGAAGGACAAACGTGCCCTGTTTTGAGTGTTGAAGGAAAGCAGCCAGCTCCCAAGGATGGGTCTGTGCACTTCAGTAATTGTGTGGTGGATTTGACGTGCACGAAGAGACGGTCCCCCTTGAGGTGCCCCCTTCAGGTGTCCCCTTCTCACACATGAGGAAAGTGAAGTTCTGAGGACAGAGGCCGGAGCCTGAGTGGGGCAGGGCTCAGACCCTTGTCTGGGACAGGGCTCAGAAAGCCTGATTTGACTTCTTTCTCTAAGCACTACCTCTCCCCTTCTATATTCCATGCTCTTTTTATTTTAAGAGCACTCTCCTGTGTTACTTACTTAATATCCACTGCAACTATATCCACTTTAAGTTTTTATTAGATACTCCATAATATTCTAAGTATGATCCAGTTTTTAAAAACTAAGAAAGGGGAGCCGGAGTGGCTCAGTCAGTTAAGCTTCTGACTCTTGATTTCAGCTCAGGTCATGATCTCACAGTTTGTGGGTTCAAGCCCTGCATGGGGCTCTGCCCTGACAGCATGGGATTCTCTCTCTCCCTTTCTCTTTCTCTACCCCTCCCCCTGCTTGTTCTCTCTCTCTCTCTCTCTCTCTCTCTCTCTCTCAAAATAAAAAAAAAATGAAGAAAAGTCACCTTCTGGAGAAAAATCTATTCATGGGCCTTTAAACATGTTTACTTTTTAAGTTATTGTACAGTAAAATAGACTTTCTTTCCCTTTTGTATATAGTTCTATAAATTTTAGCCCATGCATATAGATGCATGTAACCACCATCATAATCAGGATACAGAACTGTCCCTCACCCCATAAAACTCCTGCCCTCCACCTATAACCCCTGGCAACCACTGGCCTGTTTTCCATCACTATAATTTTGTCATTTTGAGAATGTCAGATGTATAGAACCTGCAGTATGTGACCTTTTGAGAAAGACTTTTCTTGTGGATCTTTTTTGATAGAAGCAGATATTCCTCCTTTGGAGTCATCTGTATTATTTCATTATTTACTCCTTTTGTACAAGCTTGGAAGAGTTTGAATGGTTCCTTAAAAGAGAACTTACCTCAAGAAATTGGTGGCAGGGACTCAGGGGCAGCTTTGAGACCTTCATTTCTGTCCCAAACACGGACACCTAGTAGTGTCTGGTAACTTCCGGCGGCTGTCCGTTTCCTGTACATAAATGCAGGTGTAGGTTGTGTGCCTGCTGAGGGGCTGGCTAGAATTCCAGATGCCTGCTGCTAATCAGAATATTACCCTCCCCACCCAGTGTGCCGGCACCGCGGGGCCCTCTCAAACACTGAACACGGTTGTGGTGTCAGGAATCACGTCACGTCCTTGGGAGCCCCAAGCTTCTGGGGCTGGGCCCTATGAGAAGAATGGGGCTGCTTGCACGGAGGCAAGAGCTTGCTTGGTTCAAGGTGGAAAAGGAAGTGCTCCAGTGTAATTCACCTGCCAAGGAGGTAATTGGGAAAATCGGTTTGGTGATCTCCATCTGACAACCCACAGGAGACATCCCAAGGAGCTGGAGAGATAAGCCCGTCAGGATCCTCTCTGCTGTTTTAGGTCCAGGATTGTCACTGCTGCGAGGCAGGGCTTTGGCCTACCAGAAGGGGAGCCAGTAAGATGCAACATTTTTCTCAAAGCACCCCATTTATGGGATCACAGACCCCATAAATAAGCTACATGGAACCAACCACGGCAGTTGTCTGGTCAACCTTTCTTCTCGTCTAGCCGGTGGGTGGCATTCACTTTTGAGAGGCCTCAGGTTGTGTTATGTTGTTCTATCCCTTTGTCTTTCAAAAAAAGCATGTTGAAATGGGGGGTGAGGATATGCTTTTAAAAAAACTTTTTTTTTAACGTTTATTTTGAGAGAGAGAGACAGAGAGACAGAGTGCGTGCAGGGAAGGGGCAGAGAGAGAGGGAGAATCTGAAGCAGGTTCCAGGCTTTGAGCTGTCAGCACTAAGCCTGATGCAGGGGCCAAACCCATGAACCCTGTGATCATGACCTGAGCCGAAATCAGAGGCTTAACTGACTGAGCCACACAAGCACCCTGAGAATATGCTTTTTAACTTAAGCCTCCCCTCTTCTCTGATCAGCCACTTGTCAGTTGATTGGCTAGAACCGATAGCTGTTATTTACCATTACTGAGAAGCATTATCATGAAGTAGGTAACAGCAGGGCCCTGGAGCCAGACCACAGGGATTTCAGGTCCCACCCCTGCCTGTGGCTGGGTGGGGGACCCTTGGACAAGTTGTTGACCTTTCTGAGCCTCAGTTGCCCCATTTGTAAAGTGTGGATGACAAGACTGTCGCCTTCACAGGATCGGTGTGAAGCTCAAATTAGTTGATACATATAAAGCAACTACCAAATAAATACCAGCTTTTCATTGTAAGTTAATTTTGAGGGCTCCACAGGTAGACTCTTCCACCAGTGTGTTACCCGTCCAGTTTGAGCACTGTTGATTAGTCTATTAGTCTCACTTTACGGAGAAGAAAGCCGAAGTCTACAAACACTTAGTGCCTGCTGTGCCTCGTGGCAGAACCGGGGCTAGAGATCTCCCTTGGCTCTTAATCCCCTTTTTGTCATGCTGCAAAGCAGACAGCAGATGATCTGTATAAACTGTTTGCTATTGGGCACTTTATTAACTGGAGGTCTCTAGTAACTCGGACCCCCATGCCTTGTCAAGACCATTGTAACTAATTTGCAGATCAACAAACCCAAGTCACTGGAGAAAGATGTCGCTTCCTTCAGTAGAGTTTTAGTGTTATGCATATTTTTGCAGTGCTTATTTCTTGGCATCATGACCACCTTCTGTGGTACGTGGCGTAGTCTGTGGTGACCCAGAATGGTTGCTGAGCAAGAATCTCTCGTTCGTGGACCAGGAGAGATAACGAAGCTTATTGCTGCCTGATCTTGGCTAGCCCATCTGGGTCAACTTGTTTCTCTTTGGTGTTCGCTCTTTCCATCAAAGTGTTCCAGTGAGTAACAACCCAGTTTAGTGATGACAAGTTTGTTAATAGCAGAGCTCAAGATAAGGCACTGTTAACTCCCAGTGCCCTGAGAGGTTGCTGCCTGCCTGTTGAGTGATCCAGGGACTTGTCAGCCCTTTGAGCTGACGTGTTAGGTGCTGGGAGTGGGGAGAAGCCCTTGGTGTGCTTTCAGCTTGCACATGTGTCCCTGTGCTCAGCCCTTAGCCTGCCATCACCCCACCCCTTCCAAGAGCACTCCCTTTCTCCTTACAGGTGATCCTCATGCCGACTCCCATCTAGAAAACATGCCTTTGATTTAGAAATACATTTTCTTAGATGTGCAGAAGGTGTTTCAAGCTTTTGGTTTTGCTCAGGCCACAAATCAGACGACTCCCATTGTCTGTTGGAATGACCTGTGGTCAAATTTAAGATCCTAAGTTGGGATTTCCTGTTGCTGATTGAGCTTCTGGACTAGGCAACATCCTCTGTCATGGTTCATTCACCTCAATGTGACAGGTAAGAGAGGACGAGCCAGCACTGGTTCGGAGCCTCTCTGTGTGGGTGTGTCGTGTGCACTTTCCTGGTACAGGCTCCCTGAAGGCGAGGATTGTTTGTGGGGTGCTTCTGAATTATCTGTGCAATACATCTACTCTTTCAAGTGCGAGGAAGCCCAGGTTGATTGTACCCAATCTAAAGGGACTCCCTCCATGTGTACGTCTTTGCTTTTCCATTCATCTTATTAGAGTGGCACACACCCTGAAGTGTGAGTTAGCTGGGTCTGTGGCTGAACGAGTTCAGATTTGCTGAGCAGGGGGATTCAGGAAACCACCCACAATGGTGCTGCCGTTTATGGCGTGCAGACACCCGTCCTAAGTGAATGTGGCATTTGTATTGGATGAAGGCCGTAGCTCAGTATGAAACGTGATTACATGTCTACTCTAATCCTCAACAGGCAATGCTTTCCACTTAAGGTGTTTTAAGAGCCCTATGCACCGGTGGACTCACATAATATTTGGGTCAAAGGCATTAACAGACAGAGATGGAAGATATGAACCATCAGCTTGGAAGCCTAACCCCAGGACAGTGGGGGTCTGACTGTAGCTGCATAAAGTTTAAGTAGCACCCCTATGCATATAGATATGTGGACACGTATGCATATATGTACACACACACACACACACACACACACACACACCATCTCCAGTCAAATTTGCAAAGGCTTACTGATGAGCTAATTACGTTGTTGCATGCCAGGGGAATTCACAGGTCTACAAAGTCCATGAATTCTAATGTATCACTCTGCACTTTTAGAAATGAATAGGCTAGAATTCATTGGGAACCTTCCTTTCAAGGGGATATTGGAAGTATTCTTCACTGCCGTGGAGCACTGTTTATCCATAAACCCCCACAAATTGCAACAGAAGTCACTGTAGATGACATTGTGAGAGATGGGTATTAACAGGACTTTAGATGATGGGCTGACCCAGCATCAGATGATACAGGATACAGACTCATGTGGTGAGAGGGTTATGTTGCCTTTTATATTCCATGTACCACAGGGAGAAAGTCTCTGCTTGGTTCTACCATGTCTTTAACACCTCTGTGAACTGTGGTAATCAGCCTTAAAGCCTCAGACTCTGAGTCTTTGCTGGAGTAACAGTATCCAGGTAGAATCTACGTTATCTGGGTTTTCTTTTTTGCCGTATAGGATTACT
This sequence comes from Panthera uncia, assembly GCF_023721935.1. Classification (NCBI taxonomy): domain Eukaryota; kingdom Metazoa; phylum Chordata; class Mammalia; order Carnivora; family Felidae; genus Panthera; species Panthera uncia. The sequence continues at coordinate 35,999,516 of NC_064818.1, read as the reverse complement.
TTCTAGTTATGGCAAGTGAGACGTGCTTTCCATTTCTGGTGATAATATAAAGTTTCATTTAAGAAAACCATTTGGAAGGATGCAGTTTAAAGGGAAAAAAAAAAACCACTACATAATTAATTGTGCAGGTGGAACCCAGTTAAAACACGTAGTCTGTGGGGACAGGACAAGTTAGGAGACCCTGGGGTAGGGGATGGTAAGTGCTCTGACTGTGGGGAGGCAGTAAGGCTGGGTTCCTCCTTCACTTTGTAAATCCTGCCATCATTTCCAACAGAGCAACGCAGATTGCTAACCTTTAGAGACTAAGCAAGTACCTTTCGTACGCCTCATATAATCATCCAAACGATCCACAAAACGTGTATTCTTATAATCCCTTTGTTAAAAGATGTGGAAACTTAGGGGTGGTGGCTGGCATTTCCAAGGGCACTGGACTGGCAAGAGGCAGCACCAGCACTTGACCACAGGCAATCTGACTCCAGAGACTGGCACTTCCCACTTATGCCACATTCCATTTCCCTGGTCATTTGCCGGGGGACGTTATTAGGTGTGAAATGGAATAAGAGAAAACTGTGCACATTCCAGTTTACTAACTGTTGGCAAGTTGAAATTCTAGTGAGGAAAAAGCAGAACACATTTTTTAAAAAGAGAGAGAGAGAGAGAAGACACCAACCTAAATGTAGGCAGTTGAGACCTGTGTGTAATCCCCATGTGACACTGTAATTGTCACCTCTGTTTTGCTGTCCACCCTCTGCTTCCCTCAAGCTGATGGCCATTGAAGATCCACGGACGTTCTTAACATCCCTATTGGGCTCATTAATGATTAGATTTTGTGATTCTTTCTCTCACAATCTGGATCACCAAAGCCTCTGGATTTGCAATGCGGATTTGGCTGTATGCCAATATTTATACACTGATATGAAGGTTTTTTACATTAAAGGAGGGATCCGTTTGCAACTAGACTTGATTTAGAGTCCATCTAGGACGCTAACAGTAGTATTCTTAGCACGACCACTGTAGCATAATAGATGCCGTCTGTAAGTACGTATGATGTTCAGCTCAGCTGAATGCATTTACTCCTTGTTTGTAAGTTTTCTGGGTAAATTTCAAGACCATCAGGATATTCCTTAAGTTGGTAGATTTTTTTTTTTTTAATTTTTTTTTTCAACATTTTTTATTTATTTTTGGGACAGAGAGAGACAGAGCATGAACGGGGGAGGGGCAGAGAGAGAGGGAGACACAGAATCGGAAACAGGCTCCAGGCTCCGAGCCATCAGCCCAGAGCCTGACGCGGGGCTCGAACTCACGGACCGCGAGATCGTGACCTGGCTGAAGTCGGACGCTTAACCGACTGCGCCACCCAGGCGCCCCTAAGTTGGTAGATTTTATTAAACCTCCGAGAACTCATTTTACAATTTGTTAGTGCTTACAGAAACTCATGATAAATGAGACACGTAGTGCCGTTTCAGGAGAAAACAGGAAAAGGCAGTTTGTTAATGCTGGTCCCATTCTCTGATCTTGTGAGAAATGAATGAATGTTTATCACTAGCTGTTATACCCTTCATTTGAGAATTATTTAAAAGGCAATCACATATATTTGCAGAGAAATAACAGGGCCGTTCAGTGCACTGTGTTCAGCTTCACAGTCTCCCTTGAAAGAGAATTACAAAACGCTGCCAGGTGAGAGGTGGTTCTGCTCTAATTTTAACATTTTACTATGCCTGTATCACTTTTAAGAAATGAGACAAATAGAGCCGTGCTCTGTCTCCACCTCTGTTCAGTGGCCGTTGGTTCCGTTAGGCAGGAGGCCTGGAGAATCTTGTTCCAGGGACTTTGGTTGTAGTGGCTTACTGGGGGGCCATCTCCAGCACAGCGTACCTGCTCCTCCCGATCCCACCCCCTAAGCAGCCACCCCTCCACAGCCGTCAGGAACTGTGCCCCGCGTTTCACTCTCCGCCTCCAAGTCTGGGCTCCAGTCCTGTAGGTTCTGTCTCATCCCCCGATGTCCGGAGTCTCTCTCGTCACCGGCTTTGCATGTGCTGTGGCCTCTGCTGGGATACTCCTTCCTCCTCCGGTCTCCCTTCCCCGGCATTGCACGTCTTTCACCCGGATGGTATCTACTTGCCCTTCAGATGTCCACTCACGTGCTACTTCCTCCGGAAGCTTCCCCTCACCCGGTACCTCTGCCCGCAGCTCTCCCGGAGTCCCGTTCCGTCCTTCCACGCTCTTCTTTCAGTTTCGGTTTCCTCGTTCGCTGGGGGTGACTGACTGTGGGACGAGTGTCTGCCTCCTTGATAAATTGTGACGTTCCCTGAAAGCAGCTGCCACCTGCAACATTTGCTACAGTTATATCCTCAGCGTCCGCCTCTGTGCCCGGCACCGGAGCACTCGGTGAAGTATTTGTGGCAGACCCACGCGGACGGAAGCGTTCGCACACCTCCATGTTCTGCAACTCTGCCCTCGATGCCGAGAAACCCGGCACTCCACCACCCTTCTTGAATTCTCACTGACGTGGCCTCCGATTCTGACCCCACACGACAAGTGCGTGAAGGGATCAGAGACTTCCTGGCATTGGTGGAATCTATCAGGAACCTGATAGAGAGGTCTGCCGGCTCCCCTGGCGCTGTCAGTGTGCACATGCGCACATCACTTTCCTGATAAGCGCCCTCCGAGCCAGCTGGGGTGGGGGGGTAGGGGTGGGGCCGCCAGAGTTTCTTTACCGGCAGCAGGGCTTCCAGGCTGCAGTGCACTGGCTGATCTGGAAATGAAACAGGTGGCATTAAGTTCTATTTAGACAGCCTGGACACTCGGAGAAGAGGAAATAGAGTCTTATAGAAATGATTGACAGACAAAGAAGTTGCAGGTGAAGAAAGAAAACGGACATTTATTGACTATTCGCTGTGCTGCAGGCACTGTGCCGTGTCACACGTATACACACCCATTGTCTCCTCCTTGGGTTCCTCCATCAACACAGACCAGGAAACTGAGGCACCAACATATAGGGAAAGGGCTGGTGGGGGAACCTAAGCCTGTTTGGCTCCAAGGCCTATATTTTCCACCACGATGTGCTTCCACAAAGGATCTTTGGCCCTTCCTGGTCTGACTCCAAAAGTAGGGAAGCTCATCCTGCCAGAGGTGGGAATATATTTGGCCTCGGGGGCCTGAGCCACGCAGCCACTTGTGTTTCTCATCAGGCCATCTAGCTGTCTGCTGAGGCCGGGCCACACAGGCGATTGTCATGCTGCCAGAGGGCAGAATGGATGCAAACCTATTCCATAGAAGACGTCTGTCTTCCACGGATTCCCTGGGCATCGTTTAATCAATAGAATCCTGCAATCTGTAAACTGAACTTACAGGACTCAGATACATGTGCCCATGTACACACACACGTGAGAAGTGTTGCTGTGAGCACCAATAGATTGAAGGTGAGGAACGGCTTTCGGGAGCAACACTTGGCTTGACTCCGAAGGATGCGTGAGAGTCGTCCGTTGGAAGAGGCTTAGATGGAGGAGGGTCAGTGAGAATGTTCCAGACAGAGGAAGTAGCATTTGCAAAGGTCTAGTGGGGGGATGGAGGAAGGCACACCTGTGTCACTCTGAGGAAAGGCCAGTGGGGCTGGAGCTGGTAGAGGGGGAGGAGCCTGATGCCAGATGTCAGAACAACAACAGGGATTGAGTCTGTTGCCTTTTTCTAACCCAAAACTTCGTCAGGGGTTCTGGCAGCTTTTTGGTTGGCATTCTGCCCTGTCTTCGGCACTTGTCAGAGAGCTGTATTGACAAGATAGAGGATCAAATTACAGATGTTTTCTAATGTGTGGATTTGTGCCCATAAGAAAATTGTTCTCTACCTTGTGTTCAGAGATCTACAGCTCTACCATGAGCAAGGGCAATTTTCACATTTTCTGTTTTCTCCATCAGGTCTCTTCTGAGTTCTAGCATCTCTTGCTGTTCCCATCTGTGTTTCTGTCTTTGGGGTAGAGCGTTTCTGAAGTTGAACTGGTGTTAAAAATCAAATTTCATGAAAAGGGTAGAATCATGAATATCAGCTATCAGAATGACCATGTGGTAAAGATTTTATTTTCCTTAATCAATGAGGGGACCATTTGGAAAGAGCACACATCTATAGACCAGGAATCGTAGAAGAAATGTGCCAATGGAAGCAGAGCTGTTTGCTCCACAAGGGGAGGGGGAACTCAGTCGAACCTGCCTTGGACAGGGCAGAGTTTATGTGTCCATAGACAATTATTTGCGTTGCTATCACATATCTACAGTTTACAGAATGGTGAAATTGTTTCCATACAGTCAGAATCAGGTAGCCCAAAGAAGTATTCTTGAGTCTGACAGTGCAAATTTTTCTATGAAACCACATGTGTTTCTATGAAACCAAATGTGTTTTCTATGAAAACACATTTACCCCTACGCTGGTGATCAGTGGTGTCTCTAGCACATTAGTGAATAAGGTATTATTGTTCCAGTTGAAATTGCAATATGAGAGAAAGATTTTCAAGGGTCTTTCATATGCGATGTCCTCTACTGGAGGAACAAGAATCTGGACATTTTCAGACACCGTAGTTGGTTGAAATAGCAAAGGTGAGATGCACTCGGTGGGGGCGGGGGGGGGGGGGGCTTGAAGGGAGGAGCCTGTTAGACCAGAAACTGGGGGAATAAGGTCTGGATGTTATTCTTCAAATCATTACACACTTTCTGTGTGACCTTTGGGCTTGCCATTGAGATGAGAAATAAGTGTTATTTGTAAACTGCGTTGAGGTTCCCTGATGAAAGGTACCAGTTCCCTGATGAAAGGTACCAGTTAACTCTGAGTGGTGTTATTAATTTGTTCAGCTTTGCCCTTTGTATTCCTGCTGGGATCTTGATGTCCTGGGTAGATTTGTCTTCCATTTCTTCGCTCTTCCCACCATTAGTTTCCACTGGAGCAGCTGGGTCCCCCACCATGAGGCTAAGCATTTTCAATGGCTGCTTTGGGATATTTCAATTTACTCTGAAAATATCTGTTATAAAAAAAAAAAGCCTAAAATATCCACCCCAGTTTCTATCCTTTCCTTTAAAATGTATAAGTAAATAGTTAATGGGATAATTATTCTAAATGTAGTAGAGCATCACGTTGTCTTATAAAACTTGCTATAAATTTAAAATTAGTCTTGTCAGAGCCTCACGGAAATCTTTGGCTGTGCCAGGCACGGCTCCAGTGACCCAGTGTTGCAGGTGGTGGAAAAGAAAATGCTGGAGCTTCCAGAAATTAAAAAAAAAAAAAAAAAAAAAAAAGTATGGGAACATTTCTGAGATCTGTATATCTAGAATTGACTCTATTCCTATTAATCATGAGGGGGGGGGTCTTCAGGAATATTTTCACTCTATGAAAAAAAGCCATTTATATAGGAATTTCGGTAACATTTACAATGTAATACATTGTGTGTCTCCTCAGCTTTTCTTCTCAAAACTGACTAGCCGTGGGAATGCACATAGTGGCTGGAAGACTTATTTTTCCTTTTAGCTGTGACATTTTAATGACTGCACTATCCCTCTGTTTCTCCCCTGAGCTGAGATAATGTTCTTCTACAAAATAAGACATGCAATTCTTAACTTCTACTACACCAAATCCTCCATCCCTTGCTTCAACTGTTGAGTTGCTTTGGGTGACCCAGTATAGCAGGGAAAATTATTTTTGTCTTCACTGTCATGACAAGTTTCTGTAATACTCACACGAGGCTGGGTTTTGGAGACTGCTTTGTTATTTCGAGACAAATGCAGGAGCGGGGAACAGCAGCAGCTTTTCAGTCCTGGGCACTAAATATTTGTTGCTTTTCGGGATGCAGTGCTAGGACTCAATTACACTTCACACATTTATCATTCCACTTACTTTTGATACATTATTTCCCCAGCCATTCTAGCCACACGGATCTTCTGCTTCTCCATTCCTAAGGTTTTTATTATCTGTCCTACTGATAGCTCCATTTAGCCATAACAATCTGATATGATTGTCAGTCTATTTGTTGGGTATTCCTTTTGTCTCCCCACAAGACGTACGTTTTTGTTAAAAGAGAAAATCCTTTTTCGCGTTTGTCTTTTGTCCTCTGTAACACCTAGCAGGTGGCCGGAGTCACTGTAGGTGCTGAGCAAATTCTTTCCAATTTCCTAAATGCAAATGGCATTGACTAGACTTGAACTAAGTTGCGTAGATAGTCACAAAGATCTAAACAGAGCACGTTGATTATATACATATAACCAGCAGGACTGACTTGAGGATGGGGGTGAGCACAGTGTGCTCTAGCTGGATGGGCAGCCCCTGGCATTGATTAATGGAAGGGTATATTCCTTTAATTGGTTGGAAGGGACACATCTCTAGCATTCTTTTCCCCCTTGGATGAACTATTAGAAACTGAAAGATCTAAAGAGTCCGTTTCCCTGGGGATACCTGTAGACTTTTCAGGTAGCTTTGAACACCAGCACCCCCCCCCCCTTGACCCGTGGTGCTTCAGGTCAAGTGTTGAAGCAAGGAGATGAGTTAGAATGACGGTGTAATAATCTGGTGGAAGATGATGGTGCCTTGGACATGGTTTGGTGCTATGTGAGTTTTGAGAAGAGTGGCCTGCTGAGTCCATTTAGAAGGCATAGTCAGTTCTATGGATAAAGTATCAGGACCCTTCTAGTGATTCCAGAAAGTCCAGAGAATGAGTCCCAGGAGGAATGCCACTCAATTTTGGAGACACTTCCTGTCCCTGGAGGCGAGCTCTCAGAGGTGGATCTTGGGCACTGGTATCTCTGTTATGGTCTGTCCCAGCTTCTCTGATGGGTTGGCATTAGGACCATGTGATCCTTTTAGCTAATTCCTCTCCCTGGCGAGGCAGCATCAGTCATTCAGAAGTTGGAAAAATGCGTCCGGTGTCTGGACAGGCCCCCCCATCCTGGCCCTGGCACATCATGGAAAAACTATCTGGGGGTAGCCTCTGCCTCTTGCATTAGTGGGCCTCTTTATTGTGAGGGGCCCCAGAATCTGAACTGCAAGGGGCACAGGTCCGGGGGGGGGGGTGCTCCTTCTTGCCAGGATTTGGCCTGGAGCTCAGCCCCGAAAACACTGCTAATGGAATGGGCTGTGCCAGTAGCTCCTCACCCCTCCTGTCCTTCCCTGCATGAGGGAGGGATTTTTCCAGGGTGACGCAAGGATCTCTATAAGTCAAGGATGGCTTGCTGAGAAGATCTCAGTAGGTCCCAGGGCAGAGACAACAAAGAGAAGGGATAAACTGGGCAGCCACCAGATATCTCAGGAACGAGTGGCAGTTGGAAGATTCCCAGCTCTGTGCCATTAACTGCTGTGGGAAGTTGGGCAAATGACCCAGTAGCCCTGGGCCTCAGTTTCCTCAGCTATAAAATGGGGATAATAATAACAATAGCTATTTTTTTTTTTTTGGAGATTAAATATGTTATTGTAAGTGAAGTATTTAGGATAGTTCCTGGCACAAAATGTGTACCATATACATGTTCGCTGCTATTAACATTATATTAGTAATTTGTTATATAATATATATTATATTAAGGTATTATATAGTTATTATGTTATAAGTATCCTCCCAAGCCAGGGCCAGTCACTAGCTTTTTGATTCCCGCCTGCTTTGGATTTGGTTCAGGTGAGTTGCTGGATCAGCCTGTCCGAATCCTGCATAGACCTCACTCCTAATTCAAACATCTTGAACTGAGTACCCACTAAGCCTGGATCTGTGCAGGGAACTTCACACACACGAGCCACAAGCCTGCGACGTATGTTTCAGAGGTGAAGAAACTGAGGCCCAGAGGGTTAAAGTCTCATGGGACCAGACGGGTCGGGTTAAAACCAGGTTCCCTGAGTATAAGCCCAGAGTCCTCTCCATGACCAGTGTAGACAGTGCCAGGTTGGCAAGTTCTCCCTCATGTCTGCTGTATATACCCGTTGCTGTGGGAGGCACTCCCAGACAGTTATTCTTGACCTGGATCAAGAGTCTGAGTTTGCAGGTCTGGGGCCAGACTGGGTTTGTGCATGTCACCAGGCGCCTCTGAGAGCTTCCGGTATGGCAGGTGTACAAAGGGTGCCCGCTGAGGGGTCTTATTATGGAGGTGATTATCAAATTAAATCAGAGTGCATAGCAGGCACCAATTCTGTGCATGTCTGCTATGCCCACTCTGAGCAGCAGCCCGGTTAACCATGAGACCCATGATACACATGTTGCCTGTAGGGACAGGAGTGGCTGGGACAAGCTGGCAGGATTTGTGACTGTGGAGAAGAGTGAGGATGGAGCACGGAGGGGCACCATTTGAGGAGGCGCAGGGGTGGAAGGGGTAGCACGTGGCAGGGATGGTAAGGACTCCCATGGGCACTTTCCCCACTTTCTGTGCAGAACTGAGGGCCTTTTCCTGCAAAATCAGTGGTTTTTCCACGGTGCATTCTCAGCTTTCACCAAGGGGACCCTTGGAGGGGACATGGGAGGTGGCATAACTTTTGGTAAGACACGTGGGAGAAAGGGGATTGTGTGAATGGGTGGGACGTTTGTGGGCGCCATTCTCTTTCTCCTGGGGGCAATGTTGCCCATTCCTCTCACCTCCTTCTTGCCCTTCCGCCGAGTGATGATGGCTGTCAGCAGTATAGCCTGCTGAGAACTTCCTGCAGGAGTGGCTGATGTCCATCCGCTTCAGGGATTTTGTTGTGGTTTTATAAGTCTTGGGCTTGTGAGTAGCTTGGCCAGCTGTGCCCTCTTTGAGGGACAGCCACTGGGACTATGACAAGTTGAAGGCAAGCCCTTGGGCTTTTCCTTCCCTCCTTGTCGTCCAGTCTCCATATTTTGCCTTTGCCTCTGCTTATAGTCGGGCCTTGGACAAGTGATTTCCTCTCTGGGTCCCTAAATGCGAGCCCAGTGCTAGATGTCCTTGATGATTCCTTCCCAGAGTAACATTCAATGACTTTTTGGAATTCTTGGAACCATCCTTGGTGTTCAGTTCTCTTGGCTTTAATACCTTCACTATTAGGTACTATCAGAGCTCACTGTCTGAGCAAGGGCCCAGATTCCTGGGTTCATTCCCCTTTGAACCTTTGAACCTCCTGCTAAACTGGAGCTAGTCCAAAAGTCAAGAAGGGAATCCTGATGCCTGGAGCCATTCTCAAACATCTGTTTATGAACTTTCCATTGGTAAAGGCTCTCTGAGGTCAAACCCTTCCAAATAGGAAGAACCCACTGTCTACGTAGTTGACCATCCATGACCATCCGTTAACCACCCATGAAGGAGATTCTCAGATGATAAACCCTTCTGTACACCTGATAATCATTGCCAATGTTTTTCACTGAAGCACATATCTGAACAGGGACCTTAGGGTTAATCACTGGGTGTTGGGGCACCTGGGTGGCTCAGTAGGTTAAGCAGCCAACTCTTGATTTCGGCTCAGGGCATGATCTCGCAGTTCGTGGGTTCGAGCCCCACATTGGGCTTTGTGCTCACAATGCTGAGCCTGCTTTGGATCCGCTGTCTTCCTGTCTCTGCCCCTTCCCTATTTCTGTGCTCTCTCTCTCAAAAATAAATAAATGTTAAAAAAACAACAACAACACTGGGCGTGAACTGCAGAGAAAGCAACAAACATCACCCTTTCATCTAGAGGGAGACAGTTTCCTGGGACGGTGGACACTGTGGCAAAAGCCAAGTCTACTTCCATCTCTATCTCTATCACTTCTTGTCTCAGCTTCTCTCCCTACAAAGCTCCCCATGAGCTTGCTTGTAGCAGTGAGGTTTACCATCCAGTAGAAAAGAAACCCTAGGTCAGTTGGTTAATAGACCAAACTTAGCTCCATTTCCTCTGATAATCAGTAATTATTAATCACCTGCATTCTCCCCAAAGCTGTATACAGTCCTTTCTTTTGTATCTCTGGGACAGCAAATGAAACCAGGATTAGCCAGCCAAGGTTTGTGATGCCTGGTATGCTTGTGTTTGTGTTTTTGGCTCACAGGCTGCCTTTGCTAGGATGAAATTGTGGGCCTTCCGCTGGGCATGGCTCAGCAAGTCTGCTAGTGTCTGTGCTTTATTGGGCAATAAATTAATACAGAGCACTGCCAAGGAAAGAGATAAATGGATAGGACAGCAAACACATTTTTAACAAGGAAAATGGCTTTGTTTCTCAGTAGCATCATTTAAATGATTAGCTCAGTAATTGTGCAGGTTCCTTGATTGGGAGTGGGGGAGGGGTTCCTGATTGAACGCATCTCTGGGAGGAACTGTGCGGGCATCCTCACTGCCTGTGGGGTTTTGCGGAGAGGAGGAGGTTCCTGGGTCCTGGGAGAAGCTTGCATTTTCGTCACGAGTGACACAAATTCTGCCTGGGTTTTCAGCCTATAAATAGCATGTGGTTCACGGAGGGCTGTACCTGCAGGCTATAATCAGGATAGTCACACTTGAAGGAGTTAGGAGAAATCTTTTATGATTTGTCATGGTCATTAACTGCATCCTATGGTTAATAATGGCGAGAGGGAAGGAGCAAGGAAAAGATAGACCCTGAGAGAGGAGGCTTCTTGTTTGCAACAAAGATCTCACAAAGCCCAGAGAAATTCTAGATTTCAGCATAAGGCAAGACCCTCAAGACTCAAGTGAAAGGCAACAGAAAAGAGAAAGTAAACCCCTCCCTTTCCTGTACGTACATGTAAGCACCAGATTGTACATGTCTTGTCATAACTAATGTCTAGGAAGGGTGTTCTCCCCACCAGGACATCAACTGCACAAAGGCTCTTTGTGCCTTGTTCTCTGCAATTTCCCTTGTGCTGGGAATGTTGCCCAGCTTATAGTAGGAGATCAGTAAACATGTGTGAACAAAATAAATTATAAGTGGACTGTTTTCCACCCTCCATATTCTACCCATTATTCCTTCACAGCTTAATTATACTTCAATCATCTCCTTCCCGACAGCCCCGGCCTGAATGGCCATTCTCTCCTCTGCTTACTTGATTAACAGTACTTTTCTTTTTGCAAAAAAAAAAAAAAAAAAAAAAAGAATTGGAAATTGAGTCCTTGGTTTGGGCCATCTTTTCTATTGTCTCAACTTGATATTAAACTCTTACGGTATTGATCTTTTTTATATCCATTTCACAAACCTTTTCAGGTTGCTATAAAATTTTTATCTGCATTTCTCTAGGAATAGATGAGTTGCATAAATGTGAATTCAATTTATCTTGCAAGGATAATAGCTTATCATAATAGACCCTTCATGTAATAAGTACATCAGAAAATAATTTTTGCCTTTATAAGATTTTTTTTCCCACTTCAAATGATTGGTCTATATGCTTAATCGCTCAAGAACTCAGCTTTCTGTAGAAATTGAATTTATGTCTGCATGTGACCAACCTGCTAATTTTTGTTTTAGAAAGACAGGGAGAGAAAAAGAATGGGAAGGAGGCGGAGGAAGAGGACAAAAGAGAGAAAGAAAATATGGATGTATACTGATGCCCATAGCTTACTTTATTATGAGTTTTGAGGGCTTACTTACAGCTATCTTATAGAAAATATTTACAAAAAGTAAGTGCCATAGGATGTAAATTGGAGAAGAGGGAAGACAAATTTAATGCTTCTTCTGCCTTAGGGGGTATATCTTGGTGACTTCTGATAAAGGGAACTTTTCAAGCTTTTCTCGTCTCTGACGCTTATAATGTTTTCATGTATCTCTTCTTGGTAGGGGGTTTAGAAGAAATGGCAGCTCTTTGCCAAGGAATTGCTTTATTGGAACAAATCATTTGCAATAGTAATGTGTTTACTAAGATAAGTGCCATTTTAAATGTAGCATGCTGTACCCCTGGCAAAGAATCTTAAAGATGACTCAAAGCTTTTTTGAAACACTGCCATATAATTAAAGACAACCAACTTAATGATCTAACATTTAGCGTTGTTTTTTACAATTTTACTCCTAGACTGGAAAATAGTTACAAAAATAGCTTCATTTAATTAGAAGGAGAAATATGACACACATATAGATGCATGTATATGTATGTATTTACTTCATTTTAGAAATTATCATTTGTAGAAATAGTCCACTATGTGTGACCAAGTAAACTAATTTAGGGACTCTGCTTTATACTTCCCATTAATTCATCAACAAGTATTCATTGAGGATGTGCCTCATGCTGGGCATTAAGAAGGGGAACGTAACATTCAGGACATAACCTCCAGGGGTTAGTAGTCTAGTTGAGGAGACAAGACATATACACAAAAATAGTTAACCATATGTATCAAGTACTATGGAATGGAGTGTCCTCAAAATATGAAAAATGAAATGTGCTTTGGAATACCAAGCAGAGAGAAGTGGGGAATATATACATTAAGGAGGGCATTTACTCGTTTGTTCATTCATTCAGCAATTCCATGTAAAGCATTTGCTATGTTCCAGCCACCGACTTAGGTGTTGGGGTTATAGCAAACACAAAACAGACCAGGCCTCTGTCCATACAGTTTATCTTATCTTGAGGTTGGACAAGCAATAAACAAGTAACAGGAAATAAGCAAAGTGATTCCAAGGAATGATAAGCCAATGAAGGAAATGAGGTTGTGCTAGGGGACAGGCCAGCGCTGTGTGTACCTGTGTGCTCACTTGCACACCCATGACTCAGCTTCAATAAGGATAGTCAGGGAAGGCTTCTATGAGGAGCTGGCCTGAGATCAGGCCTGAAGAAGGAAAGGGAGCTTGCGAATGGGGTGCGAATTCTATCCTTGCCTTGAAGAACCAGGAAATATGATTTGGAGGATGGGAAAGGGATAGACATTGCAGAACATTTCAGAATATCTGAGCTCCTTTTTCCCTAAGGTCTGGGGTTGCAGTCCTCTGCAAGGTAAGGACTCAGTGAATATTTCTCAAGTGTATCTGTGAATGACTCTGGCAGTCAGAAAGTTGGTAGCCATTGGCAGGCAAGTGATATATATACGTATATACATATATATATAATTGTATATATATATGTATGTATATATATATGTATATATATATGTATGTATATATATATGTATGTATATTCATCTTTCAGTAAGATCATTCTGGAATAAGAGATATCAGTGCGCTAAGTGCCAATCGGCAGGCATCCTGCTGGAAATTTACTTATTTAACATTTATTTATAGAGCACTTACCACATACAAGACACTGTCTTGAGTGCTTTACAAATATTAATTTATTTAATCTTTAGAACTCTTTGAAGTAGCCACTCTTGTTACCTCCTCTGACAGATGTGGGGACCAAGCTATAGAGAGTGGTCTACTCAAGGTCACATGGCTGATAAGTGTCTGGGTACACAGTCTAGCCCTTAACCACTGTGCTTCCTTTCCATAAGAGGAGGGGCCACCCACATCACTGAGAACATTTCAAAGTGTCCTCATCCTGGATTGGTAGAAAGAGAGGTGGGACCTTTTCAGTTGGTTAAGGGCCCTAGAGCAATACTGCCCAGAAGAACTCTCTGTACAAAGATGAGAATGTTCTCTCTGTGCTATCCGGTACAGTAGCCAGTAGCCTGTGTCTGTCGAGCACTTGAAGTGTGGCTAGTGTGACCGAAGAACTAAGTTTTCCAATTTTATTCAGTTTTGGTTCATTTCAATGTGAACCTCAAAACGGAAGCAATCTGGGGGCTCCTGGGTGGCTTGGTCGGTTAAGCGTCCAACTTCGGCTCAGGTCATGATCTCACGGTCCGTGAGTTCGAGCCCCGCGTCGGGCTCTGTGCTGACAGCTCAGAGCCTGGGGCCTGTTCCGGATTCTGTGTCTCCCTCTCTCTCTGACCCTCCCTCGTTCATGCTCTGTCTCTCTCTGTCTCAAAAAATAAATAAACGTTAAAAAAAAAATTAAAAAAAAAAAAAACGGAAGGAATCTGAACTGTTTTTCTGTTAAACACAGCTATGTTGTTTCACTAGGACTAATTTTCACCGAATGCCACAACCATTGCATCACATAAGACACTGTTGTATTGTAGTAGGTGTGGTGGGTGCACAGGCTGTTTCTAGAAGCCCCTTAATAACATTCAACCTTGACTGCGTTGTTGACATAAAAGTATTTTGCCCCTGTGGGGTTAAATGTGAAATATATTAAGCATAAATATCACCTACTTTTTAATTTTTTTAATATGTGGCTACTAGGCAATTTAAAATGACAAATATATGGAAACCAATTTGACAATAAATTTCATGTAAAAAAAACAGCAAATGTAGTCATTTCTATTGGATGCCACTGGCCTGAAGTTCACCCTCAGGCCACTGGATCGGGTGCTCAGTCAAAGGGAAGTACCTATTATGTTTTTGGTGGATACTGAGCCATCGTCCCGATCGCCAGTTCTCCATGGACCCCTGGGCCCTCACATCTTCATTCCATTTCCCAGGGACCAATGGGTGCTGTTGTAACATAGGTTTTGCAGACGGAGTGCCAGGAGACAGAGGTTTGTGAGAGCTTATACATTGCACGTGGCCCCCATTTTGCTAAAAAAGATGTGGATTTGGTTGGAGTTGCAGGATCTTTGAACCAGATCCTACTCCTGCTGTTCTGCTCTTGCCTGTTTCTTTAGCTGGGACGGAGGCCTGCATTGCCACTGGCAGGAAGCAGCTGTCTACCCCTTCCCTCGCATGAGGGCCCAATGCTGCACCTGGACCCAGAGGTGCCAAGGAGCAGGGGTGAGGTGGCTGTGCTTGCAGGAAGCCACTGCCAAAGCACTTGGGCTACTGAAATGCAGGCAGCAGCAAATGTTCCCATCAGTGAGGGCCTCTGGCTCAGGCCCAGCCCCCGCATGCCATCTGTGTCCCTAGAGGTCTGGCATGCAGCAGCCTCCCCGTCAGCCTTGGTGTCCAGGAAGGTTGTGGGTGTGTGCGAGAGAAGTGGGGGTCCTCAGCAACTGGGTTAACTGAGGACCACTCTTCCAAGGTCATTCAAGTGGAGATTTTGGAGAACTGGGTAGTTTCTCCCTTTGCCAGCGCAGAACCCTGACTCTCTGTGTTGGGCTTCCATTTACCCAGCCTCCTGACTGGTGCATATTCTTCCCCAATATCTTAAGATCCTTCCAAACCACTGTTGAGGTTACTGCAGTTCTCATATACATGTAATGAGTGATTTTACCCAGGCTGCACATTGGAATTACCTGAGGAACTTTATTTTATAATATATCAGAAAAATACTAATGCCTTGTCCTACCTCCCAGAGATGCTGGTGTCATTGCTCTGGGGTATAACTTGGTGATCTGGGTTTTAAAAATTCTTAAGTTCTCCTTTTCACAAAGGAACTGATGTATTAAATGGGCCTTTCTCAGAATGTGTCAGAATTTACAGGGAAGGGGGTACAGTGTGCTTGTTGAAAATGCAGATTTCTGAGTCATCTCTTAAGCCTTTGGAATAAGAATATTTAGAGAATTTTAAACAAATGTTTAACAAAAACAGAATTTTTGACAAATAGCCCCAATGGATCACAGGTACACTGTGTTGTCAACATCACTATATTAAATCATTAACAACTTCATATGGATTTTTTTTTGTTATCCCTTGTGCATTTTAAAAGGGCCAAGAAAGAAGGTTAATGCAAAATTCAAAGGAAGTAATCTCTAATGATTCTCACTGTTAAATTTAGACTTCATAAAAGAATTTTCCATTATGGGGGATAAGACTGGAAAATATGCCAATAATGTATACATAAAGCAGTAAACATACAGTTTCCTTGGGGATGGGAGAGAGGGTTGCTTATGGTTTGGGGGACAAGTGGGATTCGTGCTTACCTTTTGTGTCCGGGTTGGGGGGGGGGGGGGGGGGGGGGGGGGGGTTCTGCCATCAAAGCTATCCAAGAAAACCTTCTAGCCTTGATGCTTCTTCACCAAGGAACTCCAAGAAAGCTGATGGAACCCCACAAAGTTCCACCAGGGGAAGGTTTGGCAGTTGCTGACAGCCTCATAACCTGAAATTCAGAAACTTGCTTTGGTATCATGGATTAAAAGAACAAAGGTAGAGAGTCAAGCCTCTGAGACCCAGCTCTGCCTCTTGCAGAAGACATTTAAATTCCCTGTGACTCAGTTTCTCTATCTTCAGAAAAGAGATACCTCTTCCTGCTTGAGAATAGCGGGTCCTCATTCAGTTCAACTCAGTCAGTGTTTAACCCTGCCCTCACTCTGCCCTGTCACAGTGAGTGCATAACAGCACCTTGGTCCCTCCATCCACTCAGGAAATGTTAGTGGGACAATGGTTAAGAAGCTTTGGATGTGCTGTTTTCTGTGTGTAAAATGCTTGTCTTCTTCTAGTTAACTCCTTCTTATCCTTCTTCCCTGGGGAAGCCTCCTTGGACCCCACAGTTGACAAAGCTCTCCATTCCTTCTTTTCAGAGTCCTCTTTGCCATGTACAGTTTTTACTCTGTAGTGTGACCATTGGTGGAGTGTCTTTCTTTCCTCTAGGTTGTAAGGTTCATGAGGGCAAGGGTCCTCTTTGGTTCTCTGCTGTATATTCAGGCCTAGCACAAAGCTTGGTATGCAGTAGTTACCCAAATAAGTGTTTATAGAATGAATGAATGAATGTATGTATGAAAGGTGGAGACAAAGACACACTTTCTGCCCTCAAGGAGATCATGGACAAGAGGCTGAGAGAAAACTGACGACTATAGTCAGGAATGTGAGACATGATTTGATAAAGTCTGCTCAGAGTCTTTTAGGAGTTGCCTTCAGTGAAGCATCAGATGAAGTTAGGGAATGCTGAGAGTTGTTACCTTGTCTGCTTCTCAATGGTTTGATTTTTCAATAGAATAAATGGAAGGAAGGAAGGGAAGGAGGGAGGGAGGGAGGAAGGAAAAAGAAACAAGGCTTTAAAAAAATCCAATCACCCTGTGTAGTTGAAATAGCATTTGAAACAAAATGTGGAATGGCAATGTAAAATGACAATTGTGGTTGCTTCCGGAGAGAACGTGTCAAGAGAACGTGTCAAGCAGACCTGCATTCTTAGGAAGGTCAGTCAGCCCAGAGCACACAGGGAAGCCAAATTAGTGCCAGATGTTTCTTGCAGGGAGGTGGAGCTTGAACCAAGGGAGTTGGTTTGCCTTTCCTCTCTCTTAGACACATCTGGGGGAAATGGTCAGAAGCCTTATCTTTGGTTCCATTGATTTTAGAAGCTTTGTGGGCAACTAGTCTTTAATGCTGCTTCGTTACAACAGTAAAGGAAATAGTTTATTGATAAGCTCCTGTGTTCCATTTGTGGGACTTTTGGATTACTTTGTCTAGAAACAAGTCTTCTCAGCCACATGGTTACAAGTCCTAGTTGAAGCACGTCTTCAGAAATCTAAGCTTGCATATTGGAAGTGGGGGCTTTATTAGTTTTATTAGCAGTAGTGGTATATCTAAATTCTTGGGATTCCTTCTATGGAGAGGATTCATCAACTTAGTTAAAAACAGCAAACATGTTGCTGGCATTATCAGGTGCATTTAACTAGAGTATTAAAATTATTTTGAATAATATTTCAAGATAGAGTTCTGACCAGTTTTCTCCCTTTTGGAAGCCTTCAAAATTTATAGATATTTTAAAGGAATTTTGTCCATATAGCACATCCCCAAAACAATTTAAAATGTTTTTACACCCATCTTCAAAGAAGACAGAATGTCTTCAAAAGAGTGACTTTTAAATTTTTTTCTGATGGTTTAAAGCAATGATTCTTAAAATGTGGTCCCTGAATCAGCCACATCAGCCTCGGCTGGAAGATGTTACAGATGCAAATTCTCAGGCTCTCCCAGACTTATTGAACTGGAATCTCTGGGATGGGACTCAGCAATGTGTGTTTTAACATGCCCGGCAGATAATCTGATCCATACTCCTATTTGACAACCACTGTTCAGCTGCCGCACAAATGTCTCAAAAGGCTTTTGATGCTGGGAGCCTCATCTCGGCATCTGTCATCCTACTTTGCACAAAAGTCAAAGCTAGAGTTTACATTTGATAAAGCAAATTTGACCATTGTCTCCTACTCTGTACCCCATGCCAGCTCAACCCTGAGTCTGTAGTGGGCACTTGGCAACCACGTGCAATGATGAATGAATGGATAGCCGTAGAATGGTGCGAGACATTCAGAGGAATGAGTTCTTGTGCAGGAAGATCTTATAATGGAGCGGACAGGGAGGGGAATTTGGTGATCAGGCTGAGGCAGTGCTGAAATGCGTGGCCAGATTGTGGCAAGAGCTCCCAAAACCCTGAGAAGGTGATGGTACTCCCCCAGGTATAAATTGAAAAGTTGGAAAACCCGTACGAAGACTCAAGGACGTCCATCTCGATTCTGATTTCTCCTTCATAACTGTGTCAACCTTCATAACTGTGTCAAAGCTCTTAAAAATAGGAAATAAAAAGTTCTTCCATGTTTTCTGGCTCCTGCCTTGCTGAGGACAGACTGTGTGTGTCTGGTCTGTCCGTAGAGAGACTGAAGTATGAAGGAGACCTGAACATCATACACATGCTCATCCTCTTTTTTTTTTTTTTAAGTTTGTATGTATTTATTTTGAGAGAGAAAGTGTACATGCGAGAGAGGGCAGAGTGGGGGGGGGGGGTGGTCGGAGAGAGAGAATCCCTAGCAGAATCTGCACCATTAGTGCAGAGCCTGATGCAGAGCTTGAACCCACAAACGAGACCATGACCCGAGCTGAAACCAAGAGTTGGATGCTTAACAGATTTGAGCCATCTAGTCACCCGCTCTTACCCTTTTTAAATGGCCTTGAAAAGACAGTAAATGGCATTACATAGACAGTCCCCTTTCTCCTCTTTTGTATCTAAACTAAGTGTGAGGCTGAGAGAGGCAGGAAAGCTATATTACCTGATCATGCTCCCATCCCTCCTTCCCTAACATGTGCCCCATGGGAGGGGAACTTGCGGTTTTCTGATTGTTGGTGTCCTGTAAGCCAGAGCCCTAGTTATGCTGTGCGCAGTATTAGCATCTGATCATCACTGGGTAACAGGGAGATGCATGAGATGTTGCAGGAAGTAGGGCGATAGCTGGGGCTGTAGTCCAACCTTTCTAAATTAACAGTGATGCAGTGTTTGGTGGGGCATCCACCCCCATGCAGGACAACCATAATTACATATGGCGACATTTGTACCGGTGACCTTTGCCTTCTGATCTTCCATGCTGTCGGGGTGGGAATTTGTGAGTGTGAGGAATGCTATCTTGTGAAGATTCCTACTTCTTTCAGGATAGGTAACTTCTTTGTAAGAATATAATAGTACATTAAATATATATATTATATATTATATATATTTTTTTAGTATAATATAGTATATATACTATATATACTATAATAGTATGTTATATATATAAATATATATTTCTTTTTTTTTTCAATCTGAGGTGAGGGAAGGAGGGAGATATATCAGAGGTGGACAGGCTAGAACCTTCTCTTTGGAGACTTGGGTCTCAACCCACTATAAACTTTAGTAAAAGGGGCCTTGCTGGTTTCATTCTCATCTAGATGGCATTTGCCAAAGCCAACCCCTTTGTTATGGTCCCAAAAGAGGAAATGGAGTGCTTTTGGAACCAAGTACATGAACATGAAACTTCATGGTCAAGCCCAGTGTGGGGTAGGTGACTGATTCTGAAGCCTGGTCAATGTTGGTGTCAATGTTTTATTGCCAATTGAATGGTTATTTATCATCTTTGGCCAACTTTCTTGATGTGGAGGGCTTTTGGTGGCATTGCTTTCTAGGGTGCATTGACAATCCTTTTTAAAACAGCACTTTGGTGGCAATATCATAATTGTAAAAGATGGAAATTTTAGGTTGTTCTGGGATGACTTTAAGGTCCTACTAAGGACCTTCCCTTTTGTGGTAAAGAGCAAATTCTTTTAAAACTCCCAGTCATATCTGGGACTTTAGCTACAGTTACCAAAAGACAAAGTTGGTTCTGGCTCTAGTTAGAAACTCTGATACCTGAGAAATTCTTAGCCCCCTTTTTGTATCAGTACTAGATGAGTCTGGAAGTGGGAAGAGAAGGTAGGTAGGAACCCATGTAAGTTCTCTGTGGCTAAATGGCAATAGATTCTGGAACTAAGGGAGAAATTCCAGCTTACTAAGGGATAAGAGCAAACATCCCAGAGAGGTAAGAGTCACCTGCACATAATACAAGTTTCTCAGAGGTACCCTCTGCCATTGAAAGGAGAGATATTAGTATCCCTCTGGAAAGGTGATTATGTTTGAATTTTGACATTTAAATATACTGCTGGATTCTGCTCGCAGATTCTCAGAATTTTCCTTCTATTTTTATTGTGATTAAATTTATTGTGTGTAAAGTTTGCAATTTTAGCCATCTGTAAGTGTATAATTCAGTAGCGTAAGTACATTCACAATGGTGTACAACCATCACCACTCTCCATTTCCAGAAATTTTTGATCAGTCTAAACAGAAACTCTATACATATTAAACAATAACTCCCTGTTCCCTCCCCTGGGCCTGGCAACCACCATTGTACTTTGTGTCTCCTTGAACTTGATGACTCAAGGGGCGGCATGCAAGTGAAATCATGCAATAATGGTCCTTTTGTGTCTGTAATATTTCACTTAGCATAATATCTTTAAGGTTCACCCATGCTGTAGCATGTGTCAGGATTTTTTTCCTTTTCAAGGCTGGTTTTCCATTGTACATATAGATCACATTTCGTTTATCTGTCATCTATCAATGGACACTTGGGTTGCCTCCAAAGCTGTTACGAACTTGGGTGTACAAGAATGTTTGAGTCCCTGCTTTTGCTTCCATTTTTTGCCTAAGAATGGAAGGATTTGAGAAGTAGGGCAAAGGTGGCCATAAATGTAGTCCTTGGTGATGGTGAGTGGCAACTGGTGACCTGACAATGCTCCAGAAGTTTTCTCATCTTATGAAACTAATTAAATTAAAAATCCAGTTGGCCAGCCCCACATGCACTTAAGCCAGGACAATTTCCCCCAAAGCTCATTAGCTGCAAAGTTGGGAGCTTCACCAGCAATTGGAACTCTTTCCCCTGGATTTTTCAGTAATTAGACAGGAAAGGTCTCTCAAACTTTCGACCTCGAATGGAACATTTTATCTTGCTTGCCAGTGCGCCAGTTTAATGCTGTTGGTAAAAATATGTGAAAATCAACCTTTTAAGTTTTGTGATGCAATGATATAAGATTTCAGTGTCATTAAAGTTCGATTCTCAGGAAGGTCACAGGCTTTAGGGAAAGTTTTCTGACTCAGTGTTACAATGGCTTTCCATCATTTCAGTTTTTTGTTTCAGTTATAATAAGTTGAGACCTTCAGAGGAGCACATTTGAGCTCTTCTGTATTTTGTGTTGTGCAAAGTGAAATGAACATGGTCAACAAAACCCAAGATGTAAGATAGTTGACAGCTTCATGGCATTTGGGAAACACTGACCTGCAAAAATTCACACAACCTGTGCCCTGGAGTTATATCAACATGAGCCCCCACGAGACAAGAGATTGGGCAACTGACTTATGATTAATGCCCCCGATTCTTCTTTGGGGGAGGGGGAAAGAAAGAAGGACCCAGACCCTTTTTATCTATTCCATACTAGTCAAATTCTTCTCTGCCTTCTGCAAAAAGCTCATTATTGTACTTAGTTTGTCTATATATAAGCAAGCATATGATTTACAATAAGATTGTCCTTAGTAGCTTACATTAAGGAGCCCTATTATTTTCCAAGGTTTCTTTTTATCTACGGTCATTTTGAAATTAGCTAACTTGGAAATGGACAGAGACACATTACTAGGAATGTAGTTGGTTAATAAATATTAATAGAGACCCAGTATTTGTGATTAATTAATGGAGTATAGGTTTATCTCCGTGTTCCTTACAGCATGTATTATGTATACATACACATCATACAGATATTCATGTACTACTTATACACTTACCTTTACATTAGTTTGTGTCTCACCTCCTAATGACATGTACTTCATTGTGTCCCCACGCATTCCTGGTCCTGACCCTAAATTCTCAACTTCTTCATGTAGCACTCCTGACATCCACCACCTTAATTGAACCTGTTATTCACAAAGACATGGTTTCCCTCTCTTCTCTCATGTGGATGGCTTATTTCCTCACAGTCCAGGGACCCCCTGGACACTCTGATCCTCCATAGCCTCTTCCATCTTTGTGCAAAACCTTTTCTCTTGAGGCTCCTGCTGTACAACTGAACTCTCACCCTGTCTGCTCTCCCTGATGCAGGCTCCTACCCACAGGCTCCTCTGCCATTCAGGGTGATTCCATCCCCGTCCCTTCTCCCTGCCGCAGCCCCAGCCATCCTTGCTGGGTCTTTGGCACATGATTCTCCTCGCTAGCCCCCGTGCATCCTAGATCCTTAATTTCTTCAACCATGATGCCGTCTAGCCCCGCTCCACTCCAGCCACGTGTCCCTTGAATCCTGCCTTCACAGGAAACTATACCTCACCTTCTTCTGGGGTTTGAAACTCCACAAAGTCTCACTCAGTGAAGGTCCATGTCTTTCCAGCTTTCTTTTGCTTTCAGTAGACCTGGTCCCCAAACTTATTCTCCAGTCTTTTCTCCAAATACACATTTATTTGACAAATATCGATTGAGACACTTTGCCAGCTTCTGGGAGTTTAATGATGAATAAAAATGGACACGTAACCTGTCTTCATAGAACTTGCAGTCCAGCAGAGGAGAGAGAAATTGATCAAATGATTGCACACAAAAATGTAAAATGGTTGCTGTGCTAAGTGCTACAAAGTGCCCACTGTGCTTATGGGGGACCTTCTTGCATTAAGTGACAAGAAAGTGGCAGCAGAACTGAGATCTGGAGGATGAAAAGTATATGACCTGAGGTAAGACTTCCAGGAAGAAGAAAATGCTTGTGCAAAGGCCCTGTGGTAGTTGGGAGTAGGGAGGCACACATGGTGAATAAGGACTAAAATTTCTGTTAATTGGAATTTATAACAGAGGAAAGAGGCCAGAGTTTTCAGAGTCTTTTAAGCTGTGTTAGAGATTTTCTTTTTCTTCATACTAAAAGCCATTGAAGTCATTTGAAGCAATATAAGGGGGGAGGGCCCTCTCTAATTTATATCTTGTGTCCTAAAAATCCAGTCCATTCTATAGTGAGTATGGTTTTAAATATTGTATTTTTGGAAGGACCAGATTTAAAAATGCCCCCAAAGGCATCGACATTTTCACTAGGCTTCCTAACATTTGAATAAAACACAGTTTTCTCTTATCTGGAAGTCCTATATGTATTTTATAATTCTAAATACTGACTACTGAAAGCACTTCTTTCTTCTTCCTTTCTTTCATCTTGAATACATCTGTACTTAAACTGTTGTTTGGAGTCTTGGCTTTCAGTGAATCAGTTTACTGCATTTTTTGGTAAGCACTTCATAAGTCAAAAGTATTGTGCCAGAATGTTATTTTGGAAACTTAGGGGACCTTTGGATGTTTAAACGGCACTGTCAAAATATTGGTTTTATATTTTACAAATCTTTTGTTATTTAGGATAACAAAAATATCTTTCTTTGTAGCAAGATTACATCTTCTCTTGAGAGTGATTTAAGGGTGAGGCAAACATTACTGACCAGATTGCGAAGAAAAAAAAAATATCCTTCTTTTTTTTCCCTTAAGAAAACACTGATACTCGGAGTGTGAGTTTCTCTGGGCAAAACTTACAGAAACATAGGCTTTTCGAAGAATCATAGGGGCAGGAGGAGAGGAGACTGGGTGAGACCATCCCTCAATTCCGTGTAGCAATAGCAGAAAGAAGCACAGAGCCAGGAGAGAGCTAGTCCGTGGCCCCTCCAGATTTTGTTGTAGTTTGTGGGATGGCAGGCTGCACGAGCGATTGATTGTGCTACTGGAAACACAAAACTATGAATCCAAGTGTCCATGGTATTCCCACTTGTGATTATCTGAAAGAAACATGCCCTCTGACACGAATTAGTGACACACATAATGGCCATCAGGCTGAATTACAGTTATGCGTGAATGGCATCCCACTGACTTCAAAGAGCGCTGCCTTTTCAAGCCAAACGTTTTTAGTTCTTTTGCTGTGTGCCATGACCTGGCAAGGTCCTGATCTGATAATCATCTGTTCCAATTCCCCATTTCACAGATTGGGAAGCTGAGTCCTGGAGATGTTCTGTGATATGCTCAAGAGCATACTGCTCTCTAAAAAAAAAAAAAAAATTAAAAAAAAAAAAAAAAAAGGGCGCCTGGGTGGCTCAGTCGGTTGAGCGTCCGACTTCGGCTCAGGTCACGATCTCACGGTCCGTGAGTTCGAGCCCTGTGTCGGGCTCTGGGCTGATGGCTCAGAGCCTGGAGCCTGCTTCCGATTCTGTGTCTCCCTCTTCCTCTGACCCTCCCCTGTTCATGCTCTCTCTCTCTCTGTCTCAAAAATGAATAAATGTTAAAAAAAATTAAAAAAAAAAAAGAGCATACTGCTCTCTGCAGCAGAGTCAGGACTCAAATCCAGTCAGGCCTCCTGATGGGAGGTCTGCGCCCTCTGTGCCACGAGTCTGTCTGCCAGTGCACCTGGCACCTGTCCTTCACGGCAACAGACAGGTGGAGCCGGGGTGTTGGGCATTTCTTTTCTTCTCCTTTGGTTTTCCATTCTCCTCTTCCCCTTCCACTTTGGCATTTGTGATGGTGGTTCTGTTCCTTCTGTGTCCTCTCCTTCCTTGGACATCCCAGAAGTGTTGGTTTATATGTGTGGCATTTACCAAAGCCACGGGGGACTCCTGAGTAATTTAAACTTCTGGATTCCTTGCTTGTTGAGAGCAAAGACCAGGCCTGACTTTGCTCTTTAAGTTTCCTATTTCCCTCTCTCTCCCTCCGGGCTTTGCACATAGGAGTCCAGTAAATGTTTGTCGGAGTTGTTAAATTCACCAGACCAAACATTTTAATTTGGATGCTGGAATGATGTGATCACTCATCAACAAAACGTCCCCACGTTGTTTTGCCTTGGGAATTCTTGGGTCTATTGTTTTTATATAGTGAATTTTATTGTATATAAATGATACCTCAATAAAAAAAAAAAAGTGATGTGCCCTAGGGATTCTGTGTAGAAAATGGTCCATTTTCGGAGGGGCGGCTGCTGCCAGTAGCTGGCGACAGCCCCAGTCAAACGTGCAGAATCATTAATTAGGGTCATTTGTTCGGCTGTGAGCTGAGCAGAATGTATAAAACCTGCCCAGGAGAGAATTGATTCATCCCCCTCTCTGTACTTTTCAGAGTACTTCTAACACGATCCTCAAAGCCTGCAGGCCTCATACATATGTTCTAATGGGCTAATTGTTAAGGCGACATTTGTAAATTAATCCCTGACTTGAGCTAAGTGGTTTCCCCTAATGGCTTTAATTCAGTGACTCCCATTCTTGGCCATACATCAGAATCACTGGTGGAACTTGTGAAAAATAGAGGTGCCCGGCTTCCCCCTCCCCCGAGCTCGCCGTTCTCTGGTTCCAGGGCAGGACGGGGGCATCTGTTTTTTTTTGTTTTGTTTTTTTTTTCTTTTTTTTAGGAAAGCTGCTCAAGTGTTAGGATTGTGGTGGTAGCCACCTTTATGAGCCTCTGCTCCAGTGTCTGGAGGCCCTCGAAGACTTGCGTCGACTAGAAGCACTTGGGTCCAACTCAATGACTTGGGACCAGTTTCCAGAACAGGCAACGTGCCTAAGAGCCCCCCTTCCTGATTCGTTCACTCTGTGTCCACCTCACTGGGACTGTCCTTTCCTTGACGAGCTCCAGTGACCTGAGGGGAGCTATTCTGTGCGTTGCTATCCTGTTTCCCGTTTTTTGAACTTTTGAGACATTTGGAAGATCTTCGGGGCCTGCTGCAATGTCCATCATGAAAATACCTGTGAATACCCCCTCTCTGTTCTCCATTTATCATCACGTTCCTGGTGCCAGCCAGTTGTTAAGGACAGACTTATTTCTTTTAAATTTTCTGCCTCTGTGTCTCTGTGTGTCCGTGTTCCTGGCATTCTTCTGTGCAAACACATGTCATGCTTGATCTTGAAGTTTTGAAAAGCAATGATGCAAGGGCACCGTTGTTTCAATTACATTTGTCAAATCGCTTTTGTTTTTAGGTATCTGGCACTCTGTAAATATCACGACGTACTTTGTATCAGCACACAACATGTGGGTATTTTCAGTAAACCTAAAAATACGGCAGTTAGCACCATCCCCGGTAGCCAAGGTGATTTGGTGAACCCGGCCTAGGAAAGCTAGAAAGCCTCTGGGAAAGGTCAGCACACAATGTGCCCTGAGAGGGAATGCTCATACGTCCCATGTGTCACACTGTGCTTACAAGATCTTGTTTGCCACAGTGCTTTGTAAAGTGCTTGCTTGTTATAATGTGTCTTCTGTGACCCAGCTGCTGGAGGGCTAGTGTTTTTCTGTCTTAGGAATTATGCTTTTCTTGGCCTCTTCTTACCATGTCCCTTGGGCTTCAATGTCCCTTATTCCTGGGACCATCGAAGCACATGGAAGGACTCCCAGTGGCCTTCCCCCTTACTGAAGGGATATTAGAGTAGCCGTTACGTGTAGGAAAAAGGAGCACTTTGAGGACAAAAGGCGTATTGAGACAAGAGCCCCTGTTGTTCTGCCTGTCCCTAGCTTCTTCTCCCATTTATATCTCCACCCAGTCAATACCTTATTGCATATTGACTATACCTATGCCATACAGTTGAGCACTGATTGCATAATAGCATAGCATTCATCTATGTAAGGATTACTCTGCAGAAGAGTGTATTTCATGACTGTAAGTGGACTTCTTTCATTTTTCCTAGGGCCTTAGGAGATGTGACATAAATACTTAAGATAATTATTTGGGGGTACTCTATAACATAACCATCATAGCATTTAGGCAAAACAAATCTAATCATTTTGTGTAGTTGGATTAAATTTTTTCATATTTAAGCAGAGTTCTCAGACAATGGGGGATTTGTCAGAGAGGGAGAGGTAAGAGATGGAGAGAACAAGAGAGAACTAGTCCTTGGCCAAGGCCCTCTAGAAGACAAGTCCTTGTTGGATCCCTATTTTCATGGCCTAATTCAAAGGGTTGATTCCTTTTCTGCAGCATCTGGATCCAGGGTGACAATGTAATCAAGCCTGACATGATAAAGAGCCATGTGGCAAGTTTCAAAATCACATGCACAGCTGCCTTAATACTGAGAAGCAGGTACCCCCCACCCCCCGCCATTGATCATTTTATTCCTGGAGGCAGGTGGGTGGAAGAGTTTGGACACCCTGAACCTCCTCATGAGAAAGCCTTCCGGCAGAACATGTGGACCCGAGAATAGGTGCACCCAACAGCTTCAGTTCTTGGGAGCTTTGGAGGTCATTTTTCTCCTGGATTTCTTCCCTCCCTTACCCTCTCAGAGAGATGCCGCTCTTTGAGTTTGCATCGTGAGAAGATAGCAGGAGTCCTCTCCTCCTGTCACTGGCCGATTTGCTTAAATAAGCTGCACATTATTCCCTGTCACAGAGGCCGAGCGAAGGCAGCTGGGACAAATTAGTGTCAGCTACTTCGTCTGGCCCCCCAATGCTGGGAAACCCTCGCCATTGCTGGAGAGCTTAGATTTTGAGCTCATTTCATAATGATGTAGATGCCATTTTCAAGGACTTCCATCCTTTTTCCTCTCCTCTCCCCTCTGTCCCTGCCCTCCCCTCACTGGCCTGGATAGCCAGCTCTGACCAAAGCTCAGCATTCACACACACACACACACACACACCAGCTGACAGAGATTACTCTTGGGTCAGCTGTTTATGAATGAAGAAGAGGTCCTTTTCCTGTGTCCTGGCCACGCCCCTTCTCTTTGCAGCATTTTGAGAATGAGGTCGGGGCGGGGATCTAACTGCTTATGTCTCAGAAATAGCAACACAGATCAAAATTAATCTTAAGCTTTTTGTTTTGCTGCCTCATTCAGATAATGGAGGGAAAAGCTGAGGCCTGTTTATGCTTTTGTTTGTTTGTTTTTGTGCATAACTTTGCAAAGAATGAATGAGTGAGTGTGTGTGAGGGGAGAGCCTGGGGTGAGCCTGTCAGGGGGATTAGCACCCGGTAGAAGGTACTTGGGTAGAAGGTACTTGCTAGCAGACTGCATGCAGGGTTTCCTTGCATTCAGCTGCAGCGTGGTTTAGTTTTTGAGACAAAATGGAAGAATAAAATAAGCCCCAGTGGTGTACTGTTTTACCACTTCCTTTTGTAAAGATAATCTGTCAGGTGCTATGAGGCTGTGTCTTCCTTCCACAGTGTCCGGCAGTTTGTAACTGTCAGTGTTTACTGTGTGGTCCGCTCTCTGTCCCAGGAGCTCTGTGGGGTTCTGCAATGTTTTGAATGAATACCGTATGCAGATTTCACTTCCTATTGGCCACTTCGGTGCACACACACAATACAGCATGATCCCCGCCCCCCTCTCTCTCTCTCTCTCTCTCACACACACACACACACACACACATACACACACACACAGCTCGACCATGCCCAGCCATTACATAAACTGAGATTCATCTCTATTCACCAGCCAATGCCACAGTGATGTCAATATGTAGATACTATGAGGAGGCTGACGCTTCTCTCTGTCTATAGACCCTTTAGAATATTAGCATATCTAAAGGTATTTGTTGAGCCCTGGCACTGTGTGTGGTCATGGTGTTTACTTTTGTTTTCATTCTTAATTATTGGCTCTCCACGTCTTTATTTTTGAGACCATTAAGTTGCCCTTCCGGTCTCCTCTGTCAAAGACTAAATAAAATAGGATGTGGAGTGGGGACACGAGTGTTGGTATCGGCTTCCGCTGCTACATGTGCATTGGATGGACTTCAGTGTGACAGGTATCTTTTGAAGGAGATGCCAAACTGTCTTTCAAATCAGTGGTGATTAATTTTGAGTGAAGAGTGTAAAGATGAACAAGGATTCTTGTGTAGCTGGCCTAACGTATTACCTAATTTGGCTTCCTGCACTTGAACTATTTCCAGAATACTGAGAAGTGTTGTAACCACACACAAACACACACACACACACGCATACATATACACACACACACCAATGTATATACACACATTTGTACAAGCAGAAAATTTATGTTTTTCAAATTGATGTTTCTGGTGTGGGGACAGGAAGTAAATCAGGGGTTGTGTAGGGCTGGGGGTAGGAACGGGGATTAACTGTTCATGGGCGTGAGGGCTCTTACCGGGATGATGAAAATGTTCTGGTACTAGAAGATCATAGTGATGGCTGTACCACTTGGTCAATTTACTTGAAGTCATTGATTGAATTGTACACTTACGATGGGCGAATTTTATGGTATGTAAGTTATATCTTGGCAGAGCTGCGAAAAATGGATATTCCCATATCTGAGTTCCTCCAGGCCCAGATTACACATAAGATGACCAATTGTATCACCCGGAATTTTTATTCACTCTTCCCACTGGAGTGTGCTGACTTCATTGCAGAGAAGCGGGACCCTGTGCTAATAGGGCTAGATGAGACCCAAAGCCATAGATATAAGAGTCTACCCTGACCCCTGTTGGCCAGCAGTGAGGTTGCTGCCCGCTGCAAGGTGCGGAGTCAGCATCAGGGTATCCTGGGGAGGGGGGGGGGGGGGGGGGGGGGGGGCCCGAGGGGCTGAGATTCCCAAGCGGGCCCCAGAAAGCAGTTGGAACCCTGCTTCCCAGCTGCTGCCGCACCTGTGTCAAAAAAAAACCCGAAGTGGGGCGCCTGGGTGGCGCAGTCGGTTGAGCGTCCGACTTCAGCCAGGTCACGATCTCGCGGTCCGTGAGTTCGAGCCCCACGTCGGGCTCTGGGCTGATGGCTCGGAGCCTGGAGCCTGTTTCCGATTCTGTGTCTCCCTCTCTCTCTCTGCCCCTCCCCCATTCATGCTCTGTCTCTCTCTGTCCCAAAAATAAAAAAAAACAAAAAAAACAAAAAAAAAAAACCCGAAGCTTCCCAGTGTCGGCTCTTAAGTGATGGCATTTTCCTCTTCTTTTGCAGGTTGTCTTAGTCTTTGCTCTCAGCATTGGTGCACTTGTAATATACTTCATAGATTCGTCAAAGTGAGTATTCAAATACATTGTCTTGCCCTCTTTCCTAAAAACAATCATGAGCCTCTACATTGATCAGTTTATTGACTTTAACACCAAAATTTGCAAGAGTCTTTTGAGTGTGGAAGGCTTTCAGAGGACGGCAGGGCTACTCTGTGCTGGTTTTCTGAATGGGAAAACAAGTTCTCACAAGGAAGGTTACTTTGATTCTGCTGGCCTGAGAGGGGGGAGAGGTATGTGAGGGTGTTATTTTTGTTTGCTGGGTATTATTTATTTTGAAATAGCTGTTTCCCGTCGAAGTATTTGCACTGAAGATGTCAAGAGGTTAAGAGGGCTTTGGTGTGAATGTCCAACCACTGGGAGGGCTACAGGTATCCAGCCAGTGAGGGTCTGAACTATTCTTGCCATGATGGTAAGGTCCTCTTCTCATTAGGGTTTCTGATGCTTTAACCTTATTGGAGGTTAGATTAGGAAGCACGGCTCTATCCTTTGCAGCTACCAAGCAGAATATTCAGCAGAAGCATTGCTTGCTGGTGCTTCTTCACTTGTGAAGGTCACAGATGGGACGGAGGAGTTCGTGATGACTCCCAGAGGTGGAGACCCATGGCCATCTAGGATTTCCTAGAGTGGACATTTGTGCAGACCCCTAAGGTGCCAGTTGAGCGAACTGGTGCTCTAGGGTGACCCTGAGGTGGGGTGTTGCGACATTGTAAAGGCTTCATAGGAGGCAGGAGAGGTCACTGAGCAGAGCTGCTAGGTGGCGGCCAGCTCTGCTCTGGTTCCTGCAGGTGTCACCCTGGCGGGGGGGCGGGAGAGGAAGGGGCTCATTTATTCCAACGATTCTATTGCGAGTTTGAGGCTGACAGCATCTGGGAAACTGGAGCTGAGCTGGTCTGACACACCTTTTTGTGGCGACATGTACTTGAAAACTGGGCAGTGGACTTGAGCTCTTTTCCTACACAGTCTACTGTAAGCGTGTTTTCAACTCTTTGAACTCCATCCCTGGTATGGCCGTCTGCTAGAGTTTGATTCCAGGAAACCTGCTTTGTGTCCTTGTTGGAGCAGACCCTGGGGTGCCTGAATTCTGAGCCTAGTGCCCTTTTCCTGTGTCTCAGGATGATAGCAATGTCATGCACGCCTGAATTCTAAATTTCTCAGAGGCATCTGGTCACCAGCCAAAGGATTTTGTGCAATTGGGTGCTGATGTGCAATTGGGTACTGAGGCCAAGATGCCATGTCAGGGAAAATAAAGAAAACGTCCCCTTTAATCACTTGTCTCTGGGCGTCAGCCAAGTCTGAGAGTATCAGAGGTCCTTCTGCCCATTGCCACACATGAGGCTGGACTGCCTTCACCTGTCTCAGGTGGAGGAGGGTCCTTTAAAAGTCCTCCAGGAGACAAGATTCCACACACTCCCTCCATCAGCTCTTCCTGGCCAAGAAAGAGAAGAGCTTTTTAAGTCTGGAAAATTCCAGCTGGTATGTCATTGAAGGTAAGCCTCTTTTAAGTATCTATTCTTCATAATTCTGGACCATATTTGAATTGAACCAAAGATCTCCTAAAGCCCTGGTCTTATTTCTCCATTCCCTTTCAGGAGTGAGGAGTGTTCTCACATGTCAGGGGATGCATAGCCTGTCAGCTTCCGTGGCGGGCTCAGGAAATGGGTTTGGGCATGCATATGTGTGCCCCAGACAGAGCAAACCCTTACATGAAGGTGAGTGTGGTGATCAGTTAGGAGAGATGCCTCGGCACCTTCTTTCCCTTCCCCACCCTTTCTGCTCCTCTGTATTTCTCAGAAATAAAATACTCTTGTTAGATGGATTTGAATTGTGTCCTTTTTTACAGTGTTTATATTAAGAGGCAATCTTTCATCCTGGTGTTCTTGGCTCCATGTGAGAGGATGGAGAGGAATGAAATTCTCTAAGACAAAAGAGCCTCTTCCCTGGATACCCTGCACCATCTCAGCACCCTAGATTCAGCTATGATTTTGCTAAGCCTTGGGAAATCCAGCGTTGGGAGCCCTCTCTGGTTCTGGTTTCTTTTATGGACTTGCAAAGAGTCTATTCCAAAGATGGACAGGCGACCCTGTTCTCCACTTTTTTTCAGCAAAAATGCCAAAAATCTTAGAACCAAGCTTGCTTCCACTCTCCCTGGAGACTGTCCTAGCTCAGTCCTTCTTTGTCCCTCAAACCCACACATGGTTGGGCAAAGCGAGACTTGGTTTATTTATGTAGGCCCTTCCATTTCTCATTTGCATTACTACCTTTGGTTCTAAAGCCATCTCCCAAGGTTCTGTACCGTGGGTGACCTGATCGGCACAGCCAATACCAAGGAGGCTTCCATCTTCCTGGGGAAAGACCAGCAGAGCATGTGCATATCAAGCAAGGGGAAGAAGTAAGGTTGAGTCTGTAGAGTAACCTTTATGGCAAGTCCACAGATTCCCAGGAATAAACAAAGAACCTGTTAGACATTGTAATCAAGCACAACAAGAGAAAATGAAGTTCTGTCCACACATAAGATGCAAATGGAAAATGTGTAAGAAAGCAGGATGTAAATTCCCCAAATCCATCTATTCATTCAAGATTCTCATCGATTGTACACACTGGTGGTTTGGCTGGCCATTTGGGCATCTTGGAATGAGAGCTTTAGACTTCTCTTGGAAGTTATACTATATCATCACCCAGTACTGGGAAAAAAAACACCTAGTATTCTTCCAATGAATTTTAGTTAACATTTATGCCCTTTGAATAAATCAATCTGTAGGCTTTCCCTTGCATGAGCCTAATTGGGCAGACATTGTCGTGAAGTGGCTTGTCTCAGTGAATTTTGATCAGAGCTGGCCTCCCTCACAATGGTGGGGGATACTCCAGCAGCACAAGCTCAAGATGTGAGGCTCTCTGCACCCAGCCCCTTGCAGAGTGGGAGGAATGCAGATCAATATATGAGGTAAGCTCCGGGGTCTGCCCTGCTGGCTCAGTGTCAGGCAGGCCCGTCCAGGCTGTGCGAATGGGCAACAGGTGGGGAAGGCAGTTCAGATAAATGTCGTGAAGGGTGGTTGTCTGATCTTTTTAACCTTTCAAAGCTGAGTTTAGTATCAAGGCAGTGGGTAAGTCATTTCCAAACACAGCCTCTCCTACGCATCTTTCCTTTCCCATTGTTGGGCCAAGATCGGTCCCCAAGCAGCTCTTTTTCATTCAAAGGTTTGAGGAGCCCTTCTTTGGGTCTTAGTTTTCCTAGAGTGATCGCCGCAGAAGAATCACTCGTGCAGCCTCAAGTGATTGCTGTCTAGCTAAGACAGATTGTGCTCAGAGCTCCTGGAGTTGAAAGCCAAAGAGGGACATTAAACTGTGTTAAAATTATGCTTCATCATCCCAGCAGTAGACTCTCTAGAAACACCCAAGCAGAAGGAGTTGTTCTACCAAGTCTTTGGATAGGCACAAGTGCCGATTCCTTGCAGACACAGAGGAGCACTAAGTCCTCCGAAGACAGTCATCCCATCCCTCAAAAGATATTAAATTAGCCACATGAGGCAGACATTGTCCAAAAGAACTCCATTTTTTTTCCATCCCTTTGAAAGATGTTCTGTCCAATTTAAGGCATCTGCCACTCCAGCTCCTAATTCTGATGTCTCTTGATGTCTATTCCAACCCATTCCTCCCATACACTCTGATACTCTGTGAAGCAAAGATTTTTAAAAAATTGTACAACCAAGTCAAAAGTGCCCCAGACACCCTGTGGGTGATAATGTCACCATTGCTGGTTCCATCCCTGTCTATTTTCTGTCTTTGACATAGGAACAGTAATTCTTCTCTAACAGATAAGAAAAAAAAAAAAAAAGACCCAACGATGTCAGTGTGAGGGCAGGATTCATGGATTGCATAATGCAGCAGTTCCTGCTGCTTCTAGAATTTCAAGAGAAAGTTGGAAGAGACAGAGGCTCCAGGCCCTGGGTATTTGCATTTTTTTTCCAGGGGCATTCTTGGAAAAGATGACTCACCTGTGGGGAGATATTTATTCCTTTGATTCATGTTTAAACTCAGCTGCTTCTTATGCTACAGTTCTGTGGGTGATGAATATTTAATACTGCGTATACTGAAAATGAAGGTCAAGTTCTGCTTACTGGTGACTTCAGTGCAGGCTCATGTCTCTGCAAGGCAAGCTACCTGCTGTTACCAGAGTAAAGCTGAAAGGTTATACATTGTTAAAATTTTCCTTAATGACTTTATCTGCTCCAAAATTGCTGGCACACAGTGGGGGCACCCGCTGATTTCACCAGCCTTTGCTCTTGGCTTCTCATACCAGCAGTGAAGCTTTGGGGATATGGACATTAGCAAGGAGGAGGGAAGAGTGGTGCAAAATTTGGAGAGCATTTAATCCAAGGGCTGGATTCCAGGATAATGGTGGTATTATGATGTGGAAATGGCCTTCCCCTGGTCTTTAACATTCATTTAACAATTTACGTTTGTATTCATGGATTCATTCATCTTGTATTCATTCACTCATCTGGGACCTCTTCGGTGTGATAACGTGGAAGATTTTTTACACTGTAAAATTGCTTAGGGTTAGGTATGGTTCAGGAAGGTTATCTTGAAGATTGCAGTAGAAATTGACCAGACTGTTTCCATAGTTTCTGGAAATAAAACTGGTACCCTTTACATGATGGGGATACCCACAGCCTTCGCAGAACTGGCCAATCACCAGCTATTTTACCTGCTGAGTGTTCACACAAGCCAGACCTCTCGTCCCTCAGCCTAGAAGTTCTCTTGAACAAGGGAGAGACAGGCAGGTGGTCAGGAGAACTAACATTCCCTGATCATAGACTTGTGTGAGGTATAGTGTCAAGCACATTACAATACACACCACATGGGACCTCACTAGATTCCCCCAACAACCTGATTGGGTGGTCTTATCACCTTTCCCACTGTACAGGTGAGGAGGCTGAAGATGCAACATTGGTCCCAAACCACGTTGCTCATGAGTCGGCCAGGATTTGAACGCAGCGTTATCTAAAGGCATCTCTCTCCCAAGTATCTAGAAGTGAAATTCCAGCTTGTAGAAGTGACCAAATGGGTTAAGTGACATGTCACCAGAACAAGATATGGCTTAGCCTCCTTAGCCAGTTCCTCTGTCCTGTTTTCTCTTTTGTTCTCCATCTTCCCATTTCCTACCTTTGGGGCCAGGCCTGCAAGTCAGCAGGGGCCCTATCACAGCTTCCTTCCTAGGACATGAGAGATATGGAACATGTCTGTGGGACATGTGCTGTTTGATGTCTGGTTATGTCTTGATTCATTTTCTCCTATGTTATAGCTTAATAAGACTCCCTTCTCTTTTATCTCAATGGACTGGCAGTATTTGGTGATGGAAGAGGGTCATGTTTGCAAAGAACAAGGGAAGTTGATTGTTTTTCAATGGCTTCTCCCAGTTAAGGGATTCATTCCCAGTAGAAAGACCCTTTCCCCACCCCACCCCCCATCCCCTTGCTTACCTCCCCCTCTGCGCCTATCATTTGGCACACTAGAGTAGATAATGAGAGAAGCCCTGCTTCTCCATTAGACAGATTCTTTTATCTCTTATCTCTTTAGAAAGTTGTACAATTTAGTTAATTTGTTATAATTTTGCATGATGTGCCTAGAAAGTTAGGATTCCCAGTGGACTTTAGGAGAATTTGGTCCACAAGAGGTTTCTGTGGAGGTCTTTGTAACAATGTAAGATATCCTGATCGCCTCTTCCAGTCTTGTTCTTGCTGGCCATGAGCACAGGTGTCGACCCAGTGCTTCACACGTGGCAGCTTTGTAGCAGGCGCCTGGCAGAGCTGTGAGGACAGCATCGCCACCTCCACGGAAGCTCATCGTAGACTGTGAAGTACCATGAAGTACTATGGAGTACCTGAACGCGCCCCCTGCCTCACAGCAAGAAGAGCTGGGTGGCCCATGGTATAGGGAAGGAAGCTCATCACCTTCCCTTGTGCTCAGCTCCTTTATGGAACGTGGCCTTTCTAGCTGGCGTTCTGAGAAATTCACTGCCGTTCCCCGCCTTGATGCCCTTTTTGAGGAGTCACGGTATGCATTTAGCCTTTGTTGAAGAAGTCAACACAAATCACTGTCTGTGCAAAGCATCCTCCTATTCTTTTTTTTTTCCTTTTTACATACTCCCCCCCAATTTTCTCTGTCCCTCACTGACATTTTTATTGCCAGGCTTTGGTCTGGAAAATTATGGGTAGGGAAAGTTCAAGGGCAGGATGTTCAGAACAGCACTGCACATCTGTGAAGGGGAGCACAACAGGAGCGCCTGCAGCTGTTGAAAGAATGGAATGTCAGATGGTGGAGGAGCTGGGCCCACTGAGGGGATGGGGGAGGGGGGTGCCTTCAGGGCAAAGAGTCTGTAAATAACTCCCAATGAGAAGTCCTTGTCCCCTTTCAGGATTTAACCTTTAATGGCAACACTCAATTCTCCTATGTGGGAACAACCCTAACTCAACTGTGCCACTTGGTCTAGCTTTCTGAAATGCCATTTTTTTCATCAGGTGGTGCATAAACCTGGCAGAGAAGACAGGTGGAGGAGGTGCCCACAGGGTAACCTTCCCCCTTCCATCTGGGTGAGGCGGTCTTGGCTTCCTCACTTATTTCTCATTGTGCAGGTGATGCCTAGGTACTACACGTGACAGCAGCTGGAAGCATCAGGATGAGCTGCTCATCTTTGGCATTTCCTTGGGAAAAATCAGGGACTGTGTTAGGAGTGGGAGGGAAGACACAGCTAGACCTACTTCCGGGTTTGCAGCAAGGGACAACTGGAGAGAATAAAATGTTAGAACTTGGAGAGATTTCAGAGTCCACTTGGTGCCACTGTTCCCTGTGCCTCAGCATTCTCCCCTGCCTGATGAGGGTTAAGTGACCTTCTCAAGAACACCCCACTTGCCAGGGGCTGAATTAAAGACAGAGCAATCAATGCTCCCCAGTCCAGGGCCCTTTCTCCTTGATCTCTTGGGTTCTTTCTACCACATACAAAATCAACAAAGATGTGATGGCAAATATTCATTGAAGAG
Organism: Panthera uncia; assembly: GCF_023721935.1. Classification (NCBI taxonomy): domain Eukaryota; kingdom Metazoa; phylum Chordata; class Mammalia; order Carnivora; family Felidae; genus Panthera; species Panthera uncia. Next base: position 35,962,476 of record NC_064818.1, on the reverse strand, counting down.
CAAAGCAAATAGTGGTTTTTATGTTCATTTTGGAGTTTTAGTCTATCATCATGGGGGCAACTTTAGGGTCATGGATAAGAACAAAGATAATGCCAGATAGATGCTTGGGATTCCTTTATTTCATCCCCCTTGGCAGGGAGGCCCTGAATTCCTTGATTTTATGATCCTTTTTTTTTTTCTTTTCCTTTTTTTTTTCTGTACTATTTCAGAAGGGGAGTAAGAGTTCAACTGTGTTGTGGAAGGTGAACAAGGCCGAATGCTTTGGTTTGGCCTGTTTGGAATTTGTTATGCATGACCTTTGAGGACATGTTGCCCAATGGCTCATTTGTTTCCCTGTGAAAACCCTATCCGACAACTATGTCTATAAATCCACATTTACTTTCCTCTCCAAAAATTATAATGAATTATTTCTTCTTTCCTCACCACTCTCCAGAATTTCAAAAGAAAACTTTAGATTCTCTGATGCTTTGAAAAGAATGCTTATTTCAGGGAAAATAAAGAAAATGCATTCCCGTGGAGGTTCAGTTAGTGTGTATGTCTTCTGCAATTAGCGTGTGTTTATGTTGCACGAGGGCCGGATCTTCTCCCTTGCACAGCAGTGGTCTTCTACCTGATGTCCCAGGCAGACATGCATGCAAAACTCTCAAGGGATTGGGGTAGGAGCCAGCTGGAGAGGTTAGCACTCAGGGCGGTGTAATCCAAACATAAGGGCAGGGCTCGTGCTTAACACAACCCTGGATTGTGCTGAGCTTGGTGGAGATGGTTACAGCTTTATGATGGGTTTTATGGGCTTCAGATGAGGATGGAGATGTGACCTCTGTCTTTGCTTTTTGTCCCCCCTGTCCTTCTTCCTGACAGCCTGACAAATTGTAGCTTTGGGGAGACCCTGGTCAGTGATGAGTCATTTGTGTTTTAAAAATAGAACTTCTTACAGCAAAGATGCCCTTGGGACTTTTTAATGCACTTGTGACTACTCATAGAATTTGGGAGAAGGGAGTGTGTGTGTGTGTGTGTGTGTGTGTGTGTAGGGGACAATCCCTGTCCCACCTCTAGACTGATGGGAAAGTATAGCATGGGAGGACTGGCCACCAATCTTACCATAACAACAGAGATGAAGCTGAGAGCCATGCACCCATGACCTTAAAGGTATCAGTCAGGTAAGAGATCCCTGTTAAATACTGACTGCGTGTAAGACATTTGCGAGGTATGGAAGGTTTACAATACTATGTGTAAGACTCAATCTTTTTCATTAAGACTTTAAAGTTATAGATATTTTTACAAGGGTCAGGAAGTCTAGCCATCATATGGGAAATAGAGGGAAAATGAAAATAAACAAAGGAAAAGGAAAAAAGATACAGGAAAATGGAGGCAACAAAACAAGGTACCAAGGAAGATTTCAGTATAGCATATACTGTATTAGCATATTTCAGTCTCTAATATAAGCATTGCTCAGGATAAGGGCTGAAGTTAGAAAAGCCAAGCAGACAGCTGGATCTTGGGAGTGTTGGCAGGCTGGGGAGGTTTTGAGTTGAGGAGAGAGAAAACTCAGTCTCCCACAAGAGGGGACTCCCATTCTGGCCTGTGCTGTGTCCTCTGGCTTTTATTTTCAGTACGTGCTGAGTCCAGCAAAGCCCCACCTTGAAATGAGCCGCCGAGATAAAGGACTGAGATTGCTCCAGAGGTGGCCTAACAGAACCAGAAAAGCAAACTCTCCCTGTTGGCGGTAATGCCTGTTCTCCACTTGCACACGACAAAAATCTTTGGAGACTTCTCTTTGGAAAATTCCAGAAGTGGCTGACCGAAAGGCATCCACTGCATCTTTCTGAGGCCAAAGTCAGGGTGTAACATGCCTTTCAGAGGCCTAGTTTATGAACTTGCCACATGCGGAACGTCCCGCGATGTGGTGGGGAGGAAAGCTATGGCTAAGGGAGGCAGTGCTATACTGACAAAGCGGTCCCCACACGTTCCAGGATGTTTGTCTGGAGACCATGGTTTGCCTGTAGGGACACAACGATGATTTTTGTGGGTGTAGGTCCTTATGCCTTCTTGGGTCCCTTTCTCTGTGCAGAATATTAAAAGTCACATTTTGCGACTACATTCATATAAAGATAAATATAATCCAGGCTGGATTCATTTTTACATGTTCGTTATTATTATATTTACATTTTTTCTTCTGATTTTAAAGAAATGAAAAGTAAGACATTTTTGCAGGTCGCTAGAAGTCTGGTGGGCCATAGACACAGTGTTTGCTGTGCCTGATGGAAAGCTGGCTCTGTTTCCTCCCTTCCTGTCAGCCCCATCCATCTGGAAATTTTCACAGATAAGAAAGCATGCCCAGAGACAGAAGCCTAATATCCCATTCCTCCCAGCATCATCTAATTGTTTCTGATGAGGATATTTAAAAAACAAAACAAAACAAAAAAACCAAAACAAAAAAAAAAACACATTCCATTTCAAACCATGTGTTTTGACTTGGCTTTGGGAAATGAGAACTTCAGCAGCCCAGCCTTAAAAAGAGTGGCACCTGTAGATAAGTCCAATTTTGTGAGAAAACCTAATAATCTTCTGATGAGTTTTAGAGAGAAACGTGTGCTTTGTCTGTCCTTATATCTGAAAAGAAGCCTTGCCAGTTTAGGAGATCTGCTCACTAGGAGCACCATGTGAAAGATAACATTCCCTACAGCAAGGTCTGCAGTAGACGGGGTACAAGGCTCTAGTAGACGGGGGCGGTCGGCCAGATGTTAGGAAGGAGGGCTGGAGGTCTGGTGAAGACTGAGCTGAGCTGAGAGCTCAAGCCCTCCTGAAGTGACTTCCCAGCTCCAGCTGCTCATCCCCAGGCAGATTGCAGGCGCATGTGGCCAGATCTTCCTGTGTTTCAGAGAGAGGAGAGGCAAACCAGGCTTGATGTTGAATCTCCAGGTTTAAAATACTGCCCACGGCTCCAGATCTTTTAAAGCAGTCTGCAGGCCAAACAAAACACTTCTGCAGGCCAGATTTGGGCCTCCCGTTTTCAGTCTTTATTCTAAACCGTCTCTCTTTCTGGTCTTGAATTAGCTCTGCTCTCTGAGTGCCAGAAAAATCTTCTTAACTCTTGATTTTCCGTCTCCCAGAAAGGGCCCCTTCACTCTCCAAAGTGACAAGACCCTGGTCTTCAGGTTCTCTGTTTTGTTTCCCATCTGACACACTTGCAAATGCTGCTTAGGTAAGTTTCCACTTTTCTCTAGGCATATACTGTATGTCACAGTAATAAATTACCCGTAACTTACTGTAAATCCCTAAAGCTACATATCAAAAACTCTACGTCATCCCTGAAAATAACGTCGTTAGGACCTCATAAACATACGCTCTGTTTGTTTAAGAACTGCTAGAGCTTTTTAAACATGGTTGCTAAGTCACAAGAGTGTATTTTCCAGGACATAAATGGAAGTGAACACAACCCCCTTAAATTGTCAGATTCTTTATAAGAAAAGAGGCCCAAGTCTGTGTGTTCTGCTGGTGTATTAACTTGACCAAAACCGAGTTGATTATACTGAGCATGTGTGTTGATCATTGTTCGGATCTATCCTCTGACTTGTCTAAATGGACACATTATATGAAACTTGGTTTAATTTCTAGCATATGTGGGTATAAAAGCATGGGGTAACATAGATAAATCTTGGCTGTATTTTTTATCAACTTTAAAGGTTGCAATTTGCTGAGCATTCAGTTCAACACTTAGTGATGAAATTCTTATGCGATCCGAAGCATCTCTGGACCTTTCTTCCTAGATATGGTCCCAAGTCTCAGCTGTATCTTCATCCCCTCATCTTTCACTTTTTACATGGAAACTTGGCAGTTAATGTTAAGGTAGTGCTATGAGGCTGTCCTTGAATATAGAGGGCTCAAATATTTTCAGAGCTATGAAAAAGATGGCCGTTCTATTATGATAACCCTGATTCCAGTAGAGCTGCTTCATCAGTCTGGTTTCCAAATGGAAAATACTCATACCACCTTTCACTTATCATGATACTCTCAGGAAGAAAATGGAGGTAGGACTGTAGGGCCTACCAGTTAGATGTTGGAATCTAGTATAAGGCACTTGTCCTTCTTAAAGATATTTGATCCATGGTCCTATTTATGCCCAGGCAGAGAGCCCCCATCTCTTCTTTTGAGAACTGGTATTTTCACCTTTTTCTCTCTACCTCCCCCTACCTCCCACCTGGAAATGAACCTATGGCCCAGTTTGAGATACAATTGATCTTGATGTCTTAGAGGGAACTGCAGGGACTGTATGTAGAGAAAGATGAAGGACAAGGGTGCCATTGGATGACTCTGCCTGGCATATGCTTTTCCTCTAGCATCAGGAAGAAGGGTGGGGAGTGCATGAAGGATTTTTCCCTCTTCATAATGACATGAACAGGAATGATAAGACAAGGTCTATAAAGAGCAGCAGTAATAATTGAGATGTGCTCCAGGCAGCCATGCAGTCTGTCAGTGCCTTGGAGCACAATCTGTTATCAAGTACTTAGTGAGGCTGGGGAGTAGACAAGGATGGAGCATTTGGTGGCTGTGTGTCTGTGTGCACTCATATGCATATGCTCAGAGGAGGCATGCATGAGTAAGAGCTGGTACCTAGAGCAAGTAAAATTATGGAAGGCAATGTGCATGATTACGATGTGCAGTGGTGGTGGTTCTCCTGTGGGTCAGGCACCCCTTCGGGAATTTGATGAACGCTATGGGAATTTTGCTTGCCAGGGACCCTAAAGTTGGTCCATGTACCCCAAGTTAAGGATTCCTGCTCTGTACGGTGGGTTCATCTGCCTACACACGGTTGTTTCTTCTGCCATGAAGATCACGTGACAGACAGAGGGCAGTCCTCATACCCAAGGGCTAAGCAGAGATTGACTGACAACCCTCCCTTCCTGGCATATAAAACACATCCAAGGGCAAGTCTCTCTGTAGTGTGTTTTCTCATCTCAAGCAGTCATACATACCCCTTTTCCCCCACTGCATTTGAAATCTTGAAAATGGAGGGGCAGTGCTAACAAAACCAGGGAAAGGAGGCCCCTACCCAGGAAGTACATAAGGTGAGATGTGTCTACAGGGCAGAACTAAACACTCTTTCTTTTCTGCTTCTCTTATACACTGTTGGTTAGCACCTATATTTAGAGGGAAATCTTCTCCCTGGGTTGCAATCCAGGGATGCAAACCATCTCCAGCCAAGAGCATTTCATCTGAGACACAGCTCTGGCGCACCAGAACCTGGGCATGTGTGGGGTGCCCAAACAGACGCAAGCAGCTGCCACTTCTCCAGAAGGCTGAGTCTTTCACCTATGGCTGCAGAGTCTCTGGGGAACCTCTGTGGGCTCATCTGACCAGTTTTCAGACCAGTTTGACAGAAAACTGAAGAGCAGCTTCCCAGAGAAGCCCCATCTCTCCTGAATTCCCTGCTTCCTTAGGATTTCTTCCTGCTTGCACCTGTCTCCAACCCAGCCAACTGAGACAGTTTAATTGGTGCAAGGTGGGGGAAGCAGTCAGGGGTGACTGACGTTCCGGAAGAAGGAGACTCCCCTGAGATGCGTGAGGGGAACCGTGACAGACAGGCCTGGCAGTGCTGTGTAGGGGCAGGAGGTCAGTGACCCTTGCTTGGAAAGAGTGCTGGCTGGCGGAAACGTTTGCCAGCTTCTTCCACCCCGAGCTGCTTGGCCAGTTTTATGCATTCATGTGTGTTGTTGCTGCCTTGTCCATGGAGGGCAAAGAGGTCGCTGGGGGGCTCTGGCCCAGCATGAGAATGGGTAGAAAGGAGTGGGCAGCACCACCCAATAGTTAGCAGCAGGGTTTGGACTCAGGCCCTCCTGGGCTTATCCTGCTCTACACTCCGTAGTCCTTGTATTTGGGTGAGCTAGTTAACCTTTCCAGGCTGTAAGGTCTTTTGTGTGGAGTGGGGTGAAAATGGTGACGAGGGACAGCGATAATACGTACCTTGTGGCTGTGTGTACAAGGCATCGGATCATGCCTGTAAAAGCTCTTAGTAAAGTGCCCAGCATGAACGTGGCCCCCCAAATTTATTTATTTATTTATTTTTTATTTTTTTAATATATGAAGTTTATTGTCAAATTGGTTTCCATACAACACCCAGTGCTCATCCCAAAAGGTGCCCTCCTCAATACCCATCACCCACCCTCCCCTCCCTCCCACCCCCCATCAACCCTCAGTTTGTTCTCAGTTTTTAAGAGTCCCTTATGCTTTGGCTCTCTTCCACTCTAACCTCTTTTTTTTTCCTTCCCCTCCCCCATGGGTTTCTGTTAAGTTTCTCAGGATCCACATAAGAGTGAAACCATATGGTATCTGTCTTTCTCTGTATGGCTTATTTCACTTAGCATCACACTCTTCAGTTCCATCCACATTGCTACAAAGGGCCATGTTTCGTTCTTTCTCATTGCCACGTAGTACTCCATTGTGTATATAAACCACAATTTCTTTATCCATTCATCAGTTGATGGACATTTAGGCTCTTTCCATAATTTGGCTATTGTTGAGAGTGCTGCTATAAACATTGGGGTACAAGTGCCCCTATGCATCAGTACTCCTGTATCCCTTGGGTAAATTCCTAGCAATACTATTGCTGGGTCATAGGGTAGATCTATTTTTAATTTTTTGAGGAACCTCCACACTGTTTTCCAGAGTGGCTGCACCAATTTGCATTCCCGTGGCCCCCCAAATTTAGATATTTCTGTTGTCCTTTTGAAGTTTGTTTTGAATCAGGTCTTTAGAGGGACAACATGTGAACACATTCAAATTAGGAAACAAAACAAGAAGTTGCAAAGTAGGGATGTGGTTAATTATCGAGGTGGTGCAAACTACAACCCTTAACTCATTAATGGTTTGGGAAGGCAATAGAGTGGGTCACAATAAGCACTTTTAAAAGATGAGATTGAACAGCCTTTGGTGAAAATACTGCTCCGGAAGGTCACTGTGATTTGATGAAAATTTGTCTTGGTTATATACGTAGAGCTGTGTGTACTATGTAAATGTATGTCTGTACTGGCTTGTGATGTAAAATCTGTATCTTACTATGTATGGGTTTTGTGAAAAAGTAGTCTGAGCAATGCTAGCTCTGAGTCCAGAAGAGAACATGTTCTCTGAGCTGCAGTAATTTAGGGCACCAGGGAGGTGGGGTCCAGGCATGGGTGGAATTTAGATAGTATGGAAGGAGGGGATAGGTGAACAGTCCACAAGATCACCCTTACTTCCAACACCAGCCCCAAGCTCAAAGAGCTCCCCAAATTACCCCCAGCTTTGATAATTCACTAGAAGGACAAAACTCATTAAAAGCTGTTAGGTTCAAAGACAGTTTCCTTCAGGGAAAAAATACAGATTAAACTCAGACAAGGAAAGAGGCACAGAGTACCATGAAAGTACCAAACATGGAACTTCCATTGTTCTCTCCCTGGGGAGTCACGGGCAGTGTTACTTTTCCAGCATTTATATCTGACAACATACAAAGAATATTGCCAGTGGGGGAAGCTCACCAAGGTAGATGTTCAGAGTATTTTGGGGGCTCCAACACACAAACTTGAGTGACTCTCCATATGGCTGACCTCCCAGTCTCCAGCCTTTTTGGAAGCTGCAAATACCACATGACCCCGAGCCCCGACTATACATCACAATGTGAGACTTTCTGGTGTGGTTAGCCACTCCTCTCCATCTTGCCAATCTCGTTGTTACTCTCTGGGCTGACACAAGACACTCCGCCAAAGACTTTTAATTGGGCATGACCCCCCAAAGGCTTAGAGATTGCCTCCCAAAAGCTGAGGGCCAAGGCCAGCCTTCTTTCTGGGCAAGGTTAACATCTTTATACCAGAGTCAGTGAGGGAACTAGGCTGGCTGGAGGAGGGGTCTCTCCTGGAAAGAACTGGGGGTAGGTCCTTTGATCACATGCATGAATAGCAGGGGAGAGGGAAATGCTAATTCACAAAGTCTAGTGTTTACAGGGTCTGTTAATGTCAGTAAATTACTGTTGAGTACAACAGGATTTATCTATCCCCATGTACATCTAAGTTGAATAGCTTAACAGGTGAGCCTGCTGTTGTTAAGGTAAAGCTGGGCACAGGGGACAGGAAAGGGGCCGCCTGGATGCATGCTCCCCATGTGAGTGAGTTGCCCTGTGCACAGTGGGCTTTTGGTTCAACCCCATTGCTGCCATTTCTAGGTGACCAGGACTCTTCTTATGCCCTGTTCCTTTGCAAACCCAACGGATGGGCCTCCAGGTGCCCTCGACAGCTTTGGTAAGGAGAACATCTGCCCCCTGCTCCAGTTTAACTTCCCCACGGTAAGGCTTGATGAGGTCAAAACCAGAAAATGCCGAGGCCTCAAGCTGGGGATAAAATGCAGATCCAGCATGCCATCAGGCCATGCTGCCCCCTTGCCACCTGACAAATGAAACCATCTCCAGCCAGGGACAGTTTGTAATTGTGCAATCAAATTAACTTGGATTTCAGTTTAATGAAGTGCTTAATGTCCTGAATGAGGCTGAATCCTAATATTTAGAGAAGCAAGCTAGACCCTAGGAAAGGAAAGAACAGACTTTGGTGGATAGCTGCTAGTATTAATTGTACTTGCAAAGTTATCCTTTTCAGAAATTCATCCTTTTATGTGAAGCAATCTGTTAGCACCCAGTTCTGCTATAGTTTTGCTAAGGGGTTTTCCTGCTATAACTTATAAACAGGACAGTGGAAAGAACGTTTTACTGGAAATCTCTGCTGAACTCTATGTCCCAGGGCATATTTCTTCACAGGATCTCAGCTTTCTCAATTTAACAATAAGAAAAATCTTTCTCTTTTTTTCTGAAATTCCGCCCCCCCACCTCTTTTTTTTTTTTTCCAAGAATTGTTTTGTTGCAGTTAAAAACTGAGGCAAGTAGACCTGGTTATAAGTGCCGATGCTGTTGTTTACTAGCTGTGTGCCCTTGGCAAGAAATTACCCTCTCTGAGACTTAATATCCACAACTGTAAATATGGATCATAATGATTTCTGCTCCTTGGTACTGAGAACTGTAAATGAATACTCCACATAAAGCATCTAGTATAGGGCATAGACTGTATTGCCATTTATTAAATCTGATGGTATGAATATGAAATCATTTTCGGTGTGAATTGTACATCAGTAACTTGGTACCAGTAGTTTTCATTTTTATTAAGCTGATGGTTTAGCTCCTGTTTAGAAAAATGACTGATGATTTAGTAATTAGCTTAATAAATATTTATTGAATGGCAGTTATGTGCCAGGCACTATTTTAAGCACCAGGCACTTACCAATTGTAGTGTCAGAGGAAGACAGATAATAAACACATCAACAAATGAATAAATAAGATAATTTCAGTTGATGATCAGTGCTGGGAAGAAAATAAAACTGGTAATGGGAAAAGCAGAGTTTCTTAACATTTTTGTGCTGAGGATTTCTTTGGCAGTCTAGTGGAGACTATTACTCCCTTTTGAGAATATTTATAAATGCATAATGTAAAAACACTGGATTATAAGAAAACCAGTTATATTGAGATATAGTTATCAGAATACAAAATAACAAATTCATGATAATGTATGCTTCTTTATTCATACGTTATTATCAAGATCAAGTGCAACAGTTCTAATACACGCTTTAATTTTAAAGTAGGATTAAAGTAAATGAAATCTTGAGGTATCTGTGTCAATTATAATCTTATATATAAATATCTGATACTTTTATTGCTGATAGAGTCAGAAGGTTCATTAATTCTATCATAGTTTGTTGCCCACATTTATAATTAAAGAACGTGCTGTATTGGAGTTAGAGGCTGATAAAAGTAAAGATGTAATTTTTCTCATCTAAGGTCATGGAATCCCTGAATATTGTTCCTGAATCTGTGCCACCAAGTAAAAACCCTTGGAATAGAGCGTGACTTGTGCTGGGGGTTGAGCTGTTTTACTGAGGGATGAATAATGTGATTTCTACTTTAAAAAATCCATTGTGGACATAACAGATTAGTGGAGTAGAATTGGGAGTCCAGGTATAAACCCATATGTCTGTGGTTGACTGGTTTTTGATAAGGGTGCTAGGATCATTCAATGGGGAAAGAATAACATTTTCAAAAGATGGTGCTGGGAAAACTGGATGAGTCACATGCAAAATAATGAAGTTGGACCCCTACCTCACACTATATGCAAAATTGACTCAAAATAGATCATAGACTTAAATGTAAGAGCGGAATCTATTAAACTTTTAGGAGAAAACATAGGAATAAACTTTTTTGACATTGGATTTGGCAGTTAATTCTTGGATATGATGCCAAAGCATAAGCAACAAAAGAAACAATACATAAATTAGACCTCATCAAAATTGAAAATTTTTGTGTTTCAAAGGACACTACCAAGAAGTGAAAAGAGTCTACACAATGGGAGAAAATATTTGCATATCATATATCTGATAATAGACTTGTATCTGGAATATACAAAGAACTCTGAGTACTCAGTGATAAAAAAGAACAACTCAATTAAAAATGAGCAAAGGATGGATATTCATCAACACATTCGTCATAAGGGAAGTACAAATTAAGACCACAATGAAATACCACTTCACACTCATTACTATGGTTATACTAAAAGACACTTCATAACAAGTGTCAGCAAGAACGGAAATATCAACAGATTGAAACCCTGTACATTACTGGTGGGAATGTAAAATGGTGCAGCAGCCTTGGAAGGCAGTCTGGCAATTCCTCAAAAAGTTAATCATGGAGTTACCATAAGACACAACTATTCCACTTCTAGGAATATAACCAAGAGTAATGAAAGCTTATACCCATATGTTCATAGCATCATTATTCATAACCACCAAAAAATGGCAACAACCTAAATGCCTATCAATGGACAGTTGGATCAAGAAAATGTGGTATATCCACTGAGGGAATATTATTTGGCCTTAAAAAGGAACAAAGTACTGACATATGTCACAACATGGATGAACCATGAAAAAGTTATGCTAAGTGAAAGAAGCCAGTCACAAAAGATTACATATTATATGGCTCCATTTATACGAAATATCTAGAATAGGCAATATGGAAAGACAGAATAGATGAGTGGTTGCTTAGGGCTTGTCAGAGAGAGAAGATTGAGGAAGATGGCTAAAAGGTACAGTGTTTCTTTCTAAGGTGATCAAAATATTCTAAAAGTTACTGTGGTGATGGTTGTGCAACTTTGTGAACGTACTAAATACCAAATGAATCATATACTTTTAAGGGGGTGAATTGTAGGATATATGAATCATAACTCAATGAAGCTGTTACCAGAAAGTCACTCTGATGTGATGTGAAGAAGAGAGTGTGGGCTGCAAGATTAAAGGAAAAAAACACTTGGGAGGCTGTGTCATTAGTCCAGTTGAGAGAATGATGCCTTGGGCTGGGATGGAGGCAGTGGAGGGGGCGAACACACACTGGAGGTACCGTAGACAGACCATGCTGTTTAGTTGAAAATAGAGAAAAATGAAGAGTGACTTCTGGGTTGTTGACCTTAATAACTGGTATTTTCTTCCTAGAAGACTTGAGTTTTAGTTACAATCTACAGAAATGTTGAGAGGATTTTTGATAGACCTAAACACGACACAATCTTTGGAGAGTTGGATCTCAACATGTCATGATTATCAATTTCATTGGAGCTTTTAACAGAGAAAAATGATCATTATACACATGTATATGTGCACACACTCACCACATTTTCATGCACACTTTCATGCATGCAAAGAAAGAGCATAAAAACCACATGCTTTGGAAAGCCAAGCCAAGGGAGAAAGAATGAATCCCCAGCCTCATGACTTCTCATGCCAATGCTGAATTTGTTCTGTAGAAAGAGAGATCTGTGATCAGAGCAAGTAGGAAAGAATCTATTCAAGAATTTATGTTTCTTAAACATGTCCATCAAGCATAATTTTCTCCTAGTCACATGTACAAATAGTAAGGGAGAGGAAAATGTCACTTCAGGGCCTTGAGTATTACAGGATTTTGATACTGTTAGCAAAATAATGGATAAAATAACTGATTGCTTCAGTCACCAGGTCCCAACTGAAGCCCAGGCAAAGTAAATTGTCAGTCCGGGTGTGTTAAAATCCTTGTTACTTAAGGCCTTTCTCTGGAGACAGTGTGGCTTCAGTAATGAACGAGCTCTGGAAATTAAAGAAGTTATCAGATTGTTAATTGAGGTTATTTGCTTCACCCCAAGCAGAAGCAAATGGAACAGACTCCTGAACGTGTTGTGGGGAGTCAAGGATTTTCCATGATGCTGAGTTCTTTATGGCTCATGTTCACATGAAACAGAAGGCATTTTCCCTAGGGTGAGGGTAGAGGAAGACTTCCCAGGAACCTTAGCCTTGAGCCAGAGAGGCAGGAGTTGATATACACTCAGTTATGCTTAAGGAAGATCTGTTTCCCTCCATATTTTTTCCTCTTCCTCCAGTGCCCCTTGGGAGCCCGGACGTCCAACTCCATGAAATTAATTGACAGAGGGCTCATTTCTAATCTTGACTGCACCGAAAGAACTTGACTTTTTGATGTGTAACTCTAGGCTAGATGGACTCATGGGCTTAGTGTTCTCATCTATAGAGGATAGAGTTGAATAGAAAACTTGTAAAATCATTTTCTATACTTTACACACTTGGTTGTTTTTTCAACTTGGGGTAAAATTCACGTAGCACAGGATTAACCATAAGCCATATTAAAGCGTACAATTCAATGGCATTTAATATATTCATCGTGTTAGGCAACAATTACCTCTTTCCAGTTCCAAGACACTTTTATGACCCCTAAAAAAAACCTCATACCCATAAGCAGTCACTTCCCTGCCCCTGGCAACCAACAGTCTGCTCTCTGTCTCTAAAGATTTGCCTTTTGTGGATGTTTCATATAAATGGAATCATATACCTGTGTCTGGCTTCTTTCACAGGGCATTCTATTTTCAAGGTTCATCCCTGTTGGAGCATGTATCATTACTTCATTCCTTTTTATCACTGAATAATATGCCATCGTATGGATTTGTCACATTTTGTTTATCCATCCGTCAGTTGATGCGCATTTGGGTTGTTTCTACTTTTTGGCTATTTTTAATAATGCTGCTATGAACATTTCTGCACAAGAATTTGTTTGAATCCTGCTTTCAGTTCTTTTATACCTAGGAGTAGAATTGCTGGGTCATCTTATTATTCTGTTTAACTTTTTGAGGAATCACCAAATTGCTTCCCATGGACTTCGGACTCAGAGTTGGGATTCAAATCTAGGTCTGCATCTTTCTAGGAACATAACCTGTTATAATATGTGTGAATCTTTCATCTGTACAATAGTCATGATACCACCTACCTTAACACTGCGGTGAAGGGATGAGCAACTTCCCAGTACATGCCTGGCAGGTACTAGGCTGAAAATTGTATTGTTCTTCCTTCTCAATGGTGTAGACAAGCAGAGTGAAAGAGCTGGATTTTAAACAATCTGCTTTGAAATTCTTCTTATTGTTTTATTTTTGCTATTGGACCTTATCATAGAGTGCTTTCTTTGCAGTGGACTTCCTGCCAAAGTACACTTGATTAAATTATTATTTTGTTTTATAAATGAAGTATTTATTAAATTTATCAATTTATTTTACACATAAAATATTTGTATTATTTATAAATTTATTTTCTACGTGTATGCCAGTTGATGGGGGCATGGGAAATGCCAAATCCGGAAGATAAACTGGGCTAACTCTTGATCTTGAGATTTCGCGGGTGGATGATGCGTTGTGTCCATGTTTGAGGATGGACTTGGTTATTGGAGTGGTTATTGATCTCTGTGTTCCTTCCATAACATGGCCTTCTTATCATTTAAAAAAATGAGCATCTATTGGCCACAAATTGCTTCATTCACTTTGGAGGAGACAACAGCTCTTTATATTACTTATGATGTAATATGATCCCTACATTCAAAGCTCAACCACATCTCCCGAATAACACCCACTGGTAAGTCACAGTGGTGCTGTTTTTCATGATGAATTGTTTCTTTCTTGGTCTCAAGCACTGTAGGTCCTCAGACAGTGAACACTGAGGACCACTCCTCCCTTGGGGTTTGGCCCCAATGATAGTGAGGGTTTGGGGCTGGTCCCATGGGAAGTGACTCATGAGGGGTCATTGTGTGACTACAGGTAGTCTGAGTTGGAATTTCTGCTCGCTAGAGGTGGTTAAATAATGGTTGAGAATGAGAAAAACCGTGAGAGAATGGTAGACCAAGGAGATGCATAGGCTGGCTAATAATTTTGCATCCCTTCAAATTGGTTTTCTTTACATATTTATTAACTATTTAGTGGAGAGACTGAGCCTTGTGTGAGCAAAGAGAAAGAGGAGGAGGAAGAAAATGATGATAGAGGTGTGTCAGAGGCCCTAGCCAGCTGCCTTGGCAATTCAGAGAGCCTCTGGTCTTCAAATTTGCCCTTATAGAGTCTTACCTCCTCACAAGTGGCTTTTCCAAATATTCACTTCCTGATCATGTGTAATAATGATTCTCCCTGAAAATCCCATTTTTCCAAATCTTGTTACTTTTCCAGTGATCTCTTGAGCACCTTATAGATGGACACCCAGGAAATTGCCCAGCTGGGTCATTCCCTCATTCACCTGTGGCTGAGAGTTTAACAAACAATTTGAATTAAATACTCACTCTGTGACAGGCATTGTGCTGAGCCCCTTGTAAGTATTACCTCATTTGTTCCTCGCAACAGTTCATAAGGTATGCACCTGTCCCATCCTCATGGAACAGGCAAGGAAACCAACACACTGGGTGGTGATAGTGGCTTACATAAGGTGACAGCTAGGAGGTGGCAGAGGAGGATTTGAGCCCATACCTTTAACTTTAACCCCTACATTTTTCTTGGGCAAAATCGCCTATTATTTCTTCTAACGTCAGACCCCCTGATAATAACAGTGAAATGAAAGCCGTGTGGGGATCATTTGATACTAAAATATCACATGTAGCAATGCTTGTGAATTATTTAAGAATCAAAATTGTTATAAGCATGATGTATAAGGATCTGCAATGTGAATCTTTCTGAGAACTGGAAGGAGCTGCCCATCTAGGAGGGTGTTTCTGTATAGTATTTATGCCGTAATTTGCATTTGGCAGTAACTTCCAAGACACTGACGGGCCAGAGCTTTAGAATGATGGAACTTTGGAGTTCACAGGCATTTTCTGGGGCCTGGTGAACCTCAGAACCAGAACCTGGGTTTAGTCAGACACTCAGTAAGGAAAGTGATTGATCACTTTTCCTATCTGTAACTAATTGCAAAAAAATGCCCAGAACTTAACAGGGAAATTTTTCCGTCTTCTGCTTTTCTCCATGGACCTCAAATTGCTTGATATTCTGGCTGTTTCCAGGGTATTGACGTCAGTGGAAACGGCATGCACAGAATAATTATCTAACATGCCATAAACTCCATGCTATGGTCTGGCAAAGGAAACACTGCTCCAGGCAAAGGGGAACTTGGATTGTATAAAATAGCAGTAAGTCTTTCCTCCATTACTCCTGAGAAAGGAGAATTCTGGCTTCTAGGATGAACTGAAAAATACAAAAAGAACATATTTTGTAATGGGGGAGGTGCACCGCTCTCTTAGAGTACCGAGGTTATTTTTTTCTGGATGTTGGCTGTTAGTAAAATGGAGACCATAAAAAATCTCCAGCGACACACCCTGGAGTGTGTGTGGTGGTCCTGATGGCTCCTCCTTTTACCTGAAGCCCCTCCTTGCAGGGTGAACAGGTTTCCTTAGAGCTGATGTGATTTATTCCTCTTCTCTCCTCAAAGCATCCAGTCCTGGGCTGGGCGAGGGAAAGATAAATGAGTCCCAGTGGCCGTGTTGTAGATTACTTAGTGCCAGTTGTCAGTTCTTTTTTCCCTGGGAAGGGTTTGAAATGAGATTGTTTTCGACAGACTGTCCATGATAAATGATTTTCCGAGTAAGAAATTGCTTTCAGTGCTGAACCTCACCAAATCACGCTGACAAATGTTTATGGTGGCAGGGGGCCTTCTTGCCACTTCATGCTCAGGGAGGGGTTGGGGGGGTATGGGAGGCTGAGATGGGTCAGATCGGGTGTCTCCTGGATGCAGACAAAGAGGGGTGGGGGGGGGTCTCTGTTTCTGGGCTCTGCATTTGTTCAACTCCTTTCAGCCATTGCTGAAAGTCCAGAATATTCCAGATCTGAGGGAGGAAGTAGGTAGGGGAAAGGGCTGTGTACATCTGTTAAGTCCTGGATTACTGTGTTGTTTCCATGTGTAACTGTTAGGGTGAGGCGACTGATGCCAGTTATAAATAGAGCAGTGATATGTACACACAGCAGGGGCAGAAACCCTTCAGGCCATGTTCCCAAACTCTTACTGGTTCATGACCCCCTCTGAAAAAATCATAAAAATAGCATTCCCTCTTTCAATATTATTTGGCATTTCAAAAGAGATTAAATACCATGTCTGAAGTCACAAAGGACTGTTAGAACACACCTTTTCCAGCTGTACGGGGCCCCCTTCCTCCTCTAGATTCCCGGAGAGCGGGGGCTTCCTGCCTGGCAGACATATAGGGCTTGGTGATGGAGGCCTCCAGGGCATCGGCAAGAAGACACTTCTTGAGCTGGAATCTGGAGCCTGGGCCTGCGTCACAGGATTGTTTAGTCAGAGCCCAGGTAAGGTAACAGGCCTGCAAGAGGGGCCCACAGTGCTGTCTGAGCTGCAGATGGGACCTCAGCAGTCCCAGTTTCAAAGGCCATTGTTACTCTCATCCATTTGGGCATGTGGCCACCACAGCTCCTTGGCTGCCTGCCAGGTCCCAGCCCCTGCCTCCGCTCAGGGTCACAGGAGGAAAGCCACAAATGCCTCTTCAGTGATGGTTACCCAGGGGCCAACAGCCCAGGCCAGCTCTGTGGGTTGCCTGTGAGCAGCCGCAGGAGTGTCACAGACTTCCTGCCACGTGGATTCAGAGAGAGGCAGGGCATGACACCGCACACCCAGGGCCTGTGATGGGGAGAAACTGGCCCTTATGTTGGTGACAGGAGCACTGGCCGACCCTGGACAATTACTGGGGACACCAGTTGGCTTCTGCTATGACTTCAGAAGCAGGGTCTGTTGAGAGCTTGCTGGTTCTCCTAGTCATGGTGGAGTCTCCTGGGACAGGTGGAGATAGATGGGTCATGCTCTCCCTCCCTACCTTGTTCTTCCTGAAATAATGACCCAACCTTCCTAATGGTTTCAGCCTCTGTTTAGGCACACCATTGAATGGACTGAGGCCTGAGAGCAGACACACGTGCCCATGAACACCAAGTTGGCCAACGTTAAGGCTTGTCTGTTTTGCTGCCATGTTCATCCCCTCGGTCTGTCTTCACCTCGCTCAGATCCTGTCTGTCTGGTGTTCCCCATGACATCCTCCCTTCACTCAGGATACTGCAGAGAAGGACTCAGTAGGGCAACCGTGGTCTCGTAAAACTGAGTGTCAGTGGTCCAGCACAGCCTACTGGATTGACATCATTTATTCATCCATCAAACATTTAGTGAACCTGTGTACCATGCTTTGTGCTGGGTATTGGGGGCCGCAGATGGAAACAGGAAAAGCTTTCTGCCCTCAGGAGCTCACAGTCTCATGTGAAATCTGACAAATAGTAGTGGTGGTAACAATAGCAGCTTACTATGTTCTAGTATGTTCTAGTCCATGTTCTAAGCTTTTTCTTCTTTCTAACTCATCTGAGCCTTACTACTATCATCATCCTCATTTCATAGATGAGACAGGCCTTCACACAAGCAAGGGAGCTCCCCCAGAGTCACATAGGAAATGATCTGAATCTCTGGAGCTAGAGCTCTAGATAGATGCTCTAAATTAATGCTACAGTGAGGTGAGTCTAGGGCAGTGTGGATGTGAGGGAAGGGAGTGGTCAGCACTTCAGTGGGCTAAGGGAAAGCCTCTCTAGGGAGCTGATGCTTGAGCTGGGTCCTGACTCTTCTCAAGGCATCCTGGTCTTCAGCATTGGTGAGAGCAGCCATGCTTTCCTGATCTCTGGGCTCAGTCTCCAGGTGTTAGGACTATCCTACAACCCTTTCTTGTAGTATGAGGACCTTTGCAAAGGAGGCAAGCTCACCAGTGCTCTTCATTTGGATCCAGGGACTTGGGAGCTATATGCAAAGGGGCGAAGGTATGTACATAGATCGATGTGCTCAGCTCCATCTGAAGATGGAGCTTCAGCTTTCAAAGTTACAGTCATGTGGGATAGAAAGCCTATTAGGAACTGTGCAGAAGGAATGTGGTTCCTCTCCCAATTTGGGTCTATGAGCCATGGGCCCAGGCCATGCCTTGTTGGTTAGAGCAGAAATTAGAATAATTAACTCTCTATTTTGGGAGCAGACACATCTAAGGCTAATTAGATCAGCCAAACTCCAGGTGCATCTGGGTCCATGGAACTGTAACATCCCAGATATTCAGCAAATTTGGCAAAAAGAAAGAGATAGAGGCAGGGATTAAGATCAATGGACTCATGGAAAACACCCCTTCTTTGTGCCCTGACTTCAGCAGCAAGCCAATAGCAGCACCATGGCAGGGAAATTCCCAGCCCTTCTGTAGCCATCAAATTCATGCTGAGAGAGGCACAGTCGGCTTGCTCAAGGACTGCTCTGTTCTGGAACTTCTCTGATGTCAGGCAATATTCCAAGTAGTGGAGACTCCCACACACTTCCTTACTGCCCCAGATCTCTGGTTCATTGGGCTCTTTGGTTCTGCAAGTGAGCCAGCATCAATGTGGCTTTTCACCTCCCTCTACATATCACTCACGACCTCTGCTAGGTGATCATGTTTGTGGCCTGAGCTCACCCTCCTTGAACCTGTGGTATCTGAAACTGTGTTGTCCAGAGAAGCTATCCTTGGTTAGGGGACTGGAAAGAGAAGAAGACATGACAACCAGTCAGAACAAGGAGAAAGGGCAGAACACCCACATTTGAGAAAATGGACTTGTAGCCTAGTGATCTTCATTAGCCCTGACAGTGGCTCTTGAAACCATCAGCCCAACCCTCTTCCCTTCCCTTTTCTGCCACCGTGTCTGCAAGTCCAATCAAGAAGGTATCCCAACAAAGCCTCCACTGTTATGAGGTTCTCCTTTTTGGTTCATCCTAGGCATGTTCTAATTTTTTTGCGCTTTCTTTTAAATTTGCTTTGGGTACAAATAGCTTCTCTAACTGGGGAGTGAGGCTGATAGTAAGAATTGTAAGGATGACAGTACAGATGGGCAAAGATCACCTGAGAAGGCCAAGATGAGCAAGTGGCTGGGTCAATGTCATCTGAAAAACCAACACGTTCTGTGTTACAACATAGTCTGATGAGAAAAACTATGATCACTCTAAATGGCCTCCAAATTATGGTTCTTTAAAGCTGAAGAGAAATGGCATAATTATTTAAGTGCAGTTCAGTCCTGCAGTAGGATACCACACAGTCCAGTTCATAATGTAAAATCACTTATCTAGAGAATGGCTATCAGCTCCAGTCCCTGACCTAGTCTCAGCTAATTAGGCTAAAGTTCTTTTTTTTTTTTTTTTTTTTTACTGGGGGTTGGGGCAGCTTTGCCTTGGGAAGCAGAAATGCAGAAGGTGGGATCCTCTTTTCTTCAGTGTTTTCCTGGCTCTATCTCCCTGAAATCTGGAATCTGGCCAATAAAACAGGAGCCAACTAATCAAGATGTTCCTGGGATCATTACTGCTGTCCTGGAAGTCCCAGCAGCCAAAGCTTCTAGAGTCATCCCATTGGTATTTACCCCAGAGCAGCCCACTGGCCCAGGTAGAACCAGGCTGCTACTGGGATGGAGAAAATGTGGATCTTGCAGCAGGACTCCTGGTGGCTGACTGTGTAGGCTCCCTCAGGTCATTTTAGTGCCCTTACAGTGATGCAACTCCACATTTTACGTGATTGAAATATTTAGACCTCGCTTTTCATGTTACGTTGGGGGTAGTGGACAGTGGGTGAAGTGAGTGGGGAAGCAGAGTGTTGGAGGTTTATTTTAATTTAATTAATTAATTTGGTTTTTTTAATGTTTATTTTTAGAGAGAGAGAGAGAGAGAGAGAGAGAGAGAGAGAGAGAGAGAACATGAGCGGAGGAGGGGCAGAAAGAGAGGGGGACAGAGGATCCAAAGTGGGCCCCCTCCTGACAGCAGAAAGCCTGATGCAGGACTCAAACTCATGAACTGTGAGATCACGACCTGGGCCAAGATCAAAAGTTGGACACTTAACTGACTGAGCCATCCAGGTGCCCCCAATTTAATTTTATTTAATTCAGATTGTACATTTCAATATGATGCTCAAAAAAAGTGCTCCTACTATCTAATTCTTGTGGAATTCCCGGAGACCATACCAACCTGATTGTCTTTGTAGAACCCTGAGCTTCACTAACAAAGCCTAAGATGCACCTCCGAAAGATCAGGGAGCAAGTCCATTACTAATGAGTCTATATCTACCTTTCTGTCTTTCCTGTAGAGACGACTTTCATGTTGCCTCTTTTGTATATGAATGCTATGTGCTTTCATGTATATTTTGTTTAATCGCCAATAATCCTGTAATGAAGTTGTTTTTAGGATCATCATGGTACACATGAGGAAACAGGGGCTCAGGGAAGTTAAGACACTTGTCTAAATTCATATAGCATGTCAGTGACAGAGCTGGGATTTGAACCTGAGTCTGTTTGGCTCTGAGGTCCAGACTGTCCCACTCTGCATCATAAATGTCCTTGCGATGCAGTGGTTAGGCAGGTATGGATTAGTTTTTTAATTTATAATGCTCTTTTTTTGGAGGGTGGTGGAGGACGCAGACCTCTTTGAGAATTTTATGAAAACTGTGCCCCTCTGGGTGGGCAGAGAGGCAGGGACACCCCAACTTCACAATTCTGCATACAACTTCTAGGGGTCCATGGGGTCTCTGAAGCCCATCTGGGGATTATTTAGGCCTAGGAGAGTCTTGGATCCTAGGTTAAGCTAGTTAGGATCTTGGGAAGATTTATTACAAGTAAAAGAGTCATTAAAATTTTTTAAAGAGGTGTGTCTGGGTGACTCAGTCGGTTAAGCGTCTGACTCTTGATCTTGGCTCAGGTCATTATCATGTTTCATGAGTTCTAGCCTCATGTTGGGCTTTGTGCTGACAGCATGGAGACTGCTTGGGATTCTTTCTCTCCCTGTCTCTGCCCCTTCTCTCTCTCTCTCTCTCTCTCTCAAAATAAGTAAATAAGCTTACAAAAATTTTTTTAAGAAAAAGGTAGGGTGATTGGAAGGCCATTTCCAGAAATTTCCTTCTGGCTCTTCAGGAATAAAGAACAGGGATGAGGATGGGAAGATGGAGAGGAGAGGAGTGAGGAGAAGAGGAAGCAGGATGGAAGGCATTAAGGAATTATACAGCAAGCAGTAAAAGCAATTTGCATTGTGAATAATTAAGGCTGTTCAGACCCTACGGACTTGGTTGAAGCACTATTCACAAGCATTTTCTTTTCACGTTAAAATTAATTGGAGTGTTGGTTTATTTATCTTTTCCCTTGGTGAACCAAATGGCTCATCCTGATTTATAAACCTTCCACCTATCCACTCTCTATTAAGATCAGTGGGGGTGAGTGATTGACAATCTTACTGAGCTCCCTGGGGCCATTATTAGTAAAACCCAGATGCTGGTGGCCAGGTCAGTGGCCGCTAGAGACTTCTCAAGAGCCCCCCTCCCACTCCCCCCACCCCCCCCAGAATCTTCAGCTTCTACGAAAAGAAAAAACAGGTAGCCTCATGAAGGTGGGCGTGATTTCTGTCCTCAGGTAGACTTTTAAAAAAGAAACTGGAATACATGGCTAAGTGGGCAAGGAGGATTAGATCCAAGAGCTTGGGGATCTTTCTATTTCAAAACTAGATGGAGTTTCAAACCCACCAGCAAAAGAAGAATACCTGATACAAGTTCCAGCTCCTTCTGTTTAAAAAATACCCCGTGACCACCGTATATGCACAAGAATGACCCAGAATTCTTTCATGTGGCTTATCTCCTCTGCTAGACGTTTTTAATCTCCTGAGATTTCAGAAAAAAATAATATAAGGAAACATTTTTCCCAGTCTAGCTCTGAGGAAGCTAGAACATCCATCCTAGACCCTGTCGGCCAGTCTTTGGAGACACTGCAGAGGCCAGAGCCCATGGCTACTCCTCTGACTCTAGATTGTGACCACACCAGGCATGCTTCCAGCCCCGATCTTGAGCAGTGGTGTGACCTTGAGCAAGTCAGCCTAGAGGTTAAAGCACAGTTTTGGTGTCAGAGTGCCTGCCATGTTAGAGGATTAGAACAGCGCCTTCAGGAATAGTTACGATTAATCTTTAGGCTCTGAGCTTCAGGCGCTCCATTTGTAGAAAAGAGCTGCAAATGCAGGGTTGTCATGAGGATAATGAGGTGCTGCAGCGAATGTGCTTAAAACAGTGCGGGGCAGATCGCGCATGCTCAGCCAGTGTTCGGCGGCAGTAGGTCATAGCTGGAAGGACAGGAAACAGACCTGGGGGATCTTGGCAGTTTCCACATGGATTGAGGTTGCTGAGAAACCTCAGAGTGGGTAGGAGCTTCAAAAATGCTGCTCTTCGCCTGCAATGCCCTATGTAGCTTCCGTCAGTGTCAAAGAGGACTTTGACACTAAGAGGCCCAGAGCAGCACATCACTTGGTACCCAAGCAGGACCCACTTGGCAGGCCTGCCTGGGTTTGGGATTTGTCCCCCTCTCATGGCTCCCCATGTGAGCACAGTGAACCTGAGCGCCTGTGCCTTTATATATTGAGTTTCTGGTTCCAGTTTACTGCTAATAGTGCTTCGAAGAAATGAACGTATTAGGCTCTTCTTAGAAGGATGGCATCAACATTGTATTATGCTAATGGAAAGCAGAAAAAACAATCAGTGCTTCTCTCTAGGCCCTATGGACTAAAAGGGTAAAATTAATGCATTAAGAACGTCTGTGAAGCAAAAGCTCTGGAAGCGTGACTCCAGTGCTGATTCCGGGGACGGCAGTCATAATAGAGTCCTGATTCTCACTGGACAGAGTGAACCAGGCAGGCAGGCACTTTAAGACCAGAGGATCTGAAAGAATTTGGGGTGGATCTAAAAAAAAATTAATACATTTTTTTTGTAAAAAAGGAAAAAGAAATGGTCTCATAAACGTTGAAAACAGACATGATGGTAGATACAGGTCCTGCGTAGTGCGTGGGATTCCGTGAGAGTGGAACTGCTTCTGGTCTGATGTGGTTGGACCACGTGGTGGGGCTTTAAGTCTGAAGGGTCTCCCTCGGGGGTTCAAGCGAAAATGCCCACAGGAGCCAGGCTGGACGCAATGCAACAAGGAGTAGTAGAGCCTGGGGAGACTGGTCCGTAGGTCAACTCTAAAGAGTTATTCCCCAGTGGGAACATGGAACAGGTCCTCCAGAAATTCTGGAAATTGAATTTCTGTTTTAATGTGACACTTCTGATTTTAAAGAACCGTGTGGGTGGCTAGTTTGCAACCTTTGACCTTCGAAGAAGATGAGGGAGATACTTGCTCCGTATGTGCAAGGAGACCAGAGGGGTCCTCTGGCATCGGGGTGCTGGACTCCTTCAACTCTGGTTACCTTCCTCCAGCTGTCAAGAGAGAAGGTCTCACAGCTTTTGGGGACTTGAGGGGTATACTCTTCTCCTCTAAGCCTTCTGTCTCCCCTTCCAAGTCTAGGTGGTCCTAGAATTCCATTCCTGAGCTTACACTTCTTCATCTCTTCCAGAAAGCATCCTCCAGCTCTCCCGTTGTGTTGAAATATACATTTAAGATGACCGTTGTAAATACGGTAGAATCCAGGCATATTTTTAAAGTCTTCAAACAATCTTTTTGTCTCATGACATTCCTGTCCACCAGAGGTCCAAGGGGGTTATGGCATGTATGTTAGGTGGGTCCCACGTGAAAAGAAAAAAAAAGAAAACTGAATTTCAAACAAAGATTGGGAATTGACTGCTCTCAGCACAAAATGAGTTTTCTCATTATAAAAGTTTCCATTGCAAGGTTTCATCACAGTGCTCTTGTTGAATTTACAATAGGATTTAGTTTATAAATCAATTTGATCTACACATAATTTTCAGGAAAACATCGGCAGCATAAATTGAGGAGCACCTGCTCTTCATATCATTTTTTTTCTCATTGTGTTTTTCATTTTCCACCTTGTTCTGTCTGTGTCATCTTAAAGTATCTCTGTGTTTTCATTTCTGCAGCTCTTGGAGACTCCACAGCAAGCCCACTTATTGAAGGTAGGGAGCTCAAGGGTGGCCCCAAACACTCTCCATAAATGGATAATAATTCCTATTCCTTTGATATATACCAGTTGATGTTGAGAGGAGGTGACCAAGAAAAAGTGGGGGATGATGGGATGGATCTGGGTGTCTACATCTGTATAGCTGATACAGATGAATCAGCTGGAAAAAATAGAGTTCGTTTTTAAAAAACCATAATGAAATCCTCCAGTCACCAGGTTTTCTCATCTGAGCTTTTCATCCATAACGTGGCAGAGTGAGAGACATGCCTTAGAGTCCTGGCTCTGTTGCTCACTAAGTATGGGACCTTTCTGAAGCCCATTCCCTTGTCTATAAAATGGGAGCATCATGCTGGTCTAGATAGTCGTTGAAGACTAAATGAATGATGTATGCAAAGCCGAAGTCACGCACACATGCAGCCAATACCTACTTCATAGTACTCGTTTGATAAATGTTAGTTCTTTTTTTATTTTTTAATAAGTCAGTTCACAGTTGAAGGAATTCTTTTAAAGAAGTAATTCCTGCGGCACCTGGATGGCTCAGTTGGTTAAGCTCCCGACTCCGGCTCAGGTCATGATCTCATGGTTGTTGAGTTTGAGCCCCGCGCCGGGCTCTGTGCTGACAGCTCGGAGCCTGGAGGCTGTTTCGGATTCTGTGTCTCCCTCTCTCTCTGCCTCTCCCCTGCTCACACTCTGTCTCTCTCTCTTCCTCAAAAATAAATAAACCTGAAAAAAAAAGTAATTCCTATTTAGAAGGCACTGGGAGCTGATGCTTAGAACATAAGAAAGCTACTATATTTAATTTTAAGATACAAAGCTTAAATCAATATTTTAACATTTCCAAAATTAAGAAGAGTCTTTACAGTTGATGGCTTCATAAGGCTATAATTGGCATTATTTGTTTTCCTTCTTGGCGGTACATAAAACAGTGGTCCTTCTTATTGATGGCAACTTAGATTCAATAAACTGGAGTATTTATATTTTTAAAGGTGAGCCTACTAGACATTACATGTGTAATGCATAACTTCTCCTCCTTCTCTTTTCTCTTCTTCCTTATCTTCCTTCTTTCTTTTCTTCTTCCTCTTTTTGTTCTGATTAACAGCTTTTTTGAGGCATATTTCATATACCATACAATTTACCTGTTTAAATGGTTCATAGGTTTTTGGTATATTCACAGAGTTGTACAACCATCACCACAATCTAATTCTAGAACATTTTCAACTCCCCCCCCCCAAAGAAACCCTGTATCCACCATCAGTCACTCCCCACCTCCTGCCCTCAATCCGCCCAACCCAAGGCAACTGTCAATCTACTTTCTGTCTCCATGGATTCGCCTATTCTGGACATTTCACATAAATAGAATCTTAAAATACATGGCCTTCTGTGACTGGCTTCTTTCATTTAGCATAATGTTTTCAAGGTTCATCCATGTTATAGCATGTATTAGTGCCTCATCCAAATAATAGTCCAGTCTACGGATATGCCAAATTTTGTTTTCCCATTCATCGGTTGATGGGCATTTAAGTTAATTACATTAATTACACTTTTTGTCTATTATGGATTATGTTTCTATGAACATTTGTGTTTAGGATTTTGTGTGGATGTATGATTTTCATTTCTTTTGAGTATATATCCTATAGCGGAATTGCTGGATCATATGATGTTTTAGTCAGCATGGGCTGCCATAACAAAATACGCTGGATGGCTTAAATAGCACATCTATTGCTTCTATTTCTGGATGCTGGGAAGTCCAAGATCAAAGTGCTAACATGGTGGGCTTTTAGTGAGAGTCCCCTTCTTGGTTTGCAGACCTTCTCCCTGTGTTCTCATGTGGCAAACTCTCTTGTGTCTGTTTTTATAAAGGCACTAATCCCATAGTGACAGCTCCACCCTCATAGCATCAGCTAAAGCTAATTATCTCCCAAAGGCCCCATCCAAACACCATCACATGGAGCTTAGGACTTCAACATAACAGTTTTGGAGATTCACAATTCAGTCTATGGTATGGTATCTCTGTGTTTAACATTTGGAATAACTTTTGGCTTCTTTTGTTATGAGCTCTGTTTTGGGCCCAGCTTTTATAGTGATCCTTATGAGTTTATTATGAGGCAGTGACTCTGCAGCTATGCAAACACTGTGGCCATTCATTTATTCATTCAATGGAAACTTAATTACCTGATCAGTGCTGGCTGCTGTAAATCAGCAAGCCAGTAAATGTAATCAGGGGGCATTTATAATCTAGTAGGGGAGAGAGGCAAAAAATAAAAAGCAAAATAAAACAGATGAATATTAAAAGCCAATTTTAATCTGTAATCATGCTCTGAAGTGAAGAGAGGACGCCAGTCACAGATAGTGGTGGCTTGACTGAATGGGTGGTAAAGCAGAGAAATTAATGAGAAAGATATTTTGAGCAGGACTCATTGGTGAGCTAGATGTGGAATGAAGGGAAAGAAGGAATCATGGACCTTGTGGGTGTTTGGTTTGAATAACAGGTTGAGGGTGCTGCTACTTCCTGAGAAAGGAAGGGCTGCACTGGAAGGTAAGTTGGGTGAGAAATTAGGATTTCATGGATGTGTTAAATTTGAGAAGTCTGTGAGACATGGAAGAAGAGATGTCAAGAGGAAGTTAGAAAGTACAGAACTTGGAAGAGAGTCTGGGCTGGTGTTAACTTTCGTCAAATGTAAAGATGATTTTGAACTCATGGGAAAGGATTGCATTATCTAGGGGAAAGAGTTTGAGAAAGTGACCAGGGCAGAGGGAGGAACATCCCCAACACATAGAGGCTGGGTAAAGTAGGAGCGGCCATGGGAGACAGAAGGTGCAATCAAGATAGCTGGCAAGTGGTCCAGTAGTGGGGGAGAGCCGGCAAGAGCCACAGAGATAGGACAGAGCTGACAGAGCATCTATGAAGGCCATGGCCTTTTGTGGAAGGAGGAAAACCGGCTCTGAGGAATGAGAGGCACTGAGGAGGGGCCCATGCAGGCTTGGAGGGCTGGTGGGAGGAAAAAGGGTGGAACTCGATCTGACTTCACATGGGATTCTTTCTAATAACATTATGAAGCAAGTCCACGGGCCGAGCGTGATGGTGCACAAAGGGCGTGAAAGGTTAGAGGAGAAGAGAAGCTATGAAATACTGGCCTTGGAGAATTGGAAAGCAAACAAATTCAAGAAAAATAGCAGCTGGCCAGTCAGCCTTGAGTGTCAGTTTGCAGTGTGAGATCATGAATTTAGAGTAAGAGTGGTCCTTTCAGTTGTGTGATTTTATCCAGGGGTTGTTGCTACTCAGGGACCAGGAGGGAGCAGGGGAAGAGGAGGAAGAGTCCAGTCCATCATGGGGAGGCCTTTGTTAGGGATGGAGGATGGTGACAGAGGGTGGTGATAATGCTGGGCTGGGGGAGTCGGGCTGGACAGGGAGGGTTGGGAGGCGAGGCAGGGAGCAGATGATGGCTTAGTGGGGTGGTTGACGATTTGGAGGTTTCCTGGAGGCTGAAGAGTGATGCCAGAGGGGAACTCTTGAGCTGGTGAGCCCATGGGGTAAGAGGCTGTGGTTGAAGAGCCGGCTTTTTGAGGTGGAGATAGCAGATACTTTGCAGTTGCTGGGGCTGACCAGGTCCAGGGCATGACCGTGGGAGCGGTGGGTGGCATGCAGTGGGGGGATGGGTCACGGACAACGAACAGAGCAAGAAACCAAAAGTCCAGCATTCCCTTGGTTCATCAATGTGACAATTACCGAAAGATGATAGGAGGTGGAGAGCCTAGGGAAGACTGTGAACTGGGAGCTGGGGCCCCAGCCATAATCTAATGATTATGGCCCACTTGGTATTGTGTGCATGGTTCTTGTGTCGTGGTTACAATTTTGAATTTGAAATTGACGTGTGGGAATGAAAGTTTCAGAGATTCAAGACTGTCCCTTGCAGCTCCTGCTTTATGTTTTAAGGATGATTGTTTCGGTGGTTCTTGAAGATGTGGGTGCTTCTGTTCCCACAAGTACCTTCTTCATGTATCCTCTGCTGTTGCCTTCAGTTAGCACAGAGCATAGGCATGGGGGGTAGATTAATGCAATAAAGATGAATAAGAAGTCCAAGCCTTGATGCTGACAGCCACTTCCCAGGTCTTGAACCTTAGCTGCCTTTCCCACATGCAGAATGAAAGCTATTCTCCCTCTTCACAGGGTACCCTGTGAATTATACCGCATGGTGACACATCATAATTGTATCATTGCACGTCATAACAATGGGATTTCAACAGTTATTACTGCACATTCTAATTATGTGATTACTCAGTCTTTCACCAATTATGTAATTAGATTTAATTATACCAATTGCACAAATAAACCATCGTCAACTACGAATTACTTAAAATAAAATCCAGAACTATGCATACGTTGGCAATTGCCCCGAAAACAAGAATACAAAACAAGAAAGGAGGAAGGCTTAGGAAACCAATTAGCAAGTGAAAGGAACAATATGATCCGGACAGATCTTTAAGGATCATGGCAGGGGATCTGGAAGTTTCCTGTCAGTTTTCTGTCCAACAGAGCATGGTGGTAAGAATTGAGGTTGTCAAAATCAAGGATACTGATGCACCGTTGTCATGCTTGGAAGAGCAGATGGCTTTTATTTCCTTAATAAAGAAGGGGAGAGAGAAGGAGTGAGAAAAGAACAAGGGACATAGATGAGAGAGGGAGGGAGGGAAAAAGGGATGGGGAGAGAGGGAGTGGAGAGAGGAGGAGAGAGGGGAGGGGAGGGAGATAGCCAGAAGAGGGAAGGAAGAGAACAAGTTTGATATTTAGTAATTATAAGTAGTACAGTTATCACTTCATGTGGAGCATAGAATCCATGTTAAGAGATTTCAGATTTTTTGTTTGAACTTTAGTCCTTATCTGACCCACTCTGACTTTTTCTTTCTTTACATTTTTAAAAGTTTGTTTGTTTGAGAGAGAGACGGGGTGGGGGGGGGCGGGAGGATGAGTGGGGGCGGGGTAGAGAGAGGAGACACAGAATTCAAAGCAGGCTCCAGACTTTGAGCTGTCAGCACAGAGCCCAAAGTGGGGTCCAACTCATGAACCGTGAGATCATGACATGAGCCGAAGTCAGACGCTTAACCGACTGAGCCACCAGGTGCCCCTCTGACTTTTTCTTTCCTTCACCCCTGGTTTAGTTCCCCACACTCCTTCTGAGTTGTTATTTGAAACTAGAACTTTAGGACCAGGCACCTGTCATGCTCAAGACTAAATTTACAAGACCAAAATTAATAGGAGAGAAACCCAGCCTTCGGAACAGGGAACAAATGCCATCTTCATCATGGTTCTTCATGTGCATTGTCCTTGGTTGTTGGGTGATTGTGAATTGGGGTGCCTGTGAGAACTTGGGGCTGTATCACAGGAACCAGTTGTTTCTATGGAGACATCCCAGAGGGGCGGTCTTGTCTGGGAGCAGGTTTTCTCCGACTCGTGTCTCAGAGCCAGAATTGAAAACAGTGATAACTGCACCCGTCGCAGTTTTCTCGACTCTTCTGTGCCTGGGAGAAGGGCTACCCTAATGTTTCTGGAGAGGGGAGGCAGAGAGCCCTCTGGGGAGGTGGGACCATGCATGCATCTGGGGGAGTGGGTCCACCGCATTTGTGCTCTTACAAAGAGATATAATTGGTAGGTGCCATTTAAGCACATATATACTTAGGGAAAATTACCTGCTGGGCTTGGCTGAGGAACCACTGAGCACCAGAATTGCTCAGCATCTGCCCCAGGATCCTACACCAGTTGACAGGATGAGGATTACTTTAAAAGTACACATAATGGTTGGTGTGAGTACTTAACACTGCTATAAAAATAAGTCTCTGTGCTGTTGAGGGTCAGGTTGGGGGTTCAGTGTACTTGGTTAGCTTTTGCCTGTACATTAAAAATGAGCAAAGTTCATTGCTGCAATAACCAAATGAGAGCAAATGTGCTTTTAAATGTAAAACGAAGGCATATTCCCTTCTCCTGTGGGTTTGCCTATAGAAGCCCCTGAGATGGACAGTGGAAGCTAACGGACCTTAACCTATATGCACCTGTCTTTTGGTTTCTCCATGGCTCCAGGGCTGTGTTTCACTTTTTACTCTGCTATCATGGGTATTCATTCCTGCACGGAGGTTTAATGCGTATTGTGGCTAAACCGCAGCTATCGAAGGGGGTGCCTAAAGTAGGGTGGTCCAGTCATGATGGGAATTTGAGCGAGGGAATCCTGTGAAATTGGAACTAAGAGAGGGGAGTCGGGCTGGAACTCTGTAGCCCAAATCTCTCTTTCCTCATCTCCCCAAGTCCACCAGATTGAGTAAGGTTAAACCGATGCTTATTAGCAGGTTTGCAACAGCACCGAATTTCACTCTCCACTTCTCTTGTCAGAAACTTGGAGCATGTAAAACGGAAGATGTGCTGGTTATTAAGCAGCCAGAGCTGTTTTCTACATGAGCGCAAAAGAAGCCTAAGCAGTTTACACAAACAAGTCAACTCGCTGAGCTGCTATAATCTGCATTCCAGATTCTTAGCCCAGAGCTGGCCACTCCTGGCTTGCTCTTCTAAACAAAATGCCAATGCGAAGAGTAAAGTGGAATGTACTTATGTATAAAGGCATAAGCTGGAACTGGCATCACAGTCTTACAGGGGCGCTTCCCCACTTAAGCATCTCTGGTATGCATGCAGTCCTGGTTATAATGGGCTCAAGGAAAGAGATTCTACAAAGTGCGTCTCATAAGTGTATGGAGCACCACACAACTTGAATAGTTGTCAGCAAAGGTGGTAGGGGAGGGCTGCCACGTGGCCGGTCACCAGGAAGCAGCCATTCATTCAGCCAATATTTATCAGATGTTCACGAGGTCAGGGCCTGGCTCAGCTAGCTATTAGTAAGGGATTCTGGCTTTAGTCCTGGTTTGCTCTCTCTAGGCTTATAAGCAGTTTCTATATTTATTGAGAACTTACTATGTGCAAAGATAAGCCCTTTACAAACCTATCTTATTATTCTAATCAGTTGCACTACTGTGTTTTTCTCCATTTGACTGATGAAGAAAGGGAGCCTCAGAAAGTTTAAAGAACTTGCCTGAGGTCACACAGTTACTAATTGGGATCAGAATTTAAGCCCCTGGTCTGAATCCAGAGTCCTTTTTTTTAACTCCAGAATTATACATCCTGTCATATGCCAATATGTGTGAAGTCCTGAACCATTTCCTCCTTGTCAGCACACTTGAAGTGTGGGAGATTTGCATAATGGGTCTCAAATTTATTTAGGGGCATTCCTTTATTAATATACATAATAAGGAGAGCTTTGGATTAACATGAAACAGGCTGTCAGTTTCTTATTCACATGACCCAGAAAAGCAATTGACAAGAAAATGTTCTGTTTTGCCTTCAAGTGAGATTGGAAGTATATGGCTAAGTGTAAGTCAAAAATTAGATGTTAAACATCCTTCCAGGTTGTTTGCAGAATATATTATAGAATATTAACTTATTATAGAATATTAAATTATCAAGGGACTCCTGTTGGAGTAAGAGATGAAAATCCTTTGATGTGGGTATGTAAGTCATATATATGTAGGAACTGAGGTGGGAGCAACCTCATGCTAATGATCATGGTTTGATAAGAGAAACATGGCAAACTAGGTCCTTGTTTGCTTTTATTCTTTCCCTTGATCCTTCATTCATTTTTAAATTTCATTTAGCAAAGATTATTGAGTACCTACCATGTCCCAGGCCCCAGGTTAGGCTCTGGTGAAGCAATAAACAAGACACGTGGGTTTTCTGCTTTCATGGAACTTGCATGCCAGGGGAGATGGACAAACACTTGGGGATTTGGAGGAAGAGAAAGGTGAGTGTGGTTGGAGTTTTTGGGCAAGAGGGAGAGTGATGTGCAGAACAGAAAACTTCCCTAGAAGCAGAAGAGATCCAGTTTTCAGTGAGACTTACCCAAGAGCAGACAGGAGCTTGGTTTGTGGTGTTACATTTAACAACAATATCAGCAGGTAGCAGTTAATGAGCCCTTACTAGGTGCCAGCAACCTAAGCATTTGTTGTACTTTAACTCATTTAAACATCACAACTCCACTCCAGGAATTTTAAAACACCTCTACTAAGCCGAAAAACAATGAATTCACTGTCAGGTTGATCATTCTAAAAACTCTTTAACTATTCCGTGAGTTAGGACACAATGACATTAAATTATTTTTTTCCAGTTTCAGTGATGACGTTGTTCTAATGTAACTGCATTAGCACTAATAGGTAACTTTTTAACTGAGGAAAAGTATTTTTATATTTGATGGGATTGTTTTTAAGCTTTAAATTTAACTGGTGTTGTCCCTCCTTTTGTTGAAACTGGCTCATTAGCAAATGGGTCCACTGAACGGCTTTATTTTGCTCTGTTCACACGATGATATCACATTGTTCATAGTTTCATCTGAGTAAAAGCGGTGTTTTGATGCATACAATTTTGTTGCTACTCATAATAAACAAATATTATTACATCTTTGCTTCTCTACTATTAGTTAGCTCACACAGAACTACAGATAGTCTTTTTAGAATTGCTTACACAGAGCGTGGTGTTTTAGAAACTAGTGGCAACTTAGAAAATTATTATAATATCATGCCATTTTAGAAAATAATACCGATTTTTTTATCCACTTAATATTTAGAGAGAATGATGACTAGAAGGAGCTGTCCATCAAAATACGTGCTGATTTGAGAGGACAAATTAAAGGGAAGTCAATGTTACGTGATTTAAATGTTTGGTTTAGAGACGGTCTCGAATGGAACCTTCATCACATGTGCAACATAGGGTAAAAACTGTGATAGAACCCATCTATACCTATGTAAGATTGCATTAAACATTACTGTATTTTTTGGAAGGTTAGAATGTATTATATTCAGCATTACTTGAATACTGGAGCATGTTGGTTCATATCTAGTAAGACTGGTCTGTTTATAAGCAGAACTTTTAGGTTCAAATGCTCATCTAAACTCCTGCCCCCTGTGTTTTTATGGGGACCCTCTAATTTGTTGCTTTCCATTATTACTTCAACACTTGATTCTCTGGGTTGGTTCCTGGAGAAGTGGATCAGCAAGAGAGAGCCAAATTTACGTCCTAATATCTGATCCGGAGAGATCTCTAGAGTTTCGGTTTATGCTGCTTATATGCTTCATGTCAAGTTCAGATTAAGCTTTCTGATCTACAGTACAAAAATATATTATTTGAAGAGAAGAGAGAAGAATGAATTGTGACTCCAATCATCTGTATGTATTATTTCCGTTCTGGCCTCCCAGTGGTAGAAGATAACCCTCACATAAAGAAAAAAATGACACATCCATTACTTTAAGAGAAATGAGTTTTAATTTGGCTTTACACATTTAGTTTTGTGATGTCTAATGACACAGAGGAATCAAATGCCCTGGTGGAGATCCCCCTATTATAGGATTCAACTTCTCCCATAACCCTCTGAGGGCTTTGGCTTTTCACGGGTAGAGGTCAGGTGGCTTCACCAAATGTGACGCTTGCTGTCTCTGAGACCCCCATTTAAGGCTTAGAATTTTCTCGCAGGTGAGAATTCCATCTAGATGAGATCACCTATAACTCTCCTGGGACACAAGAGGAGTCCATAAATCCATCCACTGAAGACACTGCATCCTTTAGAGATTGTAGTATTATCATAGCAGATGTAATTGTCATAATGATTTAAGTTCTCAATCTGTAAAGGATCCTGGGATCATTTAAAGTTATGTCAGAAGATGGTATTTCTCTAGTAGGGTTGGCCCCTCATCTTGATGCTGTTGGATTATAATCAGTTTTCCTTAGATTCTTCCATTTCCTCCCTCCATCCATTTATTTCTCTCCTCTTCCCTAAACATTTGTTGAAGACCTCTTGCACAGGCACAGTACTAGTGGAGACAGATGTAAAGAACAAAGCACATCCCCTTAGGGAGCTCGAAGTCTAGCAGGGAAGGGAGGGCGACTAGCAAACAGATAAATGACCACTGCATGAATGCTAAGTGCCACAACAGAAGCACTCATAAAGAAAGGGAAAAACCCAGAAAAGGGCTCAGGTACCCCCAGGTGAGGGGAGGATCAGGGAAGTCTTCCTGGAGGAGGTAGCCACTGAACTGGGTGTTCAAAGGTAGATGAGTAAGTTTTTGAGGGAATAGCATGGGTGTGAAACATAAGAGTGAGTTCAGCAGCCCATTCTTCCTTTGTTGGTGTTCATTCTTACGGATGCCATATATTTCTGTGAGTCTTTGTCTTCCTCTGGTTAAGAAATACCTAAAAAAAATATTGCAGTCAGGATAGGATCCTTCTTCAGAGTAGGATTTTCCCAGCTTTTTGGGAAAGAGGTTTCAATAACTTATTTTTTTCCAGTGTGAGCTGATCTGCTTGTTTATCCTTTAAACAGCTAGAGAAAGGTGGAGGTTCCAGAATCCTTATAACCCCAAACCACCTGCAGGTAATGACAGTGTTGAGTTAACAGCAGTGCCACATCTTCTATTTCAGGAAGGATTGAAGTGGCTCTTCCTGGATACTCATTTGTGAGGCTTCAGTTCCAGGAGATTTTATTCTTTGCACATGTCTCCAATTTTCTTTTGTTCCTAGTAGAGGAAGCTTCTCAGAAAGATAAAGCAGTGGACATGTTCCTTGTAAAGTCTTTGGCATTCTAAGGATCCTTCTTTACTGCCTCATCTTGGTATTGACTTTATTTCCCGTAGAATTGCCCTGAACAAGCATTATTTTAGTAGGTGGAGTGGATGGGTTGCTACCCTTGGGTGATTTTGAGGGGCTACAAAGACCCCTGTACTCCAAATATCTCTCTTTCTCACTTAAAATTTATATGAAAATTTACAATTATAAATCCATTCTTGAAGCCTATTTGGTTGTTTTTAAAAATCTAATTAATTTTTATCATTCCCTTGTACCTTAACTAAGCAGGTATCAGATACTGGCTCCTTACTAAGGCAAGCATTGAGCTCTGGGAAGATAAGGAGAGGGAAAAACACAAGATAAAGAACAGCTTAGTCTAGAACCAGCTTTATGCTACATGGGGAGGTCATTATAACATCAGTAGCATTATTCAACACGGCATGTCACCTGATATCTGTTTACCTGAGGAGATTGCTGTGGGTTAATTCTAGGAGTTTCCTTATCACATTAATGACCTATATTTATTGACAGTTCGTTATGTCTTGAGAGATTGTCTATGATAATTTGCAAAGTAAATAAACAGCATCTCTGTCTCAATTAGCATTTCTCTGAGAAGGGAGCAAGATAGTTAATATCGATTGGTATTTCCAGTCTATCTTAAACCTCTTTTGTATCTTTTTGGATTGAACGCAGTACTACTCACATAACAGTTGCCAAATAAACACTTTTTAAAGAAATCAGTATATATATATATACATATATATATATTGATATATATGTATATATATATACTGATATATATATGTGTGTGTGTGTATATATATATAATATATACATATATATTGTGGCTCTTAATTGCGACTGAATAGAATACTAACCTGATACCTGGTTAAAATAAAACCATGCAGGCAAAGTAATTTATTATGTTGTTATTATAGCTTTATTTTTAAATAATTTAAGATTCTCAAGAAGTTGCAGAAATGTTACAGTTTCTATGCACCCTTCCTCCAACTATAGTGTTGTATGTTACATAGCCGCAGGTCGTGGTTGATCGAAAACCAGGAAACTGATGTGGCCACAACACTGTACTCGGGTGTGGAACTTTTTTGATTTTTTCCCCCCAGGTTTTAGAAGCACTTTTTTTTTTTTTCTGTATCATTTGAGGACATCTTATCACATGTGGATTTATGTTTTTTTCCTTCCCAATCAGAAGATAGAGATCTTCCGTCAGCACATAGAAACTCCCCTGTAAGGATACAGGAATGCTGGTGCATAGGGGCACTCGTACCCCAATGTTTATAGCAGCACTTTCAACAATAGCCAAATCATGGGAAGCGCCTAAATGTCCATCAACTGTTGGATGGATAAAGACATTGTGGTTTATATACATAATGGAATACTACTTGGCAATGAGAAAGAATGAAATATGGCCTTTTTTGAATATACATAATGGAATACTACTTGGCAATGAGAAAGAATGAAATATGGCAACGTGGATGGAACTGGAGAGTGTTATGCTAAGTGAAATAAGTCATACAGAAAAAGACAGATACCATATGTTTTCACTCTTATGTGGATCCTGGGAAACTTAACAGAAGACCATGAGGGAGGGGAAGAAAAAAAAAGTTAGAGAGGGAGAGAGCCAAAACATAAGAGACTCTTAAAAACTGAGAACAAACTAAGGGTTGATGGGGGGTGGGGGGAGGGGAAAGTGGGTGATGGGCATTGAGGAGGGCACCTGTTGGGATGAGCACTGGGTGTTGTATGGAAATAAATTTGACACAGATTTCATATTTAAAAAAAAGAAACTCCCTTGTGAAAAACTAAATTTTTAAAAGAGAAATAAATTGTAACATATACAGATTTTTATAAGGTCCCATTGAATGAATTTTTTAAATGGCATTAATTTCAAAATGACTTCGATTGTGGTTTAAAATCAACTAAAAACCAATCGTTATTCAGTAAACTACTTGTAAATACAGTATGTGTGTGTGTGTGTGTTTTAAATCACCTGTTTTCTTTTTTTAGCCTCTCTAAATATAAGCATCCTCAAACCTTGGTCAGTTCTGTTGATCAAACTGTTAACTTGCTACCTACTAAAAAGTTACTCTCAGTCTGTCAGGCTCATCTGAAATCACACACAGATGCATACATATGAAGGTGCACATGATCAGCACATTTCTTGGCAGGAGTACAGGCTTTGAAAGGAGCAGGTGAAGCAGATCTACTTACCGAGTCACTGGGAAAGACGTTGGGGACTGGACACATGCTCTGAGCTCTTGCAAATTCCCAGTCAGTTTCTGTCCGATAAGTACCAGCAGAGCAACCTGGGGAGGTGATGAGACCCTGCTGCATGATATTGTCAGCTCTTTGGAATTCTGTTTGTGTGTATATTTTTTTTACCTACTGGGGCAGCAGGAGGGAGAAAACAGCGTTTGTTGGTATCCATCTTTTTACCCAGCTGGGAAAGAAAAGGAGAGGCATTAGGTAGCTGAGAAATATTCACCCTCTTTCCAGACAAGACATGCTCCTTCCTCCATTCTTCAGAGACAACAGCTGCCTGGATGCGATCTTTTATTTTAGCTTTAGTTAAGACCTGTTACACTCTTCTTTGAAATCGGTCCCTGCGGCAGCGGCTGCCCCACAAAGATGGCTTCCTGCTGAGCTGACCGGTTCCTTGAGTGTCTGCTAATTGTGTAGCAGCAGTCATTTTAGATAGTACCAGTCTGGGATTCTGCCACGAGTTCAGCTCATCATGTTTTCTTCTCACAAGTCCGAGTGCAGAGGGTTCATTTCCCCCCCCCGAGGTCAGCGTGTGTACTCTGGTCCTGGCTTCAAACTAGAATGCACTTAGAACAAATGAAAACCCACCAGAGAAGTATGATCACATGGTCAGTATATAAGCAAACGTTTCCTGTTCCTGCCTCATCAGCTGAGGGTACAGAGTTCCACTACATTTGTCCTTGAAAGTTGGGCTAAGTGAGCATCACACTTGATAACTTTTTAAATTTTTTTTAACATTTATTTATTTTTGAGACAGAGAGAGACAGAGCATGAACAGGGGAGGGTCAGAGAGAGAGGGAGACACAGAATCCAAAACAGGCTCCAGGGTCTGAGCGGTCAGCACAGAGCCTGACGCGGGGCTCGAACTCACGGACCATGAGATCATGACCTGAGCTGAAGTCGGATGCTTAACCAACTGAGCCACCCAGGTGCTCCACACTTAATAACTTTTAACAGGAGAGCACATTCTCACAAATGGCCCTCTCCCTCTTGCCTTCTTGACTGCAGCCAAAAGAAAGCTGCACCCCCTCAAAATTTGTATTCTCAGCAGCCCTCTGGGATCTGAGGAAGTCTAAGTCTATAAAGAAAAACTACTTCATCATGCTCATAGAAGCCTAGACACACGACACATAGGGTTTTATAGAACATTTAAAAGGCATTGGAGTATGATGCTTGGTGACAGCGTTAACCAAGGTCTTTAGACAATCAGCAGAGAAAGTGTTAGCTGTAACTCCTCTGCATGCCTAGGTATGTTCACATGTTATTTGTCTATAATCGTTGGCAAGTATTTAGTATGTACAGATGGCCTTCCTCCATTCAAGGTACTGAAATTTATCCAATCCATGTAGATTCTAACTATAACTTAGAGACTGCTCTCCAAAAAGCAGAGAGAATGCCTTCTTAATAGGGTAGGTCCTTTCCAAAGATGAAGAGACACATGTCCTGTGATACAAAGACTGTAATGATGGGGAGGGCTGTCTTAGAAGTAGCCACATGGTGGGGTCCCAGGGTGGCTCTGACGGTTAAGTGTCCAACTGTTGATTTCACAGCTCAGGTCATGATCTCACGGTTTGTGAGTCTGAGCCCTGCATCGAGCTCCGTTCACAGAGCCTGCTTAGGATTCTCTCTCTCCTCTCTCTGCCCCTCTCCCTCTCCCCCTGCCTCAAAAATAAATAAATAAACTTTAAAAAAAATAGCCACATGGTTAGGTAAGGGACAATTCCCAGGATCTTAGGATACTTAGTGCTGCAGTAACAGTTTTTATCTTATTATCTGTGTAGGTGACTTTTTTCCTTTAGAATTTAACTTGACTGATGATCCTCTTTGCCTCCACGTGTTCCTGCTTCCGATTCCTTCTCCATATCCTTACCTGTTAACGTCCTACAAAAGATAATGGCCTTATTCACCCGCATTGAAACTTCTATCACCTCGCTGTTTCCTATAGGATAAAGACTAGACATGCTACCAAGGCACACAGATGCCTCACAATCTCCATCCAGCCCCATTTCTTGCCGATCCTACAGTCTACTGAGGCTCCAGTCATACGGAGCCCCCCCCCTCCATTCCCAGAATGCACTGTGTGCTCCTGTGCCTCCAAGTTTCTGTCCATGCTTGTCCCTCTGCTTCAGTACTTTATCCTGCCTCTGTCCCTGACGGATTTTACTCATCACTCATAACCTATCTCAAAAGTTAGGCGGACGCCACCTTCTCCAGAGCCCTTTGTTTCTTATGTGTATTGCAGTACTAATGACCATAATAGCTAAGATGACACAGCATTTTCCATGTGCCAGTCACTAACAAAACAGTTAACATTTACTAACTCATTTATTCCTCTCAACAACCTGAGGAGGTGGGTATTCTTTGCATTTTATACATGAGGAGACTGAGGTACAGAAAGATTAAGTAACATGCCTAAGGTCCTATAGCAGAATTTTGAAGCAAGACACTGTTGCATATATGCTTCCAGAAATTAAAATATGGGTAGACTCCTCTACTAAATGGAAAATGACTCAAGAAGAGGAACCATGTTTGATTGGATTTTATGTCTCCCCAAACTAGATAGTGCCTGTCTTAAAAGAACCTTGGAGAAATTTGTTGAACGAATGTACAGAGTATTATATTTTCATTGCAAACTATAATCTTTTTGAAAACATGTCATTTAAATTAAGCCTTTAGGTTTTTAATCCATGAGAAAGGAATGAGTTGCGACCAAGTGGAAACAGCTGCATTTTGAGGTGTGGAAGCTGGTGTGGGAAGCAGCCCTGGGTTTCTTTTCTACCTGCATCCTGTAGTGTTGGTGGATGGTCAGCTCTCAGGGAGCACGTGAGGCTGAGATAGCATCCTGCCCCTTCCTGTGGAGTGTGTCCCCCATCAGGGCTGTGATCACACCCACAGGGTAGGAGAAGGCTGAGCTCCAGGAGTGCATTTCAAGAGGTGCCTACTTTTCTCCAATCAGAACCAGGAAGGAGAAATTGGAGGAAGTTAGACGTAGACCACACCATCCTTTAGACCATACCATCCTTTGCGTTGCGTTCATTGTGTCAGAGATCACAAGAGGCAAAGGGGGAGGAGAAAAGAAAGCAGATGTTAAGCAGGCAGTTCTCAGACATCCTGTGTGGATTTGACATCAGAGGGGTGCTTGATGGGATCCTACTGAATCAGTACTATTTTTATTCCTTTAGGAAGAACTTTAATTTTTTTTTTCTGATCACTTGATTTTGATTAAAACACCTTTGGGGAGTCTCACCTGTAACTAAGGTTTTATGAAATGGTCAAGGTATATGTTGATGAACTCACTTCTAACCTGCCATGCATGCTGAGATGAAGAAAACATGGCTTCCCTTGGGAGTGGGTTTGAAAAAGGGTCATAAGTGGCTTCCTGGGGCTATAGTTGCATAGAGTTACCTACTTTGTGCTGCCCCAAGCTTTCATGACTATTGGGTTGCTTCACTGCCATGTTATACCTCGGGACTCACCATGAGTTCTGTAACCCACAGGTTAAGGATGTTGGCACTTAACTGTCTTTTATTTATCTGACCAGCTCAGCTCTGCTTGTATAATGAATTGTAACCACAGGAAATCATGGTGTGTATCTTTATGTAACTGATGCCTTGCTTTTCCTGAATTTTCAAAACATCTTAAAAATTATGGTTGATGTTAAAGACTCTAATGAGGTTATTTTTTGAAGCAACATACATTATAATAAGACATGCATTCGAAAGGATGGCCTGGGAAACCATCTCATCAGAGTGACTGTCAGAGGTTCTGTCCTCACCTTCCCTCCTCTGTCTCTCCCCTCCCCGTCCCCAACGCTGCCTCTTCTCATGTGTAATGCCAGTGCTCTGTACAGTGTTCTGTTTAGAGTGGTTTGAACATTTTTCTGCCCGTGTCTTTCATTGCTGAAGTAACTCACCTCTCTCATATCGACTCTTACCCAGGAGCCGCACTGCAGACTCTTTGATGTAGGTCTTTTCTGCATGGCAGCTAAGGCCAAGCTGTGGTTTTCATTGCATGATGCAACTTCACCCTTTCGGTTGTCGCCTCCAGGTTAACCAGATCCTTTTCCCGCACTGTGCATGCATGCCGCGAGCTTTCCCCCAAGGCCCGGACCTGAATGTAGTGAGCACTGGGCGCATGCATGGAATTGAAGCGGCGAGCATTCCAATACACTGAAGCACTGGGATGTAGGGTTCCCTTTGGATACCTTTGTGGGTCTCCAGTTTGCTGTGATACCAGGAAGGCCATTCTATCCCTTAAAATCTC
This sequence comes from Panthera uncia, assembly GCF_023721935.1. NCBI lineage: Eukaryota > Metazoa > Chordata > Mammalia > Carnivora > Felidae > Panthera > Panthera uncia. Next base: position 35,920,982 of record NC_064818.1, on the reverse strand, counting down.
AAGACTAAAACGTTGTGAAAGAGAAATTAATCTATTTAGATGTATGCTAAGCAAAGGCTAACAACAAGGAATTTAGAAACAAGGGTCAGTTTTCCAAATAACCACTTACCTGATGATCAGTCCTCCAAATTCCCAGATCTGCATGGATGTGCTCCAAATGACCAGTTATTACATTACCTTATCACATCTTTCTGAACACTGTGACCTAGTTTGGTTTTGTTTAGAGCTAATAAGATTAATAAATGTCTGACTGTATATACTTAAAAAAAAAACAAAACTTCTTAGGCTAAATGGCCTGGGAAATACAGTCATTGGCCTTTGTCTTAGTTTATTGTGTAAACAGGAGTACCACTAATTCAACTTTAAAAGAGTAAAATGGTAGTACTATGAAGGAATACCATATTTATCGAAACATGTTGGCATTGCATTCAGTATTACTGATTAGTAACTGTGATCGTTTTTCACTCATTGAAATATATTTTTGCCTTAGGGTGTCTAACGACTCCTTTTAAAACTGCTTTTCTTTTTTTAACATGTCTTTTTTTCTCCTTTTTTCATGCTTTTATTTTCAGAATAAACTTTTACAAAAAAAATAATTGTTAGGGTCTTTTTTTGAACTGGATTTTTTTGTTATTTCACATAAACAGTAGATGCTTTACATTTTAGACATACCTTGGCTGTAAATAGAGAATGATGACAGGTTGGTGTTACCAAACTCTGATAATCCTAGGGCAGGAATAAGAGTTCCTAGAGTTCCAAGAATTCTTGGTAGAATCAGCTTTCCAGTAGATTGAAACTCCACATTAAGCAGTCATAATGACACAAAACTGAAAGCTTCATATCCTGTGTTTTATTTTTTGTCATGAATCCTGATTTCCTCATATCTGGGGAATTTAGTAGATTGAAGTTCTTTCCATACTTCTTTTCCCCCATTCTGTTAAATATATCCTATTCACCCTGTAGAAATAGACTCTGCTTAGAATTTTATAGCATGTTCTTTTGGTAACCAGTAAAAAGGCTCTTTACATGGAAGTGTTTCCTCTTTTGAAAGGACCTTAGATGGAATTTTAGTGTAGACCAGTGCAGAGCAGGTGATCCTGACCAGCATGTTGACATGCTCTCACTTTACCAGAGTTTGTCTTCATCTGGGGGTTTGGCAAGGGAAACGACTGATTTTCCTCTTTGGGGTTCTTCAGTAAAGGAACCCACTTCTCTTTCTCATAAAAACACAGCGCTAACGCATACAATGAAAGGATTTCTGAAACCCAACATAGAGGGGGGATAAATGGATCCATTCATGAAGACAAAAGAGAGAACCATAAGAAATAAGCTTCCTAGGGGCATCCCCCTTTTACAGTGAGGGGGAAAATGGCTCTAGAGAAAATCAAAGACATGGCCACAGAATTAAAAAGGGGGACATGCGGAAGGTAGCAAGGAAAGAGAAGCTTGTACTCCAGTGAGCATACAACTCACGTCATTACTTTCTGAATATGGATCCAGAAGTCAGGTAGACACCATTAATATTGGTGGAAGGAGCTATTGTTTCTGAGGTATGAGCAGGACAATTTTGATAATAAATGATTTGCCCTGCTAACCAGAAGCAAATGGGAAAGGAAGAGTGAAGGAAAATAAATGTTCCTCGAGGTAAGAAGTTATTTTCATGAAGTAAAGAGGAAATTGAGAGTGTATACTTGAATATATGATGGCACAACCATAGGATTTAACAAGCCATTACCGTTTTCCCTGTTAATGATGACAATTTGTCTCTAAAGGTAACTTGTCACATCTGATTTTCCATGGTGATGTTGGTCCTCACTGCCCAGGTCACTTTATGGCATTCCTAAGGAGTGATTCCTGCTTTGGACTCAGCAGACTCATGACTTCTAATCAGCAACATCTCAGACTCTCCGTTTTGGCTGTGAGGCTGCTGGGCTCTCAACAAAACTCCTAAATAGGAATACTTACAAAACTTCCACGACTCAGCTGTCAGCCAAAGACAGAGCTAAGACACAGCTATTTTATTTTCTTGTGTAATATAAAGGTGCAGTTGTTTTCTACGCCAGATGTCAGAAGGACTTGTACCAGGTCTCTCTCTGTCTTCTTAAAAAAAATTTCTCAACAAAAAAAAACCACCTCAGGATGTCAGAAACAAAACTATCATAATTATCCTTTAGCATCACATATAAATTCACGTGTAGCTTTTAACAAATGCCGGTGTCTCGGCGTGAGTATGTATGTTATGTGACAGTGTTTTCTATTCCTCAAAGTGAAGCAAAGCAGACAAATGCAACAACTGTTTCTTTACCTACTGAATTTTTCCCTCATGCTCTTGAGCCTCCCCGTGTTGGTACCAGGCAGGTTTTCAGCACTGGCAGTCTTTGTCATTGTAGCCCTTTGGATGAGACCATCGAGGAGATATATGCCATTGTGCTTGGATCGGATGTGGCTGGCAGATAGCAGGATTGAAACTGTAGCAGATCTAAGTCTCTTAGGCTGCTGGCAGGAAATCGGAGTTCCGTGAAGAGAACAGGGAAAGGATCTGTCTCATGCATCCTCATTACTCTCACTTGATTAGGCTGCCAGTCTGCGACCCAGAGCAGACTGGGCCTGGCTGAGTAGATTTGGTAGTTTTGGCTTTCCCACTCGAAATCCTTGCAGGTAGACCAATAGCAAGGAGGCATTGCCAAGGTCAGGCTGCTTTGGTGTGTCAGGATTATGTGAAAGCCAGGGAAGCGGACAGAGATGGGAGCATAGGGAGATAGCTCCTTAGCATCTTAGTATCCTTAGCATACTAAGTAGGAGACTAGTAGGATGATCAGGGAATGCCCAGAAGAATCCAAGACAAATAGCAGGAGAAGGCCCAAACAGGAGAATTTTAAAGTCTGCACCCAGTAACAGTTCAAAGAGGTCCCATGGTAATTTGAAAGACTGTTAAACTATGGAAAACCCAACCCACCCACTCAACCTTTGGAGCCCCTCCCATTCTCTATGCAATTATGAGACCTTCATAGTTTATTTGGGAAGCCTTGAGGCCAAAGCACCTAGAAACTGTGCCCCCAGGCTGCTTCCTTATGGTTGCTCTCTCCTCCAGAAATGGTGACACCAGGCAGTTGCCCCCCAGTGTCTAGGAGCTGACTAGTGATTATTACTGCCAGGAGATGATTGTCTATGGGCCTCTCAGCACATGTGTGGTGTGGCAACACTTAATATCCAGGAGTGTTAGGATGAATCCTCATTTCTGGCTTCTTCAGGTCTAAGTTTTTGTAGGCATGAGAGTAGTTTGGCTCCAGGGGTCAGAGCTACTGTGTCCCCCACACCCCTGCCCCGCCCCTCCATGCCAGGCATTGTGTCTGGATTCCCTGCTCTCCTTTCAGACCTGGAACTTATTCTCGCTTCCCTCTTCTCCCCATTTCCACTCACCTCACCCAGGCCATCCTGTTTTGTGGATGGTCTCAGAGTGCGGTTGGGGTTGGGTAGAGAGAATACACTTGTGCTGGAAGGCTGTGGGTGTGTGTGCACATGTGTATGTGCACGTGTACCCTCCCACATGTACCACTCGATGACTGTACATGCTCATTGACCCTGCCCTTGAAGAACTCTCAGTCTGTTTTATAGTATTTGTGTGTGTGTGTGTGTGTGTGTGTATTTGAATTATCTACTTCATCCTATCCCTCTACTAGATAAATAGGAGTTTACTCAATGAGAGATGGCTGTAGTCAGTGGAGGTAGAGGAATAAGAGTAAGAATTAATCTGTCATGAGTCCTCAGACAGTTCAGTGAAAACCAAAGCAGCACTCATTTGGCGAGACTCTGTTTCACGTAGTAGCTTAACTCTGATTTATTACATAAAAGTTGCTGGCAAATATGAACACTAATTCCACTCTGGTAACAACAGTGATTGAAATAATTGTAGTCTGTGGACAAATTGGAGAAAACAAGCATTAGTGGGTAGGTTGTCTTGGACCTCATTCCAAGAGTCCAACAGTGATCTTACGGATGTAGAGTTGGAAGAGATATTTAGAAGACATATGACTGGTTCGTCCCCCTGCCTCTCCTCCAGATCCATACTAAGCCAACTAGGCAAATGAAACTCTCTCTTCTGCTAAAGACCCAGGAAAAGAATACACAGCCTCCTGTGGCCACTCATTAAAGTGACTCATGGCTCTCTCTGTCAGGAAATCTTGGTTAATTATTTAGTATTTATGAGACTGTGTGGCTGCCTTCATGGAAATATAATTTCCCTGGTGTTTCTTCTTTAATATTACCCAAATGCAATGCTCTAATATATAGAATCGCACCAGATGTTAGCTCACTGCACAACCTATTGGGCATTTGAATTATATTGCAACACCCGATAAAGAGGCAATAAAGCCGGTACAAATAGAAAATTAAGTGTGAAATAATCGATTCTATCAGGTTTTTGTTCATTTGGATGATTGCCCTTTTTTTGGCATTTTTCTACAAACAGTAATTATTATCACTGCTGTTATTACCTTAGTTTTAAAAATAACTATCACCTTTTCAGTGCTTGGTCTTTGCTCATCTGACTTTATGCTCGCAACAGCCTGTGAAGTCTGTATCCTTATCTCCAGTTTACAGATGAGAAAACCAAGGCATGGAGGTGAAATTATTTGTCCATGACTGTGTAGCTAATAAGTGATAGAGCTGGGATTTTAACTTTTTCATCAAATTCCAAAAACTACCTCACTGCTATTTGTGCTTGAGGTCAACTTGTAATGCCCACATTTTGCTTTTGACTTACTTATTTGGGTACATAAGTGGATAAACAGATATGGAATGAAGATGAGGAGACCCTAAGTTTGGATAGCATATTGAAATCTCGTGAGAAAATTCAGAAGAACTCCATAAAAAAGTGACAAAGATTTCACCACGTGAGTTTTATGAAAACAAATTATCTGTGTGTTTCATTGAGAAATCCAGTGTGTAAGGAACTGATGTATTTTGTTCTCTTCATCAGCCATCTATGTCATATTTTTGTCTCTTGAGAATGCTTAATTATTAGGACCAATTATTCAGGTAGATACCCTGAGCCATACAACTGCTCTGAAGTCTATGGCTATCATTGTTCCAGGATTCTCCATAACAGTCAAAGCTCAAGGAGACAGAGCACATAGGATTCCAGAGTAGTAAGGGTTTATATATCGCCTCTCCATTTTTTCCAGTTCATTTCAGCATGACCCTAATGAGGCATGTGTTTGTGACTATTGGATCGCATCTCATCAGTTGAGCAGAGGCATAATTGGAACCCTGATGCTGTCAGAAAGATTAATAGGCCTGTTGATACAAACACGTAACTGAAGATTTCCCAACAAGGCCATTTAACCAACTGGCTTGGGATCAAGTAACAAAAAGTGTTTGCTATTTGCATTAGAACCATTGCAAGGTCTAAAACAAGTGTCTGAAGATTTAGAAAAGGCTCTTTTTGATGCCATTGTCGTTAGTATTGATTAATGACTGAACACAAACTGCCCCCATCAACAATAATGTCTTAGAAGATAGCTACTCAGATGTTCTGGGATAAAGTAAAAATGATGGTCAACAGAAGAAGTTGGGTTCTGTTTGATAAAAGTAATAAAGCCTACACAAGTTATTGAATATATGCTCCACTCAGTGTAAACACTAAAAGCACCAACATTGGAAAGATAAGCTCTTAAGTACATACCTCTGACAAGGTAATTATAATGGGAGCACTAATGATAGCTAAAGGATAGAAAGCTTGCAGCTTGGATCCATTCAAGACCTGGGGTGCTGTGCAGGTTAGAAGACAATGTTCTATGTGAAGAATATTATTTTCTCAATGATTAATTACTGTCATGTCATTTTGCACTAAATCCACTATTATCATTAACTTGCAACGTATTTTTCTGAGACCTAAAATTATATGAATAATAATATTGATTTCTAATTTGGAGTATATTGCAAAGACTTGCATTCCCTTTTAAAATTTTTTGGTCTCATATTCTGATTAGCTAGGTGCTTTTATTCCTATTTTGGGGGCACCTGGGTGGCTTAGTCAGTTAAGGGTCCGACTTCAGCTCAGGTCATGATCTTGCGGTCTGTGAGTTCAAGTCCTATGTCGGGCTCTGTGCTGACAGCTCAGAACCTGGAGCCTGCTTCAGATTCTGTGTCTCCCTCTCATTCTGCCCCTCTCCTGCTCGCACTCTGTCTCTCTATCTCTCTCAAAAATAAATAAACATTAAAAAAATTTATTCCTATTTTGTTGGCAGGAAAACTGAGGTACTTTGCTTATCCAGTATATCCAGACATTGCTAGGAAAACCTCAAATCACTTAGATTGCCTACCTCTTGATTGCAAATAGACTCCATAGTATCTGCGACTGTATGAACTTATATTTTTTCTTTATTTCAATGGAATGAAATGAGATGCAAAATTTACAGTCTGGTCCATAATTAGAAGTGTTCAAAGTATCTAAACATTATTCCATTAGTATGTCAATTCTTGTTCTTCTAGAATAATAGAGGGTGAGAAAAAATTGGGTTATCTTGAAGGTCATCCATCTTTAAGCAGATGGATACCTAGGAGTTATTTCTCAAGAAGCAGTGGGACTTATCCTCAGCAGATGGGGTCAGGCTTCCTGATGCCACTAGCCCCCTCAGGGGCCCAGGAAGCACTTCTGGGGATTAGTAATGTCCCATATGACCATCTTTACAGAACAGGGTTAGATACAGGTTGGACAGATCAACTTCCTTTGAATTTTCCCAAACCATTTGACAAACACATTATATTTTCTAGGGCAGTTTTACCTCCTCTGTAAATCAGTCAGCCCTCCTCGTTTTTACATAAGCTCCATGCCAGGGTCTGTGGATATCAGAGGCTACCTCTTATGTTTCTTTTACCTCTCCAAGGATGTTGCAGTTCTTCTGGAACAGTAAGTGGCATGGCAGAAGGGATATTGGGTCTCTGTCCCAACTCTTCCACTTACCTACGTGATCTTGGGTAGGTTTCTGAGACTCTATTTCTCAGAAGCCTGCAAAATGGGGTTTATAACAAAATATCTACTTTATTTTGCCAAGTTGTAAGAACCAAATACAATAGTATGTGCAAACTTTATACAATTGACAGATATGATTATATTGGATTGGATGAGAATCAACATTACGAGATGGTTTAGAATCCTCACTCCTAATGCTATAGGAATTGACACATGGGAGACGTCAGCCAGGGCATGAGTAATTCACTGAGCTGCACCTTTCTGTTGGTTTTGAAGGCTGCAAAATGTTTGAACACAAAGAGGGAGGAACAATTTGAAGAGGCCATGACAAAAGCATAGATTTAGAATTAGGAATGTGTGGGTCACACTCATGAAATAAGGAAGGCACCAGCTCCTGGTGGCAAAGGGCTTGGCCTGGAGCATGTGGTAAAAAATGGGACATGTAGTGAGGTTGCGTTTTAGAGGTCCTTCACAGCCACGGTTAGAGCTGATGCGAGAGGCAGGAGGCAGCCATGATGGTAGATGAATGACATCTTTTAATTAAATTAATCTGGCAACATTGCAGAGGTGAGACTAGGAGAAGAGCCTGGAATCATTAAGCTTACTGTATTGATTCATGTCTTCGGTGCTGTGGGCACTCCGGTGGTCCATAATCCTGGTGGGAATTGAGAAGGCTCCATCCAATTTAAAAAGGGACTAGCCACAAAAGCAAGGAGAGTTTAAGTGTTGGAAATTATTTCACAAAGTGCTATTTTGTTCTTCAGTTAGTCCCTTCCCTCTCATGTGATTATTTATTAAATCACCTCAGATATTTGCTGCTGTTGTTGTTGTCCCTAAACTGCTTAACATTTTGTTATCTCTTATAAATGATGGTCTCCATAACCTCTCCCCATATATACCTTATCATTTTTCCTTTTAATCTTAAACAAAAATGTGCTCCTCAGGCACTCTGTTAATTAGAATGTCGTTGGTAAAGCTCGCATGGTGGCATTGTAATTACTTCTCTGTATTGTCTTAATTTTTGTTCCCATCTGAAACTGAAAATATCTGTTCAACCTCTTGATCTCAGCAATTAGTTAAGTGGTATGCAGCTGGTTATCCGGGGGTGGGCTCAGATGTTTAATCACCTCTGTTCAGGTCTGAATGGGAATCTTCTCGAGCAGCGACACCTGTAATTAGTGTGTAGTTGCAAGAAAGTTCTTCTGGAACAGTGGCTCTCAACATGTGGTCGCCAGAAAAGCAGCAGTGTCTGGGAAACCGTTAGAAATGCAAATTCCCAGGGGCCCATCCTAGCCCTACTAAATCAGAAACTCTGGAAGGGGCCTGCCAATGCTTTAATAAGCCTTCTAGGTGCCTGCTAAAGTTTGAGAACCACTGTCCTGGAGAAATACCTTCACAAGGTTAGGAAAACAGACTTCAGAAAACACCAGGGGAGTTGAGAGGCTGAGAAGAGAGGGCAATCACTACCCTCTTGGAGATGATGCAGATTTCCAGAGGAATAAGCATTGGAAGTGAGATTTTTTTTTGTCCTGAGTCCCTGCTCCTGGAAAGAAAACCTGGCTAGCTATTGTTTGCCCTATGCTTTGGAAAGACAAGTGTTTTTCTTTGTTTCTTTGTTTTGTTTTGTTTTGTTTTGGAGAGAGAGGAGAGGAGAGGGGCAGAGGGAGAGAGAGAGAAAGAAAGAGAGAGAGAATCCCAAAGCGGCTCCACATTCAGCACAGACCCTGATGTGGGGCTCGATCTCACAACTGTGAGATCATGACCTGAGCTGAAACCAAGAGTAAGACACTTAACCAACTGAGCCACTGAGGCTCAGAAAACTTTGTCTTTGGAAAGACATGTACGTAAGTCAGTTTTTAGGAAGGACTATTGGATCTTCTGGCTCAAGGGTCTTCATTGGATATTTTAATGTTAAATAGATGAAGAAAGAGATCTATTTGCCACATTGAGTCTCAGTTTCCTCTACAGACACCTAAATACTGAAGATATCCTTATTTGATGGTCAAGAGGAAATAAGACCTCTATCCTACACTGAACATTTAAATAAAAGAAGCAGGTCTTTATTGAGATTCTTTTGAAGGTGGCCCAATCACAGAGTCCTGGTCAAAATGCTAAGGTTGCCTAAGGTTTTAGTATCACCTTTGATCCATGGACTGTGGGAGTCTAAAAATGAAGAGTCCATCAGCTTACCAACTACCTTGTATCATCTAATTGGTAAGTCATTAGTTAACCAGGAATAATTTAGGGAAAGTCCATTTTCTACTACCACGATCAGAACCAGTATACTTATTTAAGTTCTTAAAACTCCACTTTGTTTTTTCTATTGGCAACATATATCCACATAAAACATATTCTGATGTGGTCATGCCTCATCAGAATGCCAATCCAAATTTAAGTGTGTAATTCAGAGTTTATTTTGTGTTAAAAACAAAACAATTTGTTTTCTAGCTCTTGAAACTTCTGTGTGTCTAGACGAGGAACTCTCTTATTTTACATAGGAAGGAAGAAGAGTTTGTGTTTCATTTTCTATCCTACAATGAGCATTAATCATTTAGATAAAAATCTCGTTGGGAGGAAAATAAATCCTCATTGATATGGCCAACCCTTTTATTGTTGAATTATGTATTTTCTTTTTATAAGATCAATGAACTTCTCCATGGGTTGTTTCCATTTGGGGAATGAAATGATGGGGCTTTAGAATCTCCACTCTGTGGTCTCTGATTGTTGGAGTTTGTGGACTGCGGGCACTCGGAGGATTTAACTCAGAGGGGATCCTGATAAAGGGTTCTACTGCCACTTGAGAAAACTAGGCAGGACATTTCTCCTTGGGCTCTCATGTAAGCAGGAAAGAGCTAAAAGTGATAGAAAACAGACTTTCTGATCACTCTGGTCCTACAGGGGTCCCAGAGACTGGCCCTCTTTTATCCCAGAGTTTTCTGCTTCTCTTTCATCTTAGCAGAATATGCTCATATCATTGGTGAGTTCCAGCCAGAGAAAAAGCTGCATAATTTGCTCCTTTTCTTACTGCAGCTCAAAGTCTAGGACTCAAGGAACAATGTGAAGCAACGATTAAATCAGGTCTGAATGTTTGAAAGAAGTACAAAAGAAAAGGTTTAATATGGTTTCAACATTGTCTACTGTAAATTAGGGATGCTGTTGAGGTATATTTTTCAACACTGTGTCCTTTAGCATCAAGCCCTCTCATTGTTGTCATTGGGTATGGACAATATAGGAGGGGACAACAGAAATGACAAGGAAGGAAAGGATCAATGGAAAGAAGTTGCTACAGTCTAGTCTGATTCCTTATAGTTCTGCTTCTGTTTATACTGAGCCAAAATATCCTCAATGGCATTGAGCTAACATCTTTCCCCCCACTCCCATTCTCTTCCACAGCCTAGCAAATGTTTTCCCTATTAGATACACTTTAAGGTTACTACCAAATTAACCACAAAGGCCATGGCATTAACAGGAGCTAGAAAATTCCCAGGAGCCCCAAATAAGCCACGAAAAACTATTGTGTAGGCAATTGTAAGGTTATTGTTTGGCCTTGGTGAAGTGATAGTGGGTTTTCCATGATAGACTTGGGAGCAAAGAGTTTCTCTCTGTCCCTTTGACTATGACTATTAATCTTGATGAATATGAATTTCCACAGCTAAGTCACTACTGGTACAAGTAAAAGCTGAAGTGCAGTATTTACGAATGGAGCTGCCCACCCTCATTCTCTTGCTCACTCTCTTACACACACACACACACACACACACACACACACACACACCTCATTCATTCTTCAGTAGCATATCATACCAGTGGCTTATGTAGCACAGAGATGCATTGTCTCTTTATCCCTTGCAATCTACAGTGGATTTCTGGTCAACCTAGTTCATGTACTTCTTTTCACTACAACTAGAGTAGCTAAGAACTCTGACACCTTTGAACCTTATGGGTCTTGTTTTTGAAATGAAACAAAACACCGTCATGGCTTGGGAATTGCAGAAATGTCACTTACTAACTCTAGGCCTGGATTTTTTTTTTTTCATTTAAATTAATACCTGTGTAAGGGAGGAGGCAAATAGCAATGGTTTGGCTTTTTGTGCTCTGCCTCCTTTCAGCATTGGACTAAGCAAACTCCATGCTGTCTCCCCTCCCACTTCCCCACCTTAGTGAAAACCTAGGAGTTGTCATTTCCTTCGTAAAAGAACTGTTTTTCAGTGTTTGCTCTTTGTTCAGTCTGCGTAGTTGGTAAATGCAAGTGTAGATAACTCTTAATGCTTGTCTGGAGGTTTTTCTGCCTATTTGTGATTTGGGAGATGACCAAGGGCATGTTTGACTTGTAATAGAGATGAAGAATGGATAAATCCAGTGCATGTAATATGATTGGAGAGTCCCATAGACTGACCCACTGTGCATTCCCATAATGCCTGTTGAACAACCAAGCATTGCCCTTGCAGAAGTACAACTATACTAACTGGTATTGCCTACAGTGATTTCCAAAATGGTGGTACTCAGAAATCCAACATCCTGCACTTCTCAAGGGGGCCCTCTCCTGGCCCGGAGGTCCATGTTGCTTCCCATCCAGGGAAGGTATTTTGCTTCTCCCCATCCTTCCTCCCCTTTCCCTCCCCTCACTTTCTTTATATTCTTGGCCTGAGTGTTACCTTTTGCTTACTGGTAAGAGTATACTATGAATTTTCATTTACAGCTTTGAGATACTTATGAGGCTTTCCTGCTTCCCACTCAGCCCCAAACTTGGGACTTTTCACACACTGATCCTCTGATCAGTTTGATGCGGGAAAGCACATGGAAGCCATGTACCAGTTTGTATAGTAGTACCGTTTTAAACTGTGTACTCTTGAACAAAGTAGAGTGTGCTGGGGGTTCGCATTGGCTGCTTGACACACACAAAGCCAATTAACTTGCATGCCAAAAAAAAAAAAAAAAAAAGAAAAGAAAAGAAAAGAAAAGAAATTAACCCTTAGAGTACTGCTTCAACATTTTGGTTTAAGGGTCTTGAACTTTACCGGTTAGGCAATGCTTCTTTCTCCAGATCCGAGTGCTGCACTTAAAGTCCATACTTAGTCTAGCCAGAACATCAACCAGGATCCTCTCTTCCACAGCTTTCCTGAGATGCTCCTGGGTCCTTTATTATTAATCAACTGATGGCATTAAAGAGGTCTAAAACATAGCCACTGTGTTTCACTGAAAATGGGCTCCACTTCCAGTGTGCTTGAGGGTGTGAGGGACTATTTTTAGCTTTGGTACGTGTCCTCTTAAAGAAAGAAGTCAGTTCTTTAAGGGTTAATATGAAATTAAGGAATTTGATGGTCTCTCTTGCTTGTCCTTCCTCCAAGGTGTCTGCATGATCCTTTTTAGATTCTTAGCTCACCTGTTGAATGATGGTAAAAAGTAATATATATATATATATATAATTGCAAAAACAAAAGAACAAAAGACTGAATGGTTGAATGAAAAGACCCCTTGGCAATGCTTGCTTGATTATCACAGAGGGTAGAAAGACCAAATGTTTTAGTTAACGAATATTCATTTTGTCCTCTACCCCGAGCACCACTGCTACACAGTATTGTGGAAGACTTGATGATGCTTTTCATTTACCTTTTGCTTTTTCTTCTTCCTGTCTAATAGCCCAATAGAATCCTGCCAGAATTTCTACAAAGATTTCACATTACAGATCGACATGGCTTTCAACGTGTTCTTCCTTCTCTACTTTGGCTTGAGGGTAAGTCTGATCCGTGCCACCCGGTATCATAATGGGGCATCTTGGACCCAGGGACCATCCTTCACCAGCATCTGTTCTCGCAGAGATGAAGCCCAGTGTTTCCAGGGGAGACAACAGACCTGCACTGTGATTTTCAGTCTCTGACAGAGACCTTTCCTCAACTCAGCATTTTCTGAAGTACATGTTAAAATCTTGTTCCAAGGAGGAGAAACAGGGATTGAAATAACTATTTTGCCTTTGCTGGCCTACTGTTTCTCATCTCTCTAAATACGAATGCATTGTTGCCTTAAATAGGAACAAAAAAAACTTCTCTTAAAATTATGTTTATCAGGGTTCGCTTAACTGAATCCTAAGAGAACAGGTGTGAGGACTGAATCAAGGGGGTAGATTGGCCGAATTTGGGACTTGGGCATTTATACTGGAGCCTGTTTACGGCGATGGCGGGGGGCAGGGGTGGCTGCATAGAGTGTGTATCACAGAGATTGTGTGTGCATGTGTGTGCACACGTGCATGCGTGAGTGGATGCATACGTATATGCCTTATTTACAGTTATATTTACATTGGGGTCTAACGAAGATGAGACCACTCAAACTTTCCGATGACACTATTGAAAACCATAGGAAAATAGATTGCCGGGTATTTCTCCAAGGTTAACATAGTCTACAGTCACTCTCCAGAAAAGGCTGTATATCCAAATTCTAAGACAGAAACAGCCTGTGATTGGTATAGATATGAGAAGGACATAACATCTCCCTCCAGGCCCCCATGAAAAACCAAAACATAGCCTTTGGCAAAAGAACATAGTTAGAATGCCAGCATCATGCTTCTCATTTTTTTGTCTCCTTTTCTCTTTCCCCAGTTTATTGCAGCCAACGATAAGCTGTGGTTCTGGCTGGAAGTGAACTCTGTGGTAGATTTCTTCACGGTTCCCCCAGTGTTTGTGTCTGTGTACTTAAACAGAAGTTGGCTTGGTAAGTCAGTCTCTCCTCCTTTCTTCTTACTGGTTCCCGAACTGTGGTGGATCAGAGGCCTGGTCTGTCCCCACGGAAAGAAAGTTTTGTGTGAATGTGCACAACTCTTGGAGTTTGGGGGGTTAGTGAGGACAGTTCTCTTCAGAGCACTAGCCCAGGAGGATTCGCGCAGTGAGTGCTTCAGGTAAGGCAGTTTTCTCATTGTGGAAGCCTAGGCGTCACACTGTCACAGCCAGGACCTCTGCCTCGTGCTTCTGTCATTTTCATTCAGCCTGCCGTTAGAACTGGACACAGAAGAGCCTGGTACGAGGCCAAGTTTCCGAGTAACTGATTCAGGTGCCCCAGAAGGCCTGCCTGCCGAAGTTAGCTTCTGTCTGCTTCTCGGTTTTATGACGAGTGGTTCCTGCCTGGTTTATCTAGAGCTAAGAGTTCCTCTGTGGGACAGCGTACAGGAAGGCATCTCGAGCCACTGTCTCCTTGAAGGAGGTGGAGCTCCCCTCCCGTGCTAAAGGAGAGGCTTTTGCTGGTGCTGTGTTCACATCTTACTTCCCGTATCTGCTCAACATGTCACTTCCTGTCTGTCCCTGGCAGGTGACTTCCTGCATTACGAGCAAGACAGTTTGGCAGGAGAAGTAGTTAGCTCGAGGATGGTCATGGCAGCCAGAGGCATAGAGAGACAGCTTTGAGCTTCTCTTTGTTGCACTGAATAATTCTCTCAGAATGTTCCTGCTGCCGTAGGTCTACCGGGGGAAAGGGAGGATGAAACAGGGTTCACAGGACTATTTGTGCGTCCAATCTGTATTTTTAGAAATTTTTGGTGTTACCTCAATTTTTTTTCAAAGTAATAGAAATAAAACCTTGGATTGCAAGTAACCTGTTCTGCGAGTGTTCCGCAAGACAAGCAAACATTTCTAAGAAATTTTAACTTGATAAACGAGCTATGCCTTGCAATATGAGTCGTATGTGAGGCTGAATGTCACACTGAATGACACTGAATGTCACAACTGAACCAACGGTTCTTGAAATTTGCTTTGATATACAAATGCTTTGGATTACAAGTGTGTTTCTGGAATGAATTATGCTCGCAAACCAAGGTTTTATGTATATTACATTCAGTATAAACATTTAAAAATGTATAAAGGAAATATCAATCATGTCTTCCCCGTTCTCACTGCCTTCTCCCTGGGATGCTCAGTGTTCATAGACTTCCATATCTTTCCTTCATGCCCCGTTGCTACAAACATGGATGTGTACATATATATGTTGTAGAGGAGGTGGTCTTTGTACAAATACGTGTGTCCATGACATTGCACTGGAATTTGGTTTTCTCACTAACAAATAAATGATGGACATCCCTTCAGCTCTGTAATAATTCATTTTATTAGAGTTACACAGAATTCTACAAATTGTTGTATTGCAGTTCATTTGGACACAGCCCTAATGATGGACCACCTGATTATTTTCTTTTTGCACTGTAAACAATGTTTTAATACACACCCTCATCCACACATCTGTGCAATTTTATTTCTCTAGATGGTTCTAGGTTCCTGGAAGAGTAATTGCTGAATCAAAGCATGCATATATTTTAGTTTGTACAGAAATTGATGGTTCACTTTTCAGAAATGTTGTGTCAAGATATGCTTCCACTAGCAGTATGTTTTTGATGTCCTTGCTAGCACTGTGAATTTATTACATGCCTCATATCAAGTATTTAAAAAAAGAAGCACCCTTTGTATATGATGTATGCAATAATCACATACACACATATCTGTGTGTATCTACGTGTGTATATCCCATAAGGATTCTATTTTGGACGGATTTTCACATTAGAATTGTATTCATTCACTCAATGGAAAAGTCATCATCCTTGATTTGAGACCTGCTTGCTTAGATTGGGTTTTCTAGCCAGCATGATGAAACCATCAGAGCCACTCACAAATCTGAGAAGTAACCTGAATATGCTCTGGTACTGAGGGTCCCAGCTACCTCAGCTTGACTGTTAACTGGCTTTGTGACCTGGGGAGCTCACTTTTCTTTCACTCAGCCTGTTGTTTATAATCTGTAAAATAAAGGTTAGGTTAGATGATTTCTCAGGTACTTTGAGCTCAGAATGTCTCTAGGATTCTTGCATTGTTCATGGGAAATTTGGCATCTAGGTTGTTGGGAAGGACTGGGAAATTGGTGAAATCAAACCATCAACATTCCTGAGTCAAAATTACATATGGGTTGCTAACCATGGTTCATCCTAGTCCATCCTGTTGCAAAGAGTATACACACGCATGTGTGCACACACATACACGCATGTACCCATGTACCCGTGAGCGTGCACAGACCCTGAAAAACTCCAGACAGACAGAGAAAGAAGGAAGGGGAAGAGGAAAGAAGAGAGGAAGGGAGAGAGAAGGAGGGAGAGAGGGAGGGAGGGAGGAGGGAAAGGAATCTGCCTTCTCTTCCTGCCTTCTCTTCTCTTCTCTTCTCTTCTCTTCTCTTCTCTTAATTACTCTGTACACTGGAACAACCACTTTGCTTCTGGACCCTCAGTTTTCCCTTCTGAAAAATGGGAGGTTTGGACTTAAATTATCATCTAGTCCCCACACTTCATGAGTTGGAATTTTATGTCAAGCTCCATTCTCTCTTGGTCCCTTGTGGTCCTAGGTGATTGAGGATAGTCCTTCATGACTGGTGGAGACACCATCCTGTGCAGCGAGCAGATCTCACCCCAGGGTAAGGGTATAGAGCCAAGTCTCCTTGTGAGACTAAAAGCATCTTTGTGTCAGGAGAACTTGGATGTTTTAAAAATTCATGCCTTCTTGGGAATGATTTAATCCTGATTTTTGGCTTGGTGTTCTCATCTAGTGAAAAATCCACCAGAGTGAACAGGAAAAGGGGAAGAAAAAGAAAAAAGAAGAGAAATGAGATATACTTTTGCATCTGCTGTGGTTTCTCTTCAAAAATTAAACCTTTAAAATGTGCTTCAATCGAACAGTATTTATTAATACCTACTATGTGCCAGGCACTTTTCCAGATGATTTGGAAACAACAGTGAATAAAATAGCATCCTACCCCATAATGTTGCAGTGAGGGAAGAACAGGAAAAAAATGAGCCTAGTAAATAGGCAAATTATACAGTGCGTTAGGAAGCATAAGTGTGTTGCAACTGAAAACAGACCAACAAACTTTTGGGCTATAAAATCATAATAAAAATACCAACAACAAATAACCTTTCCCCCCTTGTAGGAGAAGGCATCCTTAATGAAATGCTTGTGGTTCTCAGCCCCTTGGGTGAGCTCCACCACTGGTCTTCCTGTTATGGAAGAGAATTCAATAGAATAATATTTCAAGGAGGTTTCTGTGTCTGATTTAATACATGGGTTATTACATCGTGAAACAATTATTGTGCTGATGAGCTGCCAAATATAAAATGAACATTCCCATGAGATATGGCTTATACAGTAGAAGGAATAATCCCATTAAACGGGGGGCATTTCAGGAAGTGCTTCCTTCCTCCTGGAAAACGAAAAGGTGCTGCCTTTACTGGTTGAGGTTTGGCATAAGCTGAGGAAAAGTGAAGTCTGTTCTATTTCTCCTGCACACACCTGCTGAGCTCTATAACACAGGGGGCTGCGCTATAGCTGGAGTCATGTGGGTGCAAAACAGAACAAGGGCTATGACCCCCATCCTTACCTTTGCCAGAGCAAAATGCACACCACATTTGACTTCTTATCATAATGTATGGTTGCATATTATATAGTATTGTATTGGTTTACTTTATGTATGTATTATCTTAGTGCATTTGATGGTGTATTGATAATAACAGCTAATTCCAGTTCTACCATGTGCTGGGAACTCTGATCAGCCCCTTACATATATGAACTCACTTAATTCTCAGAAAAGTCCTGTGAGCTGGGAGTTACTTTCCCCATTTTGCAGATAAGGAAACCGATTCAGCGACGATAGCTCTTGTCCCAGGTTGTGTAGCTTTGGAAGAGGGGGAAGGGGTGATTTGCCCAGATTTGATCTGATTTTATGTCTGTATTCATGCTGTTCTTCTGCCTCTGTCCTTAGCCTTGAAAGATTGGGGGTTTTGAGGACTGGGTTGGGGTGACTGAGCTGATTTGGCTAATTTCTGTTGGCACTTCTCCATCTCTCCTTACTGAGAAAGATTCACTTCGGGCAGGCAGGGAGGGGAAGAGCTCTTATTTAAGAACACACGTCCTCATGACTCCTCATCCCCATCCCACTCGTCCTTGCCCACCTTCAGTTTCTAGAGTTGTCACTAGGACCTGGGGAACACATAGAGCTTGTCTGGTGTCTCCCGAGTCCCAAGGTACCTTAGCACCTTGGGGACCAGATCTGTTCCACCTGAGAGAGAGGGAGAGACTAGAGGCTTCCACACATGCTGTCAATAGAGCAGAGTGGGTCAGAGCCAAGCTCTGGGCTACCACCTCAATTCACATCTTGGCTTGGCCAATGGGTCACCTTAAGCAAGGTTGTTTTACCTGTCTTAAACTCAGTTTTCCACCTGTCCAATGAATGGGCAGTACTCACCTCACAGGGTTGCAGAGGGGATTTTGTGAGGCAGTGTAAGTAAAATACCATGTACCTAGGACGGGGTTCACGATGATCCCAGGCTTCTCTTTCTAACCTACCTATCATATTTTAAAGCACCAAGAAAGAAAACAAACCAGAATGGAACCAAAAATAAGGCAGCGGGATGTGAGGACATCCACGTTGGCAGGCGGCAAGTCTCTGCTTATTTTAATTCCTGTTCCCACACACACCAGCTTATTCATTTTTGTTTCTCTCACCAAATCCTTATCCTACCTCACTAAAATAAATGTACCTTGAAATGAGAGATGTATTTTATTTTGAGACTAGAATAACATGCTGAGGAGAGCTCTTCTGTCTGTCTCATTTTGGGGGGAACTGTATCCCCAAGGTAGGTCAACAGACTGTGCCTCCTTTGTGTATTTATTTATGTGGTTTCATTGAGGGTCATTTTGTGTGGTTAAAAGGAGAGAGGAGAGAAAAAATAATGATGCACTCACTGGCCACTCATCTCGCTAGCTTTTATTGAGTGATTACTGTGTATTCAGCACTGAGATGAGGGGACCATGTCTGGCCACCCTGTTTTACTATGTTTTACTATGATCTCCAACATTGCCCCTCTTCTCTGATTAATGAAATCAGGGGATGGTAAGGAGCCCCAGGCCTTGAACCCAGGGTGGAAAAACTGTCAACTATAAACGTACCTGTTCCTCTAACCCATGTTAGACTTCAGCACCTCTGGAAAACACTGCTAGAAAATAGAGAACTCTGATAAAAAATAGAAAAATGAGTTAGTGCCCAGCCACAAGGCAATTAAAATGATTTAAGATATCTGCTTATAAATATATGCCCGGGCAGTACCTTTTTTGTGTCAAAAGGTGATAAAAACAGGATTTAAAAAAAAAAAAAAAAAAAAAGGTCAGATCCTTAAAAACAACAACAAAAGGACAAAACGTAGTTCCTGTTTGAGACTGAGGTTTCAATCTAGTTTTAGAACCAAAATAAACACGCATGCCGCAACAGCAGGTAACACTGCCCGCTGTATAATTAAGTCCCAAATTGTCAGGTACAGGCTGTAAGGGCCGTGGGAGTTCACAGGAGAAAGAGCTTATGTGGGTGGAGGAACGCGAGGAGGCTTTTGCAAGGCACCAGCTCAGCCCGGCTTGCCGTGGTGGGTGAAACTGGGGAGCAGTGGCCCGCTTCGAAGGGGAGAGGAGACCAGCCTACCCTGTGCAGAGGATAGCAGGTGGCCACCAATGATAATGCCGTCCTAGAGAAGAAAGCACCCTTCCCTGCACCAGGCATCAATCAGCCCCACAGCCCCACAGCCCTGCAAGATGGATGTGTTTGTTTCCTCTTGCTGCAGTAACAAGTGAGCACCACAAATGGCGGTGGCTTAACACAAGTTTCTTTCTTTTTTTTTTAATGCTTTATTATTTATTTTTGAGAGAGAGACACAGAGAGAGAGAGCGAACGGGCATGAGTGGGTGAGGGGCAAAGAGAGAGGGAGAATCCGAAGCAGGTTCCAAGCTCTGTCGGCACAGAGCCCAATGCGGGGCTCGAACTCATGAATTGTGAGATCATGACCTGAGCCAAAGTCGGATGCTTAACCGACTGAGCCACCCAGGTGCCCCAACACAAGTTTATTTCTTACAGGTATGTAGATTAGAAGTCAGCTTGGGTCTCTCTGGACTAAGGGACAAGAGTCTTCAGGGCTGTGCTCCCTTCTGGAAGCTCAGAGGAATGTTCTCTTACCTTGCCTTTTCCATCTTTCGCAGACCACCCACACTCCTTGCCTTGGGGCCCCTTCCTCCATCTTCAAAGCCAGCAGCCCTGGGTTGAGTCCTCTTACCACGTCTCACTGATCTTGCCATCTGTCATCACCTTCCTCAGACTGTCTCTCTCCTGTCTCCTGCTCCTACTTCTAAGGACCCTTGTGATTATACTGGGGTCCTACATGGATAATCCAAGATACTTACCCCATATTAAGGTCAGCGGGTTAGTAACCTTAATTTGTCTGCTACTGTGATTACCTTTTGCCATGTAAATTACCATATGCCCAGATTCTGAGGATTACCATGAATGTTTTTTTGGGGGAGGGGTGGGCATTATCCTGCCCATCAAAAGCGGTATTATTATTAATACTCCTATTTTGCTGAAGAGGAAACTGAGGTTCAGAGAAGTTAAGTATCTTGCCCCAAATCATGGAGCCAGGGCTGCACAGTTTTTGGAGTCCAAAAGACCTAGTAGGCATTCTGGGCCCTCCATGCCCTTGCCTTGTCATATGTTTCTACCCTGTTATGGGAGGAGACCTTTGGGGAAATCTTGCTTGGAGCCTGAGAACTTCCCCCCTCTCCTCACTTCCACGTAGTGTTTTTCTTCTTCTTCTTCTTCTTCTTCTTTTCTTGGGACCTGGTGAATTACTAAGCCGATATGCCTACTATTCATTATTCTTAAACATTTGCTCTGGTGGGGGGGGGGGGCTTCCCACGTGGCTGCAGCAATTGAGGGGAACATGTTAGGTCTACATGCCCCCTGCTTAAAAGCTTCCTTTCCTTAGAATTCATGCTTTCTTGCTTTTTCTGGAGCTTACTTTAAAGAATGGAGAGAAACCAGAATTTTAGAATGCCAGATGAGGCGACAAGTTATAATGTGTTCCCAGGGAAAGCAGCGTGTGGAGTCACCTTTCCTCTCGTTATTCTCTCAGGGCACAGCTGCAGTCTTAGGAGGCTTTCCATTGCCCTCTACATCATAGGGTGTCTGGCCCCAGGGCCACTCCCTTGCTTGAAGAATCCCACAACGGGTAAAGTGAGGTGCGGTTAATATCTAGCCTTCTGTTGACTGGCCTCTGCATTTGGTAAAAGTACTCAATGGTGAAAGCCTTTGCCTGGTTTCTGTTTCCTGACATCAGGAATTTTCAGTGTATTGAAACTTAAAACAAAACAAAACAAAACAAAACAAAACAAAACAAAACCATAAAACCCCAAATTTGATTTGGCCAGAAAGTAGAGGCAGCCCCTTGTGGGCAGCCCCAGGCACACAGACTTGACTCCCAGCTTCCCCTGCCCCTTACAATTCCCGCCAGGGGTCCACCAGGCTGCTAATTGCATCTACCCTGCTGTGTGTTCCCTCTGCTGAGGGCAGAGTGAGTTTCTGCCCCATCTCACTGGCTGGCATCCCTCTCCCTGTTAAGGCACAGCCCTAACTTCACCACCTATGTAAAGCCTTCCCATTTTTCCAGTTGGAATGAATTCCCTGACGTTTTTCTCTTTTGCTCTTACAATTAGTGCTATAAAAACAGTATTATCATCTGTGTTATATTATCAGTTAGAATACAAGTTCCATGACACCTTTGTGCAGGGACATTGACCGTCCTGTTTTTTTGCTGTGTCCTGGTGCCTGGAACAGTGCCTGGCACATAATTTGTACTTGTTGAATGAATGAATGAATGAATGAATGAATGAATGAGTGTGTTTTCTTTCAAGGATGATAATAATGAACAATTACTTGCTTATTAAAGACAGACACTGGGCTCAGCATCTCATATACATTATCTGAATTAATGTTCACAGTAGCCCAATGAGTAAATACTATAGTCTGATTTTACAATTTAGAGAACTAGGTTTGCGAGTTACGTAACTTTCTCAGGTAGTAAGTGTGGATCCAGGACTCAGCCCAGTTCAATCTGATTTCTGAGCCCATGCTTTTAAAATTACTAGTCCAGTGGTTCTCAAGGTGTGGTTCCAATACCAGCAGCATCAGCACCACCTGAAAATTTGTTAGATATGCAGATTCTCAGGACCCAGCACAGACCCAATGAATCAAAAACTCCCAGAGTTTAATCTGACAATCTTTGTTTTGCACACCTTCCTGGCCACCCTGATATTCACCCAATTTTGAGAACCACTGTCCTAGGCTATTCTGGGATGCTTATACATTTGGCTGTCCACAAGAATCCCCCAGAAGGTTTTCAAAACTCATGATGTTCAGACCAAACCTCCAATCAATTAGATCAGAGTCTCTGGTTTGGGGGATATGACCCAGGTTCAGCATTTTTTAATGTTCTCCATTGCATCAAAAATGCAATAAGGTTGAGAACCATGTATATACATCTTCTAATTGTGAACGTTGAGTTAATTTCTCCCTACAAGAGTGCTTCCTAGTCTTTATGTGCATGTGAAACACTGGGAGGTCTTAGAATGCAGTTTCTGATTTGGGAAGTTTGGGTGGGACCAGATATTCTGCCTTTCTACATGTTTCCAGGTGAGGCTGGTGCTTCTAGTCTGGGGACCATATTTGAAGTAGCCAGGCTTTCTAGTCTGGACTGAAATGTCCAGTAAGGTAACCACTAACAACATTGGGCTACTTAAATGTAGACTAATCAAAATTAAATAAAATCTCAAAGCTCTGTTTCTCATTCATACTAGCTACATTTCAAGCATTCGCTAGCACCGTGTGGTTAGTGGCTGTGGTGTTGGACAGCACAAATACAGAACATTGCCATCATCACAAGAATTCCACCTGACCACACTACTCTAGAATGTGTCTTGTGAGAGAGGTGCCTCGGTGGCTCAGTCGGTTGAGCATCCGAATTCAGCTCAGGTCAGGTCGTGATCTCACCATTCGTGACTTTTAGCCCCGCATTGGACTCTGTGCCGACAGCTCAGAGCCTGGAGCCTGCTTTCGATTCTGTGTCTCTGTCTCTCTCTACCCCTCCTCTGCTCGTGCTCTGTCTCGCTCTCTCTCCTTCAGAAGTAAATAAACATTAACAATTTTTTTTTAGACTGTGTCTTGTGATAGAACGTACCATGAATTTTTACTTTTTGTATGTCTGGGACACCCTTGTAAACTGTGGAAGCTTAACAAATGTTTACTGAAGTGATTTTTAATGAGAGGACCGATGTACAGATGTACACAATCGAAGTGAGACTCCCCACCACCCTATCCAGATTACATTATTTAAGGCCTCAGTAGGCAACAACTACACAAAAGAGGCTCTGGGCCTGGCTCCAGCTCCAGCTTCTTCCCCAGGACTCTACTGCTGCATTTTGAAATGGCCTTCTGGGCTCTGAAAGGAAAGGTCTCTGGTGCCCCCTACAGGACTGTCTTGGACTTTGCTGGATCAGAGTGAGATTAAGTAGGCTGGAGGAGGGGAGATAAATTGGCTCAAAGTCAGTGGCTACTTGGCAGTTAGTCAGAGGTAAGGATAGGCTCACTTCGCATTCCCACAAGGTGTTTGACATCTAATAACTTGACTTGAGTCAGCCGCTATGACCATAAACTCCCCATTCTTCCCCCCACCACCCCAAGGGCTCTCCTGGTCCCATTGCCCAGGGTCTAGAAGGAAGGGTCTTTGAGAACCACCAGAGGTGACCTGAGGCAGTTGGACACAGATGCTCTAAAACCCAAAGCCTTCTATGTAAACCCTTCCCTGTAGTTAGTGGTTTAATTTAAAATAATAACAATAAAAGAAAAGTGTGGCTTCCCTTTTGGGGGCCAGATGTCTTTGGAGATGGAGAAAGAGAGAGAAGTATGTGCTCTAAAAGAGAAGGTGCTTCCATAACTAGGGTGTGTTGGATCTGTTCACATCTTACATCTTTACATGTGTGTATTTATGTGTGTGTTTGTACATGTACAGGTACAATTTGTAATTATCCCAGGTAGTCTTCCAAACACCACTATGAAATAAGGATCATTTTTAGCCCCATTTTCCAGATGGGGAAACCAAGGCCTAGAGAGGTTCTGTAACTTGCCAAGAGTCATATAGTAGGTAAGTGGCAGAGCCAGGCTTTGGACCCAGGCACTCTACCTCCAAGGTTTATGTTCCTCAGTGGTCTATTACGCTAGCTTTCAAGCTATAAAATTAACTCGCCATTATAGTTTCACTTACAAAAAATTAATCTAACAGCCCTGTCTAATCAGAGCAAATACTGAGTGCAGCTTCCTCCTCATTCCAGTCCCCTAAGAAAAGGTGAAAAGCCCCCTAAACAGAAAGTTCTTTGGTACTCCTAGGTAAGAAAGGAAATTTAGAAGAAAAATAACCCAATCCGTTGTTTTTTTTTTTTTTAAACTGAGTTAATACAATTTCTATAACTTAGTAGCCTCCAAACTACTTTTGGTTTTGGCCTTAAAACACCTTTTCCCCTTTTCACCAGCCCCCTTTTTCTGAACCTCTTGGTTTATTCTATACAAGTAGCCAAATAAATAAAAACAATCTATGTTACCACCATTGGTCCATCTTGAAATAGTGTCAGGTTAGAGATTATGGGCTGTACTGTTTGCCTGAGCTATTTTGGGGTGGAGAGGGCTATTAAGTGGTGCCATGCGCCTTGGGAAAAGCATTGGGACTGGATTGCTATTGTGTGGCAAGAGCAATGAACTCACCGAGTTCCGTCCCTTTGACTGGGCTCTGAAGGAAGGCAGCCCCAGCAAAGTGGCATGCAGAAAGTTTAGATGTGTTTCAGGGAGCTAATTGCTGCTCTGGTAGCGGCTCTGGCTGAAACTGCTTCTAGAGAAATTATTCCTCTGTAAGAGATTTCCGACTGTATTCCCTTGATATTGCTTTGTCAGGGCATGCTTTAAATAAGATGCCCTCTGTAGGTAGCAGGGATTCTAAATCCTCATTGACGTGTACAGCTCTGTTATATGCCAAATTGGAAATAACATCTCAAAACGAATGTCTTCAAGGAACAAATTCAGCAGTAGGTTTTCATAGATGCCAAAACCTCTCCAGATGGCTGTACTTCATCTGGGGTATTATTGGAACAGCCTTCTCAAGCAACCTAAATCTCTAGGACTGGACGTATATTTACCTTTGCATCATCTTGAGAAAATAGATGCCTTGATTCTTCTCGATGAGATAGGGCCGTGATGGATTGACTTGGCTGGCAAACCAGGTAGGGAGAAAGTGGACACTGGGAAGCAGCTCTGAGACGCCATTGCCAGACCTCCTCCCTCCCTGCAGGACAGAGCCTCTCAGCTCCCTTTTCTAGAGAATGATAGAGCCTGACTCCTCTCCACCCCCAGGATAATTTATTCTAACAAACACTCTTTCCCAGTCATCCTACCTGGAGACACCTAGATGCCCCAGCCTGGACCCAGGCCTGCTGGCAAAAGTAAGGGCAGATGACAGGTGGTGAGCAAAGCTCCATTTTTCATGAGCCACATTGTATTACCAGAAATAAAAATCAAGTACCAGTTTGACGACACTTTGCTCTCAAGTAACAACTGCTAAATTCAACTTCTGTCTTTAAGGCCAGATAAGAATTTAGCAACCCATCTCACAGAGGGTACCACTCATTTATTATTTCCTGGGTGGATTGCAGAACTTTTCCACGGCCAGACCAGGGGCAGAACAAATTCGTCCTTTTTGTCAAAACTCAATCTCACAGTCTTTGCCTTTCATATTCTCATGCGGCCTCCCTTTCTACCTCTCTCGGTGAATTTCTTCCCTGTGGTCACCAAGCAGCTTACTCACCAGCCACCCCAATCCCCGCTGCAGATATGCCCCAACTCCATGACTCTGGTAGACCCCACCCCCTGACTAGCAACTGATGCTCATCCGTCCCCTGTGCTCACCTGAACGCAGCCAGTTACGATCTCGCCCCTTCTGAAACTGCCATCATCTGAATCATTCATGGCCTCCCTTCCAAAGTTGACTATATTTTTTATAAGTCATGTATAAAGTATTTTTATAAGTCCATGTCCTGGCTGATGAACTGATCAGAAACTGGCAAAGCTGGCCCATTGCCTGTTTTCCTAAAGTTTTATTAGGACATAGCCACACCCAATTATTTACATCTTATCTTGGGCAGTGAGCCAGAGATCTAGGGTCCCCAAAGCCTAAAATCTTCACTATTTGGCTCTTTATTGAAAGTCTGTGATGTGATCCCTGCTCTAGAATAACAGCTATGTTATGTATTCCTTTACATTCCACTAACTGTTTGCCACAGTGTTTTGCACATGGTCCCTACTGATCGGTTTTGATAAACTGGGCATGAACTTTCCTCTGAAATCAGTAAGAAATGTAATAGTAATAAAGTAACATCCTATTTCTGCCCATGCTATTGCTGTTATTTCTAGAGCTACCTAGTATTGTGCAGCAGGTGTTGGACTTTGCTCTTTATCTGCCTGTCTCATTTGATCCTCTCAACAGCCCTAGATAAGAAACCCTGGAGCTCTGAGAGGTGAGCTGTCTCCTTTGCTGTGTGACTTCAGCAAGGATTCGAACTCGGGTCTTTGTGATCTAAGAGCCCGCGCTTTTCATTCCTGCTAGGTACTCCCGGTCCAGCCCTAGCCCCTCCAGGTGCTTGCTCCCTGCACACCTCACTCACCTTCCCTGAATCTCGGTTCTAGTGAAGAGACTCCATTAAATGCCACCATTGTTACTGCTGTTATCATCCTCATTCATTCATTCCACAGACCTTAAAACAAGTACACGCGTTAGTTGCTGTACGGGGCTTGGTGTTTAGACTGTGAGTGACGTATCTTTCCCCTGCTGTGGGAAGGGCAAGTCTATAAACCCGGGCTTGTAAACCCAGATGTTTCCAGGGATGGGAAGATAACAGATGAGTGAAGCCTGCCAGATGAAGGCTGTCTCTAGCTGGGGAGTGAATTTCCCCCTTAAAACGTTAGCAGCTGATCATGTTTGGCAGATTCTTGCTATGTAGACACATCCTCAGTGTCCCGTAGGGCCTTCTCCTCTCCTTTCCTCCCCCTCCTCCCCCTCCCCTCCTCCTCCTCCTCCTCCTCCTCCTCCTCCTCCTCCTCCTCGAGAACAGTTATCTTTGGCCACAGTGACTTGCCCTTTAAAAACTGGTCTAGGCTGCAATATTATCTCTCTGCTTGGGACACAGAAATTCTTCTCTATAGGAAACAGTCATACTAGACTGTTTTCCCACTTACCACATCTATTGTCCAGCATCCTTACAAAGGCTATGTATGTCCTGACATCGGCTGACAACACTAAACAGGTTACAGCAGATTCACCAATAAATATCCATAATGTGGCGGGTGAGTATCTTAGGCGACTTAAAACACTTAACTTGAATTTGCAAACTGGGACAGAAATCCCTTTTCCAATGTTCTTGCATTTGGAGCAAAGTGCACGTTGTCTCAGGACTTCTCATTCCTATTTTTGGTTTTTGTTCATTTTGAGCAATAGCCTTTGCTTACTACCCACCCTACTCCCTTAGTAAAAGCGCTTCTAGTCTGGTGGAGAGGAGGGATCCAGTGCAAGCACGAGGGGATCTGAGGGAAACCCAGGTGTCACACGTTTTTTCCCTACAGTGACCTGCCCCAAATGTCTATTCTCTTGGCCCTCAGAGACTCTCTCCAGTCCCTCACTGTAGCAGGACCGCGTTTTCTAGGCCACGCTTCTGAAAAGATTTGTTGTGTGGTTCTGCCCCCTAGTGGGAGAAATTAGGAATGAAACACACAGAAGCTTCTGTCCTCCGGATTCTGCCTCCTTCAATCCTGGTGAATGAACCTCGGCGAATGTAAGCTCTGTTTTTGACTCTTCGAGATAGCATATCCCTCAAAAGGTGCCTCAGACTATCTGTGAAAGCTTGAAAAAGACAAATGTCAGGCCAATAGATAGAAATTTAAAAAAGTAGGCATATGTATTCAGGCTAAACATGTGCTAAGATGTCCCAGGAAGGCCAAGGAAAGGAGATACCCTAGCCTGACTCCAGAGTGTTGCTCTAACACAAAGGACTCTCTTCAATTGTTTATCTAATCTTTTTAAGCCTTCTGTCCTTTGGTGGGATATGTGCCTTCTGTCCTTTGAATTGGTTTCGGATTTGAAAGAAATACTGAAGGACCTGTCACTTTCCTTCTTGTATGTCAAGCTGGCCAGCTATGAAAAATGAAAGAATGTGCAGATCCTGAATAGATATGTTTGTCAAACCTACACAGAAATAGGAACTTTATTAATAAACTCGAGTGTGATCATAATACATGTATCCCAGTAAAGCAGCTCTGATAGATGAACCAGAACTACAGTATTCAAATAAGGCATGTACTGTGTTAGTGTTGTGTTAGTATTTCATTCCTTCTTCCTGTGAGGTGAGTTAGCATGATATTACCATTGACTGCCATTGGGTGGGTCCCAAAGGTCATTTCTGGGAAAGATAATAGAGCTTTTCATATGATATGCTTTCAAGCCGCCTAGCAGATGCAGAATAATATGAAAAGAGGCCAAAAAAAGTAGTGAATATTTTTATCTCGAGTTGTCATTCCTTATATCAACTCATTTTTAGGGAAGAGAAAGCCTGTTTTTTTCTGTTATGACATTTCTGTCATTTTTTTTTTTTTTTGACTGGCTGGACTTCATCTCAGCAAAGTTGAAAAAATATTCTAGATGAGGGGAAAAAAATGATGGGAAGAAACTGGAAGAAGGGAGAGAGCCACAACACAAGGAGAAACAGAATTCTGATGTCCTGTTGCCAAATGGAAAGTTTAGGGTTTTCAAGAAGGAAACATGTTATTCTAGGGCTAACAGGAATCCCAGAAGCATTTGTGGTTGCTCAAGGAGCACTTCAATGATCTGACAATGGCAGCCGTGGAACCAGGAAGTTAACAGAGCAAGAGAAACAGATGACCCTTGGGTGCAAATGTACGTTGTTCAGACCACCTCTATTGGGTCTAGATAACCAAGGGACACAGCTGCTTCCAGAGGGGAAAAGAGCTACAAAGTAATCCGGGAATCAGGTTTTCAGAGCTCCTTATGTTCCAGGACCCTTAAAAAATGATCAGTAGCATGTGTTTGTGTGTGTGTGGAGGAGGGACAACAAAAGGGGTAATTTGTTTGTACGTGTTCATGTGCTTTACAATGGCCACCCATGTTGAAGGTGCAATTTAAAAATGGGTGTGGAAAAAAAAGCTTCATGATTTTTAGCTCTAATGGGTCAATTTAAGAAGCCAATGTCAAGTCTCTTCTCTGCTGGTGTGTGTTCAGCCTGGCCATCCTTTGTACCAAAGACCTTGAGCAGACCTTGGCTAAAACCCCAAGGTATACTCCTCGTTCACTGTCAGCAGTCATCTGTGGAATGGATTGGTGTGGGCTGCGTTGCCTTGGGCAGGGTGCGTGTGTCATTCAAGAGACGATGCATCAGGCTACAGAGGCAGAGGGAGGCTGCCGTATGTCCACAGAAGTGAGTGAATCAGAAAGCCAGATGGGGACCCCCTCTAAGGACATGAGGAATTGCAGAGCACAAAACTAGAAGGGCTTGGGAACATCTTGTCCTTTATTTCACTTACGACAAAAACTGAGGCCCAGGGATGCCAAGGAATTTGCCTACATTTCTTCCACTAATTAATTAATTCTTCCATTTATTTATTCAGTGATGATGCCTGAGTGTCTCTCATGTGCCAGGCTTTGTTCTGGTGCCGGGGTTTTATAAAGAGGATGCGTGTCACACGGGGAGTAGAAATTTGTTGTTAAGTCAATTTAAGAGAAAAAGCTGGCCGAGGATGAAGAGTCTCAGGGCAGAAGCAAGAGAGAAGGGAGAAAAGAGAACCACCTTCATGCTGTGGATGTGAACACAGATTTGACAGTGTTTGATAATTACAGTAACCACCAGTGCATGATGGGAGGTTACCCCTGGTACCATTTCTTGGCACCCATCAGCACTGTAATAGCAAAGGTACTTGTAAGAGGGTTTGATTAGTTTTTATCTCCTGCTGCAGGCCCCGACTGTGAGTTCCATCATGCAGGTACCTTTGTTGGCTCTATGTTTTATCCCCAGAACCTGGGAAAACACTTGACACATGGTAGATACTCAGTAAATATCCACTGAATGAACAATGGAAGGAACAACAAAATGATATGGGTGCCCATGTTCCATTCTATAGTGTAGGGATCAGCGAACATCAGTAAAGGGTCAGCTAGTAAATGTTGAGGCTTTAGGGGCCATATAGTCTCCAGCACACCCATTCAACTCTACCTTTGTAGCAAGGAAGCAGCCATAGACAATGTGTGAAAGAAGGGGTATGGCTGTATCTCTACAGTTTATTCATGGATACTGAAATGGGCATTTCATACAGTGTTCCTGTTCCATGAAATATTATAATATGTTTTAACTATTTAAAAATATAAAAAATAAGGACACATGGGTGGCTCAGTCAGTTAAGTGTCCGACTCTTGATTTCTGCTCAGGTCACGATCTCATGGTTTGTGAGATTGAGACCTACAAGGGCTCTGTGCTGGCAGCGTCAAGCCTGCTTGGGATTGTCTCTCTCCCTCTCTCTCTGCCTGTCTCCTGCTCATGCTCTCTCTCTCTCAAAATAAATAAACTAAAAAAAATCTTAAAAAAATAAAATAAAAATGTAAAAAAATAGACATTCTTAGCTTACAGACAATAAAGAAAGGGGTGACAGGCCAGATTTGTCCCATGAGCTATAGTTTACCAACCCTGCTATAGAAGTAGATAAATTGTTAAAGGTCTCATGAAAGTTTTAATTGATTGATTCATTTATCTGTTCTGAGCCAGGCTCTACATCAGGCACTGGGCATACGCAGAAATAAGACACAGTATCTGTCCTCAGTTGGTCTAGTGTCTAACTGAAGAAGATACATGTAAAAAAAATAAGTATAATAAAAATAAGCTTGGCACAGGGAGGGAGTGGTCACTTCTGTGCTAGAAGGATGAGAGAGCTTCATGGAGATGGTGTTGCTTCTGTTGAGGCCTGAATGATGAGTAAGTAATGGCCAGGAAAAGATAGGGAAGGCACCACGTGTGGAGAGATGCAGCAGCAGTTTTTATTTCGAGAGTCAGCTATGATGGGGGCAAGGCCCTGGAAAGGTGACCCCGGGAGACATGGGCCATATGTGCCAGGACTTGGGGTATTATGTGTCAGAATTTGAAATGTGCAAGTCTGATCTTGGAAGTGTCTCCCTGAAAACCCTCTAGAATTCTGTCATCTGCAGGAAAGAGTGTAAAGAGCATCCTGTGGGAGAAATTGGGAGGGTGTTGGCTCGAGACAGAGGACAGGACTGCTTGAGACCACTTCAGAATCTAGGGAGGAAGTCATAAGGACTTGTGGTAATTAAGGCAGAAGCAGAGTTATGGAGAAGAGGCAAAAATCAAGAGAAATATCAAGGAAGAAGACCCTAAAAGACTTGGTGGTGGATAGATATGTGGAAGATGAAGGTATAGGAAAAATCTAGAATGACTGGCTTTTGGCTTGGATATCTCCCCATTAATGGTACCATCCTCCACACAGAAAATAGTGAAGGAGGGTATGTTTTAGAAGAGGGTGATTAGATCTCTGGAGCTTCCTTCTTTGATAATTTTTAAAGAGTTCTCCTTATGAGACTTAATCCCTAAATCTATAGAACAGGAATAATAATTTTTGTACTTCTTTTGGAAGGCAGACTTGGTATGGCTAGCCTCTCTTGGCCGTCCTAATGATGATTAGTCACCAGCACAAAGACAAAGTCATTATGTTCAGCAGGTCAGATCTTCAAAGGATGAGTCATAACTGTGTAGTAAATAAGAACCTCACAGTCCATCTAATCAATGTATGCAAAGCGCTCTAAAGTTAATTGGGGGTTTCTAGACTACACCTTCCAAACATCACAAGCATCTTTCAAATATTCCCTTTTTAAACACACACACACACACACACACACACACACACACACACACACAAATATTCCCTATTTACAGATTGGAAAATCAACATAGATGGAGTGATTTCCCCACTTTCTTGAAGTCAATTTGCCTAGTCTCTAGTGCTCAAAAACTTTCTGCTAATTCTCTTTCTTATTCCTTGCCCATTGGAGAGGGCCTGTGGATTTTTGGATAACTTCCTTACAGATTAGAAAGACTTAGAAAAAAAAAATTCCCAGTTTTTCTCATTTGGTGTGGACCTGCCCAGTTTTTAATCTTGATCAAAACTAGAAGCAAAACTAGTGTAGATGGATCTCTATACTGTGGTCAGAAAACAATAAAACTCTCTGTCCATTTTATTTCCTGACAATAGAATGTGGTCCAGGAAAATACTATTGAACATAGAAGCAAGGTAAAATTAGGACCTTGAAAGGTTTTGCATAATACTTTACTTGTTTGTCTGTTTCTGGTCTGTCTTAATTCCATGATCTGTTGTATCCCAGCCAGTAGTTTAGTTCTTCATCACCAACATTTTGTACTCTTTCAGAATACCTTTGGGGAATTCCAGAGCAAATAGCCTTAAACAGCAACTTAATTGTCTGAGAGATTTTATTTGCTTATTGAGAACTGTTGGGAACACAGCATTATCTGCATAGGGGAATAATTTCCTTAGCTGCTGTCAGTTTTTACAGCTCTTTGCCCAAAGGATTATGGTTCTTTGTGTATAAAAGGGTGTTTAGAACAGGCACACCAACAGTATCCGCTTTGGGTGCTTGTAACTGGGCCCAAAGTGATAACAATTTGAGTAGAATCACTGTGTCTCCTGAGGCCTGGAAAAAAAGGCAGAGAGAGAGGAGAACAGGATTTTGGCATGCAATTTGAGAGTAATAAATGATTCATTCAACAGATAACGTATTGATTACAGCACTGTGCTTGTCATGAGGGTTATACTGTGAGATGTAAGATGGTTTCTGCCTAGAGTAGCTTAATCTAGTTATGGATATGGGAATTCAAAGTACCTTGTCTACCAAGGGAGATTGAAGTCCTTGATGAATCAATAGAACAGTTCAATAATAACACTGATGAGTAAACATGAGAAGGTATGCATTGGAATGCATGCAAATGCACTCTTTACTTTGGACATAATTCACATGTTGTCCATGTGCTGATTACATGACACATATACACTTATCTATACACGTGATCTATAATGGTAGAGTAATTGAACAAGACAAGCTGGTGTGCCTGACTTTCTTAGATTGGGTATCTTGTTGGCACAAGGCAATAATTAATACTAAGACCGGTGGAATTTCCCAGTGAGTCCAAATGGCAAGTCCTCCCTGTCCTGCTCACCTAGCCCTGAGTGAATGAATATAGGCATCTGTTAAACAACTGATATTTATGTACCTATTTCACATCTGTCCTTGAGGGCCATCACGTGGGCAAGGACTGTGGAACATGCAGACAACGTGTCTGTCAGTGGACTGACCATATTGAGTGGATGAAAGAGCCTTGGAGGGATGGGGCCTCCTCACAAAATAGGCTTGTAAGTCAAGAGCGGGGTGTCAGCACCCTGTGTGTATTTCATGGTGAGAGCGAAAGCAGACCTAAATTATGAGTTGTTGAGTCTCCTGCTTGAATGTTCAATTCTTAATTTGAAAGGACGCTCAGTGCCAAGGGAGTATAACATAGAAAAGGAGTGGCCTTGATGCCTAATAGGAACTGGGGTCTGTCAGGGCTGCTTGAGTTTATTTACGTATATTTGTAAGACATACAGCCTTTCTACAGCTCTTCGGCTCTGTGAAAACATTTTGTGAACATTATTGTATTTAATCAACTCTGTGAGGTAGGTGTCAGTGTTCTCCAGGTTTGGCAGATGTGACCAAGGGTATTCCAAGAGGCCTATGTCCAGTGTCACATGACCAGTAAGCAGCATGACCAGGGCTAGAATTAGGAGGTCTTTCCATCAGTCATATTCCCACTATGATACAAGAGCTGTGACATGTCCTGCCTTCTCAGTGCTGATCACTTAATTTAGGTATATGCTCAGATCGGTTGAATTATTCTCTGGTTGGGAGCCACATGTGTAGTCTGCACCGGATTGTGAGTTGAAAGCAGGGAGTTGCTGTACCGTGGAGACTCACTGGGGGCATAGGGTTTGAGCTGAGCTTTCAAGCATGGGTAGGGTTTGATCAAATGGAGTGGAGAGGAAAGGGCATTGTAGACAAGAGTAAGCATGGGGAGGAATCTGCACGCTGCTTTGGGAAGCCAGTCAGTAGACCAGTGTGGATATTTCAGTGTTTGTGTGGATGGATCTGCACTGGTGGTAAAAATAATTGGAGTGGATTTACCTCAAGAAAGGCAGGATAGCTGAAGCTCTTTGGGGAAGATCGAGGAATGGGGAGGAGAACCTGAACCTGATACTCCATTATGGTCCTTCTCTTTGACCACCTCTTGCAGATGCATAGTAGATGGAGTTCATCCACCTGTCCATCCACCCATTCCTTCATTTCACTTCATTTTGTTTCCTTCAACAGACAGTTATTATGTACTTTCTGTGATCTAGGCACTGCATTAAGTCTTAGTGAAGCGACTGAAAGGAACCCTCAATGCTTGGTGAATTAGTACATAAATGAATCAACAAAAGAAATGGGGTTTGGGCTGGTGAGCTCATTTGTTGGGGAGAGAGAAGTAAATAGAGGGTTCCAGTGTGTTGGGCTAAGTGTGGCAGTGTGGTGCTCTGGGAACATATAGAGAAGCACCAATCCATGGAGTCAGGGAAGGCTTTCTAAAAGAAGTGACATTTTTGGTGACTTTTGTAGTTGAAAGTTGGACTTTATCAGCTACAAAAGGGGTGGAGAGTCAGGTCAAACTGAGTTAGTGTTTGCAAATGAACAAAGGCCTAGACACTGGACGGAAAGCAAGAAAGTAGGTGTAATCCAAGCTGAAGGGGGGAGGAAGGTAACGGCAGAAGATACAGGAAAAATGTTTCTATGAAAAATGTTACTGGACCACCTGGTGCAAGGTCAGGTCTACATCCCCTTAGGCAAGTCCTCGGTAAAAATGGAACTGCTCTGGGAAGTTTTCTGACTCATAGCCCAACACTCATCTCATCTTTCTCACAAGAAGGCCTAGGGAACATCTGTCTAAGGCTAGACACCCAGCAATTTAAGACGAAAGAGAAGAGGCAGCACTATACTGTAGAAGAAAACAAAGCGAGGAGGGCATTGGTGGTACTAGACTATGTTTTCCTTAAAACAAAAGGAGGAAATGAAGTGTCTTTTAATGGCTGGCCTAGAATACCATTCAGGGGACTTAAGGAAAAATCAAAATGTATTAGAGCTCTCTTCAGACCTTGGATGGTTTATGGCAGCATCTAAAATCGCTGGTAAAATTATGACCTTGTAACTCACAGCTGTGTCATATATTCTCTAGCACACAGTGTGATTTATAACCAAGCCAGTTGCTTTGAAACAGCATGGATAAAAAACTCACCCAACAGGAAGTTTATAAAATGTTGTTGTTTTTAATGTATAATGCCTTTTGCTTCAATCTGCACTGATAGGACGGGTGGCATGCTGTTGGTCAAGGTTATCGGCCCAGTTCCTGCAGTGGGGTGGGGTGCAAGGGTTACTTATCACACTCACATGCCAGCTGGCCAGGCTGCAACATCCAGGATGCAGAATTCTACCCTGCCTCTCCCCAAAAGAGAACAGTCACTGTGAACCCCTTCTTCCCTTGAAATTATACCTGGGCATCGACTGAAGCTTGAACTGCATTACCTTGATTCATATTAAACCCCAGCAAGAAACTGGAGCCCCCCTAGGAGTCCTTCCTTCCTAGGAAATGAAGGGGCTCTGCAGGACAGCTTGTTAGAAAGCCATAAATGGGATTTCCACCAAACTCTTGAAGTCAGCATGGTTTTGACCCCTGTTATGGAGCTAGGGAGGGAAGGGGCTGGGGCAGGCTAGGGGCTGGTGATACTGGACTGTGGGGAATATCAGATTCATCCAACTCTCACTTCTCTGAGAAGGTGAAGGGAGAGAGAGAAAGAGAGAGGACACCCCACACAGCCCAGCAATCAAGCACGAAAAGCCCCAGATGTGAGTCCAGGGCCCCAGTTGTGGTTCAGGCTGGAGCCAGTTTTGTTGACCTTGAACAACTCACCTGCAAAACGGAGATGAGCTCTTGCTTTAGCTACGTAAGAGAGTTATTGTGAAGATCAAAGGAAATGTTATAACTTTTAATCCTGAGCCAGTGGCTAGGTCGTTATTTTTCTCTTGCTCTGCCTATTTCATTTTACCCTCTCGTGGCATGAAACCTTTTTTTGCTCAAAGAAGATTCTTGAGGACAATGACCTCAGACTTCCTTCTCTCTAAAAGTATTTTCTTCTGTCCAGTCTCACTTCTGTCTTTCCAGTTATTCCTGATTGTTTTCTCGGAGCTGTTAGGAATCTGATCACTGGGGACCTGTGTATACTCTTTCTTTGATGTGACCGCATGCTTCTCTAGATCAGACTTTTAATGTTCCTGGTTCATGTCCTGCCTGACCCCGACCCATGGGGAACCCAAAGCAACAAGAAGGGAGGCATCTCATGGCTGAGCAGAAGGATCTTGCTAGGGCATTTGTAATGCAGGTGACCAGAAGCCAGAGCTCACTGCAGTGGTACCCGAAAAGGTGCCAGGACTCTGTTCCCATTGAAGGCAGTGGGGCTTAGAGGACACTGCAACCCCGTAGTCAGGACCTCTCAGACTTTGGCCACAGCGAGGAACTTTGCCTAGCCCCAGAGCAAGATGAGGGGATTTACTTTTTGTTTGGTACATTGCATCCCAGAAACCATAAACATGCTTTGAATCCCTCCAAGATAAGGAAGCTCTTATTTTATTCCAACACAAGAAGATTCTATTTTATGGGGCAGAGTAAAAGAAGTCTGGACATCTTAATTATGTGTTTTCAAAGTAATTCTTTTATAATTTTTATAAAAAATGACACATTTTAATTGTATTTTATTTTTAATTTTTTTAATGTTTATTTTTGAGAGAGAGAGAGAGACACACACACAGACAGACAGACAGAGTATGAGCAGGGGAGGGGCAGAGAGAGAGGGAGACACAGAATCCGAAGCAGGCTCCAGGCTCTGAGCTGTCAGCACAGAGCCAGACGCAGGGCTTGAACCCATGAGCTGTGAGACCATGACCTGAGCCAAAGTCCGACGCTCAACTGACTGAGCCACCCAGGCACCCCTACACATCCTCATTTTAAAAGAAAATGAACTAAAACAGACACCATGCAAATTTTGATAACTAGGTGAAGTTCATGTTAGACATCTTTGTATGCCTTAGATACTTGAGTGCTAACTAAACAGAAATTTATATGAGTTAACATTATCCATATTGTTAAAAACTAAAATGTTAAATTTAAGTTTGTTTGGAAGTAGCAGGAGCAACATTGAAGACCAGGGAAGGAATTGCTAAACTCCTAACTTGTAGCTCCTGAGGCCGCTGATGTGGTTAGGAGAGCAACAATTCACCAAAGGAGTGAAGGTGAAGTCATGTTTTCTTTCAACTCTATTTTAAAATGTTTTGTAACAGGGGTGAACTCTGTGCTGGGAAAGGAGAGAACATGGCCACGCTTACATTTCCACCGCATCCTTCCCAACCCCTCCCCCCATGAATTGGTTCTTATTTCCATTTTGCCAAGGCTTCCTAACACTGTCTTCTGGAACTAGAGTTTTCCATGTCATTTAGTCTTAGTTAAGTATTTCAAAGTGTGAAGTCCTCACCCAGGTCCTGTCTTTGTAGCTTTTACTGTTAGTTTAGAGAATAATGGTGGAGAAAACTGCTCCCATGCCACGAGGAACCCCAGCTCCATCCTCAGGGTGCTGGGTGAGCTTGGGCAAGCTGTGTAACCTCTCTGTGCCTCAATTGCTGCATCTATAACATGGGGGCAACTAGAGCCACCTCATATGGGGTTTTGTGGGGATGGAATGAATTATTTATCTATGTACCTAGATAGGTAGCCATACAGGTATTAATAGATTGATCTATCAAATTCTCTTTCTCCTTCTCCCTCTGTAGCTACCTATCTATAGGTCCATAGGGACACACACACACACACACACACACACACACACACACACTTTTTTGGAGATCAGAAAGTAACAGGCAAACTTTATACAGCTATAGATAGTTACTTAGTGGCTTGAATTATTCTGGCAAATTATTCTCATGATTCTATCCTCTCTTCCCATGACAATCCTCTAAATCAATAAGAACTTGATTCAGGGTTCTTGTGGGAGTGGCTAGAAGAAGAGATTTGAGAGCAGGTACGTTCAGTACATGTGCTGTACAATACTGGATGCTTTGTGCTGTATTTTCAATTTTTTTTAAGTTCATTTACTTCCTTTGAGAGAGACCAAGAGCTAGCAGAGAAGGAGGGGCAGAGAGAGGGAGAGAGAGAATCCGAAGCAGGCTCCGCACTGTCAGTGCAGAGCCCGATGCGGGGCTTGAACTCACGAACTGTGAGGACACGCCCTGAACTGAAATCAACAGTCAGATGCTTAATTGACTGAGCCACCCAGGCGCCCCTGTGCTGTGTCTTGCTCAACTTTTATAGCAACCTGTGAGGTAGACTCATTTTCCCATTTTACAAACGATGCTGGGGAAGTTATTTAGTCTCTCGCAGTTAGTAGCAGTAGAGCAGGACCTGGAGGCTCCCCTCCATCAGTGCTGCCTGTTAGAGAAATGTCACATGGTAGTCGCTAACTAACTTCAGGCAGATTGCAGGGAGTCCTTCCTTTGGAGATAAAAGCTATGCATATGGGTGCCAGAGAGAGGAATTTCATATTACAAGCTCGTGCCAGCCATAAGCCTGAGAAATGAAAAGTAAGGGAATCATCACTGTGGGTTTGGATTCATCAAGAAAGGAGGTAAAAGCAGAGGATATGGGTGGCGCTAAGAAAACACATTTGGCGGCAGAATTTTAGGGGTGAGCTGGAAGTTATGGAATGCCTTCCTGGGTAAAACCCACCAGCCTCAGGCCTTCTTTTTTTGAAATGTGCTTTGTGGAATTTTGGATTACACAGAAAGTTAGTAGGCATTGTGAAAAGAGAGCTCTATGGTCAAGTAAGTTTGGGAAATCCTAGTTTAATTAGAGGATTTCTTAACTGGAGGAATTCTCAGAACCTTTAGTATGCTGGCACACGTTGTCAGTTTCCGA
Source organism: Panthera uncia (assembly GCF_023721935.1). Classification (NCBI taxonomy): domain Eukaryota; kingdom Metazoa; phylum Chordata; class Mammalia; order Carnivora; family Felidae; genus Panthera; species Panthera uncia. The sequence continues at coordinate 35,881,925 of NC_064818.1, read as the reverse complement.
GGACAGGATGAGGCCTATCTCTGAACCTGTGGTGTCTTCAGACACCCTTGGAGCAGTGTTTTTCCACCTGACGTGGCCTCCCAACAGTAAGCCCTCAGTCATTGCAGGCACAGTGCGGAAAGTAGTCATAGTGACAAATACTTCCCTATACAGTTTCACGTAAGCCTCACAATGACCTAAGAGGTGGGTTTTACTATTCTGGTGAGGCAGGCCCTTCTGGTGCCCACCCACACCCCTTGTTTTCACCTTTATGCAGGTGGCTGGGTTTTGAATCGCCAGCAGCAGCATTTCTTTGCCTGAGGCCTTTCTCCAGTCACCTAAGCCTGCTCCCTGGCCTGCCTCCAAGATACCATGCTAGGATCTTAGTGCTCCCCTCAACCAATGACCTACTGGAGGTGATGGATCCTTACCATTGTCCCTTAGTGAGAGATCTCTGCATCCCCCTCCACAGGGCTGCCCAGGCCCCCGCTGGTGTTCTTCTCCAGTTGTCCACAGTGATGCTTGCTTGATGAACTCTTTTTTTTTAACTCTTTTTTAATGCTTATTATTTGTTTTTGAGAGAGAGAAACAGAGTATGAGCAGGGGAGGGGCAGAGAGAGAGGAAGACATAGAACGTGAAGCAGGCTCCAGGATCTGAGCTGTCAGCACAGAGCCTGATTCAGGGCTCGAACTCACAAAGTCGTGAGATCATGACCTGAGCTGAAGTCAGACACTTAACCGACTGAGCCCCCAATGAACTCTTTATTGCTACCTTCTTTCTTGTCCCTTTCTTTTTTTTTTTAAATATAAATTATTGTCAAATTGGCTAACATACAGTGTATACAGTGTGCCCTTGGTTTTGGGGGTAGATTCTCGCGATTCATCGCTTACATACAACACTCATCCTGTCCCTTTCTTAAATCCCTGCTCCCCTGCTTGTGTTCCCTGATATCACCTCCCAAATAAACTATTCACAATAGAATCTTCTGCTCACATTCTGTTTCCAAGGGAATTTACACTGAGATACTTCATTTTACAAAAAAACAAAATGCAAAGGAAAGATCCTCCAGAGTCTCTAAGAGGCTAGAGAAGGCACCCCAGGTCACAGTTTACAAATGGTAAAGCCAGGATTTAAATTTAATCAACACTTTTACTGAGCACCCACTGTGTGCCTGGCACTCTCCTAGATGACAGGATAAGATGCAGGAAAAAAAAACTCACACAAAAAACTCTTTGTCTTGCACAATAGACAGAAATAAATTAGTCCAGGCCTATCTTCCAACTGTAACCACAGTACTCCAAAAATTCACTGAGGTTGGATGCTTGGCCCCTTCTAAACTGAGAGACCCCTTCTCTACCAGACCCGTGTTGACCTCTGAATCAGAAGCTGGAATATTTAACTCCTGTACTGCCCTCTAGGCCATACAGAAATGCATCAGACAGAGGATTTTGCTTCATGATAAATGCTGGAGAGAATTGCAGGATTTGCTTACTCCATGATTTTCCTGCCCACTATAACATCTCTCTTAATTAATGGGTTGCAATTAGCATTTATAAAAAGAAATCATTCCACAAGGTGAGGTCACTGAGATATGACATCTTCTTCCAAAGCTGTCCCCCTGGTGTGAGTGGGAACATTCAGAAATTAGCATCTCAATAAGCCCAGCACTCTGGCATTCAAATGTATGTGGTCCAGCTGGGCAGATGGGTGGATGAAGGCAAGGGAATTCACTGGAGTGAGTCAGGCCTACTGTGCAGTAGCATTTCCTTCATGGTTACAAAGTAGCTACGGAAATTGCAGATTTATGAAAGTAATTTTTATTTTTTCTCTTTTGGCTACTTTTAAAGTATTATTTCTTTGTTCATGAGTGACCTCTAAGAGCATAGAGCCACATAGTTATAGAAATTTGATTTGAATAAAGAAGGTGTGGTTTATATATACAATGGAATACTACTTGGCAACGAGAAAGAATGAAATCTGGCCATTTGCAACAACATGGATGGAACTGGAGGGTATTATGCTAAGTGAAATAAGTCAGTCAGAGAAAGACAGATATCATGTTTTCACTCATATGTGGATCTTGAGAAATTTAACAGAAGACCATGGGGGAAGGGAAGGGGAAAACATACAGAGAGGGAGGGAGGCAAACCATAAGAGACTCTTACATACAGAGAACACACTGAGGATGGGTGGGGGGTGGGGGAGAGGGGAAAGTGGGTGATGAGCATTGAGGAGGGCACTTGTTGGAATGAGCACTGGGTGTTGTATGTAAGCGATGATCCATGGGAATCTACCCCCGAAACCGAGAGCACATGGTATCCATTGTATGTTAGCCAACTTGACAATAAATTATATTAAAAAAAAGAAATTTTATTTGAAAGGGACATTAGGGATTACCTACTAGTAAACTCTCCCAGTTCCTTCTTCCTTTCCTTTCTCCCTCCCTTCCTTCCTCTGTTCCTTCCTTCGTTCCTTCGTTCTTTCCTTCCCCCTTCCCATGAGAAACCATTTAGGTCAGGAAGAAGAAACATGACTTGTCTAAGGTGATGGGCTGTGTTGGAGTACTCCCAAAACTAGCACTCACTTAGTTTTTCAAATTGTCATACAGATGTTCTTTTCATAGTCGCCAGAAGTCTTAAGAATTTTAAAAAATTTTTATTGCCCTTTTTGTCCCTCTCAGCAGTTTTCATATAAGAATTATGAAAGGAAGTTTAATTTGCCAATCAACTTAAGATTTTGCATTATCCAGAGATGTCTGCCTGTGGACCGTGCTCTCAGTACTCTTTTTTTTAATGTTTGTTTATTTTTTGAGAGAGAGAGAGAGAAAGAGAGAGAGAGGAGAGAGAGGAGAGAGAGAAAGCAGCTGGGAAAGGGCAGATAGAGAGAGGGAGAGAGAATCCCAAGCAGGCTCCGTGCTGTCAGCACAGAGCCTGACATGGGGCTCAAACTCACAAACTGTGAGGTCATGACCTGAGCTGAAACCAAGAGTCAATGCTTACCTGACTGAGCCACCCAGGCGCCCCTCTCAGTGCTCTTAAAAGCTCGGTCTGTTCCAGTAAATCGTTGTGATTAGTTATGTGCTATTTTTGATTTCTGATTTTACTTTTTGTTGTTGTGTTTGTGTTTCTTTAGAGACCATGTCTCATAGTGTTTCTGGCCCTAACCGCTCCCAGAAGAGGACCAAATATGTAATAGGGACACGGTGACTTATCGCTGATTAATTCACTCCGTTTATCTACTTCTACCCTTTGTTTGCTGGGTTTGCAACTTGCCCCCATTTGTCTCCTCTGGTGTCCCCTCATGCAGTTAGTGAAATGACCACAAGGAAGGCATCTGATGGAAGAGGAAAGGGCTGGCCTATTTTACCCCCTCATTAAACAGTCAGTCCAAAAGAATGGTTGGGATGATTTCGTTTGCAAACCCACACCTCAGGCAGTTGGTGAAGAAAAAAGGCCTAAGCAACAATAGGTGTGTGTGGTTCCTTTACATCCTCGCTTTGTGGTAGGAAGAAAGAATCCACTTATTGCCGATGATAAAGCAGTGACCCACCTTATTTATTTTCACATAAATCATGTCCTGGCAGGCATTTTCATAGTCTGAGACCAGCTCGGCGCAGTTTGTCTTATCTGTGAGATTGTTCCTGTGCTGTCTGAGCCATTTCGTAGAGATCAAGAATCACTGCTTAAGTGCGATCCATCTTTATCAGTGAAGTAATATGCTGTAAGGACGTTCCAGACATTGTCTGTTGCCACGTGACCAATAAGCAGATGGTTTGGTGCCTCCCGTTCTGGTTCTGTGAAGGGATGGAGATTTTGTGTTCATCCCCTGTCGCTCAGAAGGGGATGCGGAAATGGATGAGGCCAGTGGAATCGGCAGGCCAATGAAACCTGCCATCCAAACTCCGATCAGTGACCCCCTTGTACTCAGGGACAAATTGGGGTTAGGGATACAGGGATACAGGATCAGTCCACTAAGCAGCGTCAAGTGTGGGTTTCAACTAGGTGGCACAAGAGCGCAAAATCTTGCTTAACAGATTTTGCTTCCTAAACTAAGCTGGCAAAGGCCTCTCACATAACAAAGGTTTTAGGAGCTAACCCAAATCATATTCATTTCCTCATTTCTTCAACACATATTTATTGAATGCTACCATATGCTGGGCATTGGCGACAAGCGTAGAAGGAGACAGAATTTTTATCGCCATTTATTTATAGGAAAAAAGACTGAAATAAGCACATGAGCTGAGGACTTGGGAGTCTCAAAGTGGGACTTGCTAACTTGTTTTGGGTCGGAGCAAACTGGTTTACGACTTTAACATAGCTTTATTCAGAACTGATTAGAAACAGGATGCGCATGGGGAGGGAAGAAACTCTCAATTGTTGGGTTAGAAAGATGTCCAAGTCCTCACATACTGAAACCAGAGATGTGAACTACATCCCTTGTGGAACAAGGGAAAAATCTTAAACAGATGCAACATGCCCGACTCTGCTAGATGTTACAAATTATACACAAAGAAGAGGGACTGAGACCCTGACCTCAAGGAGTTCATAGTCTGAAGTGATTTATAAATATCTGGATTAGGCTAGGAAAACAAAAACAGCATATCAGGTGTTAAAATGAGTGTCACAGGAAACAGAAGGAACTAAGTGTTACCAACTTGGAAAAGTGCTTGCTGGCAAATTAATCATTCCTCCCTCCCTCTGAAGTGTCAGTGGATCAGAGGTTGGCAAGATTGGCCTGCAGGCTAAACCTGGCCCGCCACCTAGTTTGGGAAATAACATTCTATTGGAATGTAGCCAAGCTCGGTTTCTTACATATTGTCTATGGCTAGCTTTCACGCCACCGTGGCCAAGTTGAGCAGTTTCAACACAGGTTGTACGACTCCCAAACCCTGAGGTATTTATTATTGGCCCTTTACAGGAAAAAAATGTGCTGAGCCCTGGTTTCGATTATCCAAGTTTATCCTGGGGTTAATTGCGAGCATTAGAACAAAACATAACTGAGATACACCTGGTAGTGGATTAATCCCCCCAAAACGAACACTTCATTTCCATCCTCCGAGTTTACCTTAAATTAATTTTGAGCATTGGAATTAAACATCGCTAAATCCTGTGGCACCTGAGGCCCTTGTGAAAATGTTTTTACTGATCCGAGATTCAGTGTTCTGCTTCCTGCCTTTATAGAGAGCTAAATCAAGAGCACCCGTTTGGAAGGAGCGCCTCTGTTCTTTGTAAACTGTAATTGAAGATATAATTCACTGTGTTCCTCAGTCTTTATTCAAAGCCGCTGGCACAGAAATTCTGCTTGAGATTAATTTTAGGATAACATTGATCTCTGCATTGACTTTATAGGTTTTCCCAGTTCACAACAATCATAACCCAGTATGTTTCTCTCTTGCCACAGGTGACAGAAAAGGCAGAGCCATTTCCAGAGATGAGCTTAGTAATAGATTCATTGCAAGTTCCGGGGAGGGGACTAGGGTGAGGTGAGAGAGGAGTATGGGGTGCAAATTGAATGACTCACTCTCAGGGCAATGCAAGGGCAAAGTGGGCGTTAACAAAAGGGGGCCTCCTCAAATTTTGTGTGCTACATGCCTCTCTAACCTCACTCTTGTCCCGAGCCTGGCAGGTTCCAGGTAACATTCCTTGCTGCTTCTTTTAGCTGGCAGGAGCCCTGTCCTAGTTTATCCCTAGGTATGGGTTTTGTTTTGATGTGATTTTTGACCATGTCAACTGATTCAGGTCCTCCCTGCAGTAGATGGGGCTACAAATCTCAAAAACCAAACCTGCGTGCACTACAGTGACTGGGGACACCATCTGTCTCCTGTGGGTCCAAATGTCAGGCAGGAGGGATGCTCAGGGCCATGTGTCAGCTTTCCAGCCAGAGCTCAGCGTGGGAGGTGGGATTAGGGAGGATTATTCCAGTTCTCATCATTGAGCTCGGGTTTTCATCTTGGGGCAAAGGAGAGGATATTGGAGGTAGTTGGATTCACTTGTCTGCAGCATCACACGTGGTGTGTCAGGACAGGCGGAGGCTGTCACTTTAGAGATGAGAGGGCAGGACAGGGACCAAGAAGATAGTGATGTGCACCGCTAGCTGGTGATGATGGGGAGGGAAATGCACCAAGTTACAGACTCTATCCCTCAGATCCTCAGATGGTTAGTTCTTTTTTTTTTTTTTTTAATTTTTTAAGTGTTTATTTATTTTTGAGACAGAGAGAGACAGAGCATGAACAGGGGAGGGTCAGAGAGAGAGACACACAGAATCCAAATCAGGCTCCAGGCTCAGAGCTGTTAGCACAGAGCCTGACGCGGGGCTTGAACTCACAGACCGTGAGATCATGACCTGAGCCAAAGTCGGCCGCTTAACCGACTGAGCCACCCAGGCACCCCTCAGATGGTTAGTTCTCAGGAGGGAGGGAGAAAGAGGGGAGAAGATGAAGTGGGGTGGGAGGAGGCAGATTAACTGGAGATTAGGTGATATTTTCTTGAATAGAGAAACCACGGACCAAAGTAAAGCATCCTTTTCCCTTGTGACTTGAGGCCTGTGCAAACGCTGCATGCTTCTGGTCTCCAATTTTAAAGAGTTAAGAGTGTGGGGAGGTGACCTGAGGCACTTAACTCAAATGGTCTGGGATTTGGGGAATAAACAGTAGTATGTGCCCGATCATAGACTCAGCTTTGACTTTTTATTTTCCCTATTTCAAATCACAGATGTTGGATGGCTCTTTCATCAGCTAAAAACAGGGCCATGACTTGCCAGCCAGTGGAGTTGGTTCAGTTCGCAATTTGGTCCACAGTTTGCCCCTTTCTACCCGATTCTCGGCACCTGCTCTCCTCCCCCATGCCCAGGTGGCTTCATAGTTTTCCTGTAACCAAGACTTATCTGGGGGATCGGTGACTCCTAGGCAAATGTGCATTTTCATAGGGAGCAGACCATTAGATCCTAGGAGGAGAGAGCAAGAGCAGGGCCCTCGGAGGAGAAAGGGAATGAGTGTTTGTGTAGCACGTTCTGTGTGTCCCCTTAGAGGTGTAATTATCCTCTTATGTGTATGTGAGGAGGTAGGTTTGCAGGTTTCATGTAACCAACCCCCATTCTCATATTGCAGGAGGAAGGGGCAGGGTTCAAACCCACATCTCTCTGGACTTTCTTACTATGCATCACTGCCATTCCACCAGGGGACTTTCAGGCATCAAGGAGCAAGTGAGGGAAAAGAGCTAATTTGGGGGTCTTCTCCTAAAATAAAGTGATGCAGGCAGTCATCTCTCCTTTCAGGCTAAATAGAAGTGTAGATTGTAAACTGCTCCATAAAACTATAACTTCCTTGAGGATGGACTTAGAGTTTGTGTCCCCAGGGCGCCCAGCTCAGTATCTGGCTCGTAGGTATAAAAACAGCAAACACTCAGTGGCACTTACTTGTACTGAAGACAAGTTTAACTGTTAAAGATATGGTGATGTATTCCTCTAGGAGGTGGGTTACCATTACTACTCCCATTTTATAGTTAGGGAAACTGAGATAGTGGGGGGGGGGGTTGAAGGAACTTGCCAATGTTCATTCCCTACTAATGGCGAGGCTGGGATTTGAATCCCATCATTCTGGGTTCCAGAATCCTGCCTGTCTTCTACATAGGCGCTTAGTTATTTGAACAAATGAGTAACTACAGGATTTAGGGAATTGGATATCCGTTCATTTCACTGAAGAGGTTAACTGCATCGGAGTTAATTGCTTGGTTATATTTTTAAAAGAATGGATTAACATTCTCATGTTCTTCTTTCCTCACCAACTCCCCCCCACCCCCACCCCAAGAGAAATAAGCCTGTTGCAGAGGGGAAGGTGCAGGGTGTTTCTGCACAGTGAGTGTGAATGAAGGGCAGTAACTTCATGTTGGCAACACTGGGCTCTTGAAGACAAATGAAACCCCCACTGAATTCCTTGGGGTCTGATGGTATAGGGCAGCAACTGTGGGATACACTGAGGGGTGTGTAAAGTGTGGATATGGTCTAGGACAATTTTTTGTAATAGACACGTGTCCAGAGAAATGAGCCCCAATTTATTTGAGTGTGTGCATATGTTTACATAGGATTCTCTTTAAATTTTTAAAAATTGTTTTAAGAAGCACTTTCCTGTAGTGAAGAGGCTTATGTTGAGATGTTTCTACCATGTTAAGAGTCAGGGACTCAAGGCAGGGTTTGAATAACTTTTCCAAGATCACATGGCTCATAAATAGAGATGCCAGGACCCAAATCCCAGCCGTCTGGCTCCAGGGTCCAAACTTGTCGTGTCCACATCAGTGAAGTCTTATGAAGCAGCTGGCAGGCCTGCTGTGTGGAGACAAAAAGGGATTTGGTTATTGACACTCTGTGGCCAGGTTGCCCATCAATGATGGGGTATTCTGTGAGCAGAACACAGACCAGATGGGCTGTGCCCTAGAACTTTGGTAGTTGGATGGAGGGGAATTTGCTGAGTACAACCTTGTGTAGGTACCTGTGCAGGGCTTTGCATACATGTTTAAATCTGGATTGTCATCTGTGAAGTAGATATTAAAACCTCTATTTGAGAAATGGAGAATCTGAGGCTAGGAGCATATAACTTGTTCTGCCCCCACAGCAGCAATGGCAGAGCCTAAATATATAAGTCCTTCACTCTTTCCATTAAACTGATCCTCTTTCAGATTTACTGGAGTTTCATGACTCTGCCGTCTACCCTGCTGTTGGGAGGTAACTAATAGGGTTAGAGCAGATGATCTCTAGTGAGACACCAAGATCAACTTCCATGTTCATTAAGTTGGTACAAACAGCCACATTTCGGACACCTCTAGTGACCAGGAGGTCACCATCATCAGGAGACGTCCATCTCAATATTTTTAGTGAAGTATATGAGACTTACAATAAAATACAAAGACTTTATGGTGCAGTTCAATGAGTTTTGACGTAGGTATTATTGTGAAATAGTCTATCACCCATGTCAGGATACAGAGCATTGCCATTATCTTGAGAAGGTTCCTTCTGCCATTTACAGTCAACAGCTGCCCTCTTCCCTCAGTCATAGGTAATCATTGTCCTGATTTCTATCAACACAGTTTAGTTTTACCTGCTTTTGAACTTTATGCAAATGAAAACAAACAGGTTACTCTTTCCTGTGTCTACCTCCTTTTACTCAAAGTAAGATTTTTGGGATTCATACATGTTGCTGTGTACATGAGTAGATTGTTCCTTTTTATTACTAATACTATTCCATTCTGTGGGCATGCCACCAATTTGTTTATCTGCCCACCTGCTGATAGACATTTAGATCATTTCTGACTTTGGGTAATCTTGAATAAAATTTTTATGATCAGCCTGTACAGGTGATTTTGTGGACATGTGTTTTAATTTTTCCTGAATAAGTACTTAGAAATGGAACTTCTGGGTGATAGGATAGATGTTTAACTTTTAAGGACCTGACAAACAGGTTTCAAAGAGATGATAGCACTGTATACCCCTCCCTCCCATTAATGTATGAGAGCCACAGTTGCTGTTTGCCTGCTAACAGTTGCTATTGCCAACTTTCTCATTTTAGTCATTCTAGTATAGTGATATTTTATTAAGGTTTTTTTTTTAATGTTCATTTATTTTGAGAGAGAGAGGGAGAGAGAGAGAATGCATGCACACAGGCAGGAGAGAGGCAGAGAGAGAAGGAGAGAGAGAATCTTAAGCAGGCTCCATGCTCAGCACAGAGCCCAATGAGGGGCTCAGTCTCACAACCCTGGGATCATGACCTGAGCCAAAATCAAAAATCTGATGCTGAAAGGAAAGAGCCACCCAGGGGCCCCTTATTAAGGTTTTAATGTGCATTTCCCTAAGTGCTTTGTTGGATAAGTGTATTGTAAATATTGTCCCCAATTCTGTGACTTTTGTTTTAAAGTCACTAAGTGTCTTTTGATGAGAAGTTTGTAATTTTAATGCTATTTAACTTATCAAGTTTGTAACAGTCAATGCCTTTTGTGTCCTATGAAATCTTTTCCTACCCCAAGTGTCCTCAAGATACTGTCCAATATTCCTTTTTAGAAGCTTTATATTTGGCTTCTACATTTAAGTCCATGATCCCTTTCAAACTGATTTTGTATATAGTGTTCGATGAGAATTGAGGTTTGTTTCTTTTCTGGTACAGAGATCTCGTTTTTTCCAGCACTGTTTGTTGAAAATTTCTTCCTTTTCCCATGCAATTGTATTGGTGCTTTTGTTGTAAATCAATTAACTTTCTCCTTCACCCATACATATGTATATTGTCCTCTATCATCACATATATATATGCATCTATTTCTGGAGTCTGTTCTCTTTCATTAATCAATGTATCATTGTTTAGGCCATAGCATACTGTCTCAAACTCTTATTACATGTAGCTTTATAGTCTTTATAGTAAAGTGCATGTTGTATTTAGTCATTTTTTTTCTGATGTCTATTAAAATGGTCATAAGATTTTCCTCTTTTAATTTGTTAATGTGGTGAATAACATTATTGGTTTTCATTTGTTAAGCTAATCTTGTATTCTGGGGATAAACTCCTTTGGTCATGATGTATCATTCCAGATTACTTTTACTAGTACTGTATGTATTTAAGAATTATTGTGCCTATGTTGATGAGGTATATTGGTCTATAATTTCACCCTCTCCTTCTCCTCCTCCTTCTCCTTCTCCTCCTTCTTCTCCTTCGCCCCCCCCACCCCACTTCTTCTTCTATTACCCTTGTCACATTTTGGTGTCATAATTAGGCTAACATCCTAAAACAATTGGGAAATGTTTCTTCTTCCTCTATTCTTTAAAAGAGTTTGTCTAAGATAGGAATTATTATCTTCTTAAATGTGTGGTAGAATTCTCCAGTGGAAACAATTTAGACCTGAAATTTTCTTTCTGGGGATGCTTTCCATTGAAGTTTCAATTTTTTTTTTTTTAACAGATACATGGCTGTTTAGATTTTTCATTTCTTCTTGTGTCATTTTGAAAAGGTTGTATTTGTAACAAAATTTATCTATTTCATTTATTTTTCAAATTTGTAGACACAATATTGTTCATTATTTTCCTTCATTATCCTCTTGATGTCTGTAGGGCCTATGGTTACACGGATCATTTCAAGAGAACTGTAAGTTTTAAAAAGTCTCTCATCAGTTATTTCATTTTAGACACAGTGAGTTCCTTTCAAGTCAGGAATAGGCCATTTTTTCCCCTCTTCAGGACATTTGTCATGCTGCTCCCTCAACCAAAAAAAAAAAAAAATTCCCCTCACCACTGTTGTCTCTTCTCAGCTGGCTGTCTGCTGTTCAACTGTTAGGATTCATAATCAATATGAAGCCCTTTCTGATATACACACCCCAACATGTTCCACACATTCCTATCCAGATACACATATATGCACGCATGCACACACACACACACACATGCACACACACACACACACACACACACACACTCATTTAGACAGATAGCTACTTTTGCTTTTCCTTTGCAGCACTTTACTCAAACTGTTAGTTAGATACATTTATGATAGGAATTTTGTATTGCTTCTCTCTCCTACTAGACTGTAAACTCCATTACAGCTGAACTTGTATCATTCCCATCAGTTGCTGAATAGCCAGTACTAATCACAATTCTTGGCATGTGATAGAAGCTTAATATGTCATGGTTGGGGGGATGGACAAATCTCTACTGAGGAGAAATAAATTGCCCTCTCTGAAAATTCCATCTGATCACTTTAGCCTTGCTAGAAGGCAGCGTGAAGGCTGGAAAAAAAGGTGGGGGCCAGATTATGGGGAGACTTAACTAATAATTTATGAATCTAGGTATTTCTCTGTTTATATTTTTAATACTTTCTCTGTCCTGCTATATTTTTGTTTACACTCAGTGCCCTAGGGGAAAGAGGGGACCGGTGTTGGTAACAAGACGAGGTGCTGAGAACTACAAGGTAGGGAAGCACAGGGGTGAGGAGCTCTAATGGAATGTCTCCTTCTGCCTTCTGGAAAGCCCAGAGTCCCTCCTCTGCCTCAGTCCTACACGTGATATTAGCAGAGGATTTGTGCATCTGGGTTATGTTGGTAGTAGGAGGTGGGAAAGAAGGAGTGGGGCCATTCAGTCCTTCTCTCTAGTTGGGCATCATATCCCATAAGGGAGTCTTCCCTGAGAACCCTTAATCATCAGACAAGATCACCAGAATAAAAGGAATGGCCCAATAGGACCCAAACTGCAGCCCCCCTCCACACCCTATTCTGTGCTCCTTGATTCTGAGGAATTATAGCCTTTTCTCCTTCCATCCCCCTAAATCATGTCCAAAGGAGCTTATGTGATAATTTCCAGAGTGAAGCTGATTGATCAGCTTGTAGGACATAATGGATCAGATTGCTCCCCCTCCCTTCCCAACAGCCTCTCTGAGGAGGCCTCCTGCAGCTGCCCAGAGCATGCTGGGGCTTTTTCAAGGGGGCTGGTGAATGAGAGAGGAGGAAGTCTCCATCGGGACATAAATGCTGGTGAGCCACACGGTGCTGGACAGGAGGACCTGTCTGCAGCACAGGTCCAGGAAATACAGGCTCCTCCAGATCCTTGCAGGACATCAGTTTGTGCAAGACGTGAATTGAAGGGAACCTAGAGCCCAGTCTGGCTCTCTGCCCCCACCATGATCCCCAGTAAGATTCTGGTCTACCATCACCCACCCAACGGCACCAGCACGGAAGATTACAAACCTACCAGGCGCCGCAAAAAGTCCCTGGGGGACTTGTTCCATAATGGCTACCGGGTGAGGTGTGGGCCCACGGCCCCTGAGAAGGAGGAACGGCAGAGCTTCTGGCAGTCATTGGTGTCCTACAGCAGGGTTTGCGCCTCTTGGGGTAAGGTCCCTCCCAGCCCCAGCAGTTATCCCCCAAAGTTATCCTGTGCTTTTGGAGGCTGCCCAGGAAAGAAGTGCCCTTCTTATAGGCTGGATTGAGGGTGATATCCAGAGGGCAGGTGATAGCTTTCTCCATTCCCATTTGTTTGATACACCCCTGAACTCAGATGTGCCAAGCCAGGCAGAAATCCCATCTTTTTTTTTTTTTTTTAGATGAATGTGGCTGGCCTCTAGTGTTCCCAAATGTTTTTGAGCTATTAGAGAATATATTTCAGAAATGTTGGGGAAAGCTTGGCAAATAACAGCAATAGCCTCCTTATTTATTAAGTGGTAACAATTTCCAGTGAGTCAGCGTTTTCTAAAGAGGCTTTTGGAGGTATGAACAATATTTGTTTTCAGGGACACCAGTGCCATTTCTGTTTGCTTTCTTATGTCCTCATATTAGACCATGGGGATGCTGTCTTGCCTATCTTGGGTGTTACTTCATTCTTCTTACCCAGCAGAGATGAAAGAGACATCCTCTGGGAAAATTCTTCTGTCTCAACAGATTTCTGAGGGGGATTTGATTTTATTTGGGCATCCATTAATGTATAGGAGTTTGGAATTAATGGCTTAAATTTACATTTCTGGACCTAAAGATGCCAGACTTAGGAAGAGATATCTTTTATTTCCGGAAAGGTTAGTAGTACTAGGAGCTTCTTTAAAATAAAGTATCATCCCTTTGGAGCCCAGTTTAGGATTCTGATGCGGATAGGCACAGCTCGAACTACCTCGGCATTATATAATTATGCATGGTGAAATTCCAATTAGCAAGCAAGTGATAGGTGAATTCTAGTCAATCCTTCTCATTAGAACTGGCCTAAAAGTCTTCCTTGGGTTAAACCATCTGCATGGACTTCACCTAGAATCTAAATACTGATGCCTCCTTTCTGGAGCCCTAGATCTGTTGATCAGATTGTTAAGTTCCCTCTCCCTTCACCTCAGGAAAGAGCTGCTTCATGTTTTAAAACATCCAGCATTGGCGAGGACCGCCATTAAAGCACCTAGAGATATGAGCAGGAATGATGGGTTATAAGCTAAGAGAAATAGACCATTTCCTGAGCAAGAGTTGAGTAACTGAGCAATACTGCAGGTTTAAGTTAGTATCTAATCTTCTTCTTACTTTCCTTTGGAATGGTTTCTCATAAATTCATTCATTCATTTTCAGCAGTGAGTGCTTACTATGTGTCAGTCATCACTGTGCTGGAAGATGATAAACACAGTGGTGAGCAGGTGTATGAGGCAGCTGCTATGATGGAGCACACATTCTATGGGAGAAAATGGGCACATATACAAGCAAATAAAAGGTCATGGTAGAGAGTTAAAGAAGGACAGGGTAATGGGAGGGGGGCTACAAATTGGCTGGCCAGAAAAGACTTCTCTAAGGCAGTGTCCAGTTGAGCCTCTCTTACAATGATTTAGGGGAAGGACATTCTAGAAAAGAATGGAAGGGAAGGCTGAGCTGAGAATGAGTGGGAAACGTTCAAGGAGTAGAGGCACAGTGTGGAGGGTATAAGGATGGGGAGAGTGGAAGTGAAAGGAGAGATCATGGAAAGCCTTCCAGAGTAAGATAAGGAATCTGAAATTGATTTCTGGTGAGACAGCTCTTGGCTGGTGGCAATGTGACCTGACTGATGTCTGGAGAATGGTCCTGGGCAGGGTGGGCTGAAGGAATAAAAGTGAAGCAGGAAGAACAGCTTGGGGCTGTCGGCCAAGCTGGAGGTAACAATGGCTTGGCCCATGGTTCTGGCAGCGGAGAAGGAAAAGATGAGATAGTTCATATATATTTAAGGGATAAAATCAAGAAGACTTGCTTGTTTACACACACAAAAAATGTGTTCCTTTACTTTCTGCCCCTCCCCATTTCAAATAGAAGACTCTTGAAGCCAGAGCATCACCCCTGCTGCCTTTAGTGTTTCAAACAGTGAGAGACTGGTATAGAGCACTCGTACTGTACATGTTACGGCATGAATGAATGAATGAATGAATGAATAGGTGATAATCCCAGTTGCATCTCAACTGATGTTTCGTATCTGTCACACAGGAAGCAGTACTGGGATGAGTTGGGGAACAAAACAGCCCAAACAATTACCCAGGGAAAAGGTTTGAAAAGGTCAGACAAGCAGGCACTGTTTATAAAAGCTCTGACTGGAGGAACAAAAGCCCAGGGGCATTTGAGAGCAAGAAAGACAGTCCTCTCCCTCCAGCTGGAAAGGAGAGGCTCCCGTTCACTCTGTGCTGGGGCTGAGAAGCACGTGAGGTGAGCATGGGAGGTGGGTCCTGGTGACAGCAGTTGGGTGACTACCCTGGAGAAGGGGAGCACCTTGGAGAAGCCTCCCTGTGCTTGTATCTGCGCCCCCCCCCCCCCCCCCCCCTCCGCCGTTACCCTGAGAACTCCTGGCCTCAGTTTGAGCTCACTGGCTGCAAGGCCAGATGACTATGACCTTGTCAGACACCACAAAAATAATTGCTCTTCAGGATTTACGTGGGGGTGGAGGGATTGGAAAGGACAGAGGTTTATTTGAACCTTTCAGCTTTTTGGATTTAAAGATTAAGGAGTTAAAGGGAATGGAGAATAGCAAATTGGAAAACCCTGGCAGGCTTTCCTCCACAGGCTGGGATGTGGTTGCTTTTGTGTTTTCTCAGTCTTCTACTCAAATGGGACCTTGTTTCTGCCCCAGGGCAATGGGAACCCTGAATGGTGAATGACTGATCATTTGCCTCCACATCCCTTAATGTCTGTCAGAATAACAATGCTGCTTCCCTCTGAGAAAGAGTTCCTAATCACTTACCTGGCTAGCTGCCCAGTGGGAAATGCCTTGGTACCGGTTCGCAGGATGACCCTAACCTAGTTGTTCAGGCCCCAGGCAATAAGTTTGACCCTCTGAAGGAACAGCAATGGCCTGGGGTCTACCCTGCCTAGAGCTGCTGGCTTCAGGGTCCTGACTTTTTGACGGGGACACAGGGCTCAGAGCCAGAGGACCTGTGCTCAGTCTTGACTTGCCATCAACTTTATAACAGCAACAAAAAATTATGAATAAAAAGAGAAATTTATATATATATATACATATATATATATATATATGTTACAGAAAATTTTTAAAAACTTGAGGAAATTAAAGAAATTCAAAAACCCTGCCTCTGTAACCCAACCACTGTCACCATTTTATGCTTTTCTTCTGTTTTTTTTTCATATAGCTATAGTTTTTAGATTGATTGATTGATTGATTGATTGATTTTGAGAGACAGAGAGATTGGAGGAGGGGCAGAGAGAGAGAGGGAGAGAGAGAGAGAGGATCCCAGGCAGGCTCTGCTCTCAACGCAGAGTCCGATATAGGACTCAAACTCATGAACCGTGAGATCATGACCTCAGCCAAAACCAAGAGTCAGACACTTAACTGACTTAGCCACCCAGGCACCCCCTAGTTTTTATAGTTTTATTATAGAGAACATGCATTTTATATACTACTTTTTTTTTGAGTTTCCAGTTTGCTTTTTTTTTTTTTTTTCTTCTTTTCTAAATTGTGGTTTAAAAGCACAGAACATAGGGACACCTGGGTAGCTCAGTTGGTTAAGCATCTGACTCTTGATCTCAGCTCAGGTCTTGATCTCAGGTTATGAGTTCAAGCCCGTCATTGGGTTCCATACCCAATTTTATGTTTTGTGTGTTTTGTTTTGTTTTGAAACACAATTTTATGTTCTGTGTTGTTTTAAAAAACAATAACATAGAACATAAAATTTTCCATCTTAACCATTTTTTAGTGTACAGTTTAATAGTGTTAAGTATATTGGCATTGTTGTGGAATGGATCCCCAGATGTCATCTTGCAAATCCGAAGCTCTTTACCTAGTAAATAAGTCCTCTTTCCCTTACGCCACAGCCTCTGGTAATCGCCACTCTGCTTTCCACATCCTGCTTCTTTAACTTAACACTGTCTCATAACATTTCCTTTGTTATATTATTCTCAAACCTGTGTAATAGCTCATAAAGAAGATGGACTGTATTGAAGAAAACCCATGTTTAGGTATGAAGCTGCTGTCCTATTTTTCTTGTTTAATGAGTAATTTTGCAACGGACATTTCCTGTAGCATTTTTCCATATTTTGTTATATTTCCGAAATGGAATTAGTTTGATTCATAATGTAGAATAACTTTCTGAAAATTCTGAATCATTGGACAGTTCCACCCTCAAACTATAAAATTATCTCGTTTGTAGAGTCATCTCTAGGAGGTGAAACTCAGATGTGCTGCTGGTTAAGTAGAATAAACACAATGTTACTGTATTTTTGGTTAATTTGCATTTCTCTTGTTTCAACCAAGTCTAATCATTTCTAATCATTGCTTACTACTTATACTTACTCTTTTATGATGTGTTTCATTATGATTTTTTGCCTCCTTATGAACTAGGGATAAGGTATTTTCCATACATGCTTTTGACATTACAAAAGGTTCATCCTTATATATCATATCCTTATTATATCATATCCTTATTATATCATATCCTCATTATATCATATTACATTATTTTTCTTATAGGCTATCATCTTATCTTCAGTACTGTTTTTGACATGTAGAATTTTGATAATTTTATGGTGGCTGATCTGATATTTAAGAGTTTTTATGATTCTTTCATATCTGAGTTTAGAAATTCTTCCTCTCTGCAGAGAGCTAATAGATACATAATTACATTTTCTTTAGCTTTTCTATGGCTTGTCATTTATATTTCATTTTAATTTATCTCAAATTAATTTCAATTCTGGTATGAGATGGCTGTTTGTATTGATCATTGCTGTTAACCAATTGTTCCATCATTTATAATGCTCATGTCCTTTTAATTTGTGATAACTCCCTTTTCATATATTCAGTGCTTCTCTCTATTAGACGGTCTATTTTGCCTATCTTTTTGTGATTTTCTTATTCTATTGCTTTGGGGTAGTTGGCCCCTATGATTTCTGCATTTGGGAATTTGGTGAAGTTTCTTTGTGGCCTAATGCATGGTCAGTTTTTGTGACTATTCAATAGTTGTTATTAAAGAATGTGTATTCCTAGATTAGTGAGTAGTATATATGTCTGTCCATCCATTCTGATAAACTTATACAAATATATCCCAAGGAATTAAATGTTATGCATATATTCTTATTTGTGCTTATTTTTTGGCTAGTTTCTGGAAAAGGAACATTAGCATCTCCTATTGTGATGTGGCATTGTCAACTTTTTTTGTTCGATGTATTCTTATCAGATTTTGTGTCCTGCATCTCAAAGTTATATTCTTAGGTGTGTAAAATTTCTTCATTGCTACACATTCTTGGTGCATGTTCCTTTTATCAATATGAGGTATTACTCTTTACTTCTCTCATAATTTTTCACAGCAGTTGCCACTTTAGTTGATATCATTGTCACTTTGTTTCCCCCTTTTTTGTCAACATTTGTCTGATATTTATTTTTCAGCTTTTAATTTCTAACTTTTCTTTGTGTTTTGTTTTTGGTGTATTTCTTACACACAGCATGCTTCTGTAATGTGTTAGTGATGGTTTTCTACTACCTGAGAGTCATTGTATTTTAATAGGTGAACTTAACTTACTTAGTTCTATTGTGATGACTAATATAATTTTGGGCTGTTTTTACTGTTACAATAGTATTTTCTAATTAATATGCTTTTCTTTGGTTTCTTTTTTCACAACTGTTTTCCTTTAGCTGGATTGGTCTTTTCTTTGTTGTTGTTGTTCTTTTTCCCCTCCTAAGATTTTGAATTTTTAATTCCAAATATATTCTTAAGTTTTTTTTCTAATTTTTTTAATGCTTATTTATTTTTCTGAGAGAGAGAATGCGTGCGCGCAAGTGGGCGAGGGGCAGGAAGAGCCGGGGACAGAGGATCTAAGGAGGGCTCTGCTCTGACAGCAGAAAGCATGATGCAGGACTTGTAACTCGTGAACCCCTGAGATCATGACCTAAGCCGAATTCGGACACTCAACTGACTGAGCCACACGAGAGCCCCTATTTAAGTTTTTGATATACATACTTAAACATAATTTTTCTATTAATATGTATAATTAATAGTATCTTCCCCTCAGGGCACCTGGCTGGCTCAATCAGAAGAGTATGTATCTCTTAATCTAGGGGTCATGAGTTTGAGCCCCACGTTGGGTGTAGAGATTACTTATAATAAATACACTTAAAAAATAGTATTTTCTCCTCAAGCAGGACGGGAGCTTTAGCACACCTTTCTTACCTCCACCGCTGTCCCATCTCCCTTTCTCTATCTTACATACAGTATCATCTAGAGATTTTAATTTTGGGGTCATTGCTATTATTCATTATGTTTTGTAATATTCAGCCAACACATAAACCAATCAGTTACTTTTAATTCTTTTCCTACATTGGTTCTTGTATCTCACTTCTTTCGGATTTATTTTTCTTGAAGCTGGCTAAGTATATCTTTCTTGGTTCCAAATGATTTCTCCCGGGAATTATGAAGATATCCTTCCTTTGTTTCCTTTCACCCAGTGTGGCTAGGGGAACTGTGACAATAAGTTGATTTTCACTGCTTTGAGGGGCTTAGATCTTTACACTGATGTTCTGAAATGCCACCATGATATGCCTAGATTTGGACCTTTGACAATGCAACCTGCTGGATACTTAACAGACCTTTCCAATCTGAGGATACAGGTCATTCTTCTGGCCAGGAAACTTGATTCTAATATTATTTGAGTTTTTCCTGCTTCCAGTTGCCTTTATTTTCTCCTTTTGGAAATTCAACTACATAAATGTTAAAAATGCTGTACTTGTTTTCCATGCCTTGACTTTTCCTTTGTATTTTTTATCCTTTTGAAGGAAGAGATCTCTATCTGATAGTTCAGCCCTCCGGTTTGTATGTAGCTATGTCCACTCTTCTGTTTTGTTGACTTTTTAATGCTTTGATATTCAAATTTTAATTTCTCAGCTATCTACTTGACTTCGTAGTGTTGACATATTTTGTTACAACTCTTTATGGTTTTCAATTAAATTTTTTCTGAAGCTGTTGCTTTCATGTTATATTCTCAAATGTCAGTTTTCTAGAATATGCTTTTTTTTCTTTAAAATTTTTTTTTTACTATTTATTGGTTTTTGAGACAGAGACAGAGACAGAGTGCAAGCAAGGGAGGGGCAGAGAGAGAGAGAGAGATACAGAATCTGAAGCAGACTCCAGGCTTCAGCTGTCAGCACAGGCTCAAACCCACAAACCCTGAGATCATGACCTGAGCCGAAGTTGGACGTTCAACTGACTAAGCCACCCAGGCTCCCCTAGAATATGTATTTTTGCAAAGGAAACTTGATTTTCCTCAAAATGACTTTCTCAATTCTGTGTTCCTCTTTGTATTTGAGATGTGTGCTGTGAGTTCTGTCTTGGCCTCTGGCCACTTGTCCAGTGAATGCTGGGCTGTGCTGTGCTGCCTTCCGCTCTAGTAGCTGTTCTTACAGCTGTGGTGACAATTTCTTTCTAGGACTTACCTGTTCACTCAGTATTGCTTAGCAACTAAAATGCCCACACTTATTGCTGTGTCCTGGCTGCTCCCATTTGGTGCCCCCATCAGTCAGTGTCACTGTCCCAGCCTCCTCCTTCCCAGTGTCAGTCACACCATTTCATTTTTTGGACAGTTGTTTTCTTCTTTACTAAAATCTCCCCATCTGCCACCTCCTCCAGCCTCAGTCTTTGTGGAATTCCTCATTGAAATTTGTTGACAAAGGACATTTCATATATTCTTTTATCATTATGGTTATATATATATATATATATACAGTTATTAATATATATGTTAATATATAGAGACATATAACAAATGTGTTCAATATATATACATATACGTATACATATATATGTATATGGTTTCTCTATGTGTTATACAAATGTGAAATTAGGTTTCTTAGTTCTGTTGAGTTAATTTCCAACCAAGTATCCACTTTTCACCTGCCAACATTTTGTGCTTTTCTCTTATGTGCTATAGTCTCTCTTCCCTTCTTTTTGTCCTTGGGCATTTTACCATTTTCCCCCACTAGTATTACTTTAGTGAGGTTTTGAGAGGGGGCAGAGATAAAGCATTGTTTTCAACCTGCTAAATCTAACTACGATGCTCTGGAGTATTATTTGATCCACTGATGAATTATATATATTGGTATTTTATGTAGAATGCAGCATCTCTAACATTCATGAGATTATTTTATTTTTGTGTTTTGAAAAGTCAGTTTTTCGTAGCAGGTTGATGTTTATTTTCTTAGTAGCTTTCTATCTTTTTTGTATTATGGGATAGTTTAGAATTTCAATAAAAAATGTTTTAAAGAATTTAATGATAAATTATATGGTTGCAAAGCCTTTGAGAGGAAGGTATTAGTACATTTTCCTATTTACATACCAGCTACAATTCTGCAATGACTTATTTCCCCATTTGGTCATATCAACTTTCAAGGTTTACATTTTGGAGAAGTCATCCCCTATTACTGAGGTTTTCAGTTTTATTAGTATATAACTGTGCATGAATTGTTTTTTTCTATTTGCTTCTCTATTGGATGAGCCAGTCATTTATTTTATCCTTTGTTTGACTGTTGTTATTGTTTGTCCCCATAAATTTTTTTATCACTTTTAATCTTTATTGGTTTTCTGAGTATTCAGTTATAAACACTAAAATAGAAATCATCTACCTCCTAATGTTGTTAAGACTACTTTTTTGCTAAGATCTTAAGCTGAATGTATTTTTTATAGGTAGTGTCTTATTATACTATTGATTTCTTCTAAGTTATAGTTAGCAAGTATGCTCTTTAAAATTAAGTAGCGAGGCAGCATGCTTAGTGGGTATACTAGTGGTTTTAGGTTACTCAAGTGATTACTCAGGTAAGAGGAAATTTGCTAACTATTTGAGAACAAAAATAAAGTTTGGTTCCTTTGGTACACTATTAACCAAAATAAATAAATACATCAAGATAGAGTAACAAGGTTAAAAGAAAAAAAAAAAAAAGATATTCTCAACCAGTGGTTCCCAAACTTGGTTGCACTTTAGAATCATCTGGGGAGTTTAAAAAATTCTGACACCTAGGTTGTACCCCAGGCCAATTAAATCTGAGTATCTGGGAGGGGGAGGCAGGTATCAGTATTGTTTTAAAATCCCTGGGGTGATTGCATTAGCAGCAAAGTCTGGGAATTGCTGCGTTCCAGCCTTGATTTCTCAAAGTATGGTCTCTGACCAAGAGTATCTGCATCATTTTAGAGCTGGTTAGATATGTAGAGTATCAGGCCCCATCTCAGACCCACTGAATCAGAATCTGAATGTTAATAAATCCTAGGCAGTTCCTGTGAATGTGGAATTTGATAGTAGGTCTCTAATGCAGGTGTAGCAAACTAGGGCCCTTGGGCTATTATTTGAATAAAACTTTACTGGAATATGGCCACGCCCATTCATTTACATATATTTACAGCAGAGTGGGAGTTGTGAGAGAACCTAAAATAATTGCTATCTGCCCATTTACAGAAAAAGTTTGCAATGCTTCTCAACCTTGACAGCTCCTTAGAATCATCTCAGAGCTTAGGACTCCCTCTGCCTGGCTGTACCAAGGCCCATAAAGTCAGAATGGACACAGGTATCAGTAATTCTTAAAGCTTCCCAGGTGTTTGAAATGTGCAGCCAAGGTTCAGAACCACTGCCCTAAAAGTATAAAGAGGAAAGGTGGATGCATTTAAAAAGTCTGTTTTTATGTTGGAGGTGGCCATTATTGAATATTAAAAGAAAGAAACAATGATGAAAGATTGATGTATTTGACCATATAACAAATTTAGAATTTGAAAAGAAAGAAAACAAAATTTTAGACTTAGAAAAAAACCTTAAGCAAAATTAAAACAAGAATGACGAACTGTGTGAGATACTAGAGAACAAAATGTCCTCAGTATAACAAAGCCCAAATTTATTTATAAGATGAAGACACAGGTCATGTGGCAAAGGCCGCTATAAAGCACTTTAAAGAAAAAATACAATGACTGATAAGTATGTGAAAAATAATGAACTTCATTTGTTGACATAGAAAAGAAAACTAAAATAGTGATAAACTCCTATTTGGGGCCCTTCAAATTCAGAGGCTTAGTTTCCCTTCTTCCCTCCCTTCTTTTTTTTATCAGGGTATCAATCTGGTGGGGTTGTGGGCAGATGACCATTTACATAGTGGTGGCACATTGTTAGCAGACTCTGGCAAGAGGATCTCCATGTTGAAAGTGCTAACTTGAGTACTGATGTTTGCAATTGGAACTGGCTGGCTAAAGTCTGTGCCGGGGCAGTGTTTACAAGCTTAGGCTTTGTGCAGGTACACAAATTTGGGTTGAGACTTGGCTCCATTGCTTACAAATTGTGGTGGACACACTGCCCAGTCTGTTTACTTTTAGCTATTTTCTTCTGTTGTATGTGTAAACTATAATTAAGGATTTTGGCATAAAAGAAGTAATCGAGAATAGTAGATGACTGGGGCATCTGGGTGGCTCAGTCAGTTAAGCATCCTGCTCTTAACTTTGGCTCAGGTCATGATCTTACCGTTCATGAGTTCGAGCTTCATATGATGAAATGACCATTTATTGAGTACCACCAACGTGCCTTCATGTATTATCAGAATACTTATTCTTCTGGTATACAATCTCCAGAGTATTTTTTTAAATTGAAGTATAGTTGAGATATAATTTCAGGTGTACAATATAGCGATTTTACAATTATATACATCCTGAAATGCTCACCATGGTAAGTGTAGTTACTATCTGTCATCATACAAAGTTATTACACTGTACTCTTCAGCCCTGTGACTTATTTGTTTTATAACTTAATAATCTACCTCACCTATTCCTCTGATCCCCTCCCCAGCTTCTCCTTTGGCATTTGCCAGTTTCTTCTCTGTATTTATGAGTCCATTTTTGTTCGTTCATTTGCTTTGTTTTTAGGTTCTGTGCATAAGTGAGATTATGTGGTATTTGTCTTTTTCTGTCTGACTTATTTCACTTAGCATTATACTCTTTCCTTCTATGCATGTTGTCACGAATGGCAAGATTTCATTCTTTTTAATGGCTGAGTAATCCATTGTGTGTGTGTGTGTGTGTGTGTGTGTGTGTGTGCGCGCGCGCGCTCGCGCGTGCGCGTGCACGCACACGTGCACGCACGTATGTGTGTATATATACATCTTCTTTATCAATGGATATATAGGTTGCTTCCATATCTTGGCTATTGTAAATAATCCTGCAGTAAACATAGGGGTAAATATATCTTTTCAAGTTAGCGTTTTCATCTTCTTTGTGTAAATACTCAGAAATGGAATTACTGGATCATATTGCATTTCTGTTTTTGAGGAAACTCCATACTGTTTTCCACAGTAGCTACACCATTTTGCATTCCCACCAACAATGCATGAGGGTTTCCTTTTCTCCACGTCCCTTGTTAATACTTGTTATTTCTTCTATTTTTAATTCTAGCCATTCTGACAGGTGTGAGGTGATATCTCATTGTGTTTTTGATTTTCATTTTCTTGTGATCAGTGATGTTGAGCATCTTTTCATATGTCTGTTGGCCATCTATATGTCTTCTTTGGAAAAATATCTCTTTAGGTCCTCTGCTCATTTTTGAGTCAGATTACTTTTCTTTGTATTGAGTGATATGAGTTCTTTATATATTTTGGATATCAACCCCTTTTAGATGTGTCATTTGCAAATATCTTCTCCCTTTCAGTAGGTTGGTTTTTTGTTTTGTTGGTGTTTTTGTTTGTTTTGTTTCACTAGTCCCAATTGTTTATTTTTGCTTTTGTTTCCCTTGTCTGAGGAGACATATCCAGAATAATATTGCTAAGATTTATGTCTAAGAGATTACTGTCTACATTTTATTCTAGGAGTTTTATGGTTTCAGGTTTCATATTTAGGTATTCAATCAACTTTGAGTTTATTTTTGTGTAAGGTATAAGAAAGTGGTCGAGTTTTATGCCTCTGCATGTAGCTATCCCAGCATGTAATTTTCCCAGCACCATTTATTGAAGAGACAGCCTTTTCCCCATTGTATATTCTTATCTCCTTTGTTGTAGATTAATTAACCATAGATATGCATGGGTTTATTTCTGGGGTCTCTATTCTGTTTCATTGATCTATGTGTCTGTTTTTGTGCTGGTATCATACTGTTTTTATTACTGTAACTTTGTGGTATATCTTGAAATCTGGGATTGTGATATCTCCAGCTTTGTTCTTTTTTCTCAAGATTGCTTTAGCTACTTGGGGTCTCTTGTGGTTCCATACAAATTTTAGAATGATTTGTTCTAGTTCTGTGAAAAATACTATTGGCATTTGATAAGGATTGTATTGAATCTGTAAATTGCTTTGGGTAGTATGGGCATTTTAACAACATTAATTTTTCTGATCTATGAACATGGAATACCTTTCCATTTATTTGTGTTGTTTTCAGTTCCTTTCATCAATGTCTTATAGTTTTCAGAGTAGAGGTTTTTCACCTCCTTGATTAATTTTTTTCTTACTGTATTCTTTTTGATGTAATTATAAATGAGATTGTTTTATTAATTTCTCTTTCTGCTATTTCATTAGTAGTGTATAGAAACACATCAGATTTCTATATATTAATTTTGTATCCTGTAACTTTACTGAATTCATTTATCAGTTCTAATAGATTTTTAGTGAAGTCTTTAGGATCTTCTATGTACAATATTATGTCATCTGCAAGTAGTACAGTTTTACCTCCTCCTTACGAACTTGGATGACTTTTTATTTCTTGCCTGATTGCTACGGCTAGGACTTCCAGTACTAGGTTAAATAAAAGTGATGAGAGTAGACATCCTTTCTTTTTCCTGATTTTAGGGGACAAACTTTCAGCTTTTGACCATTGAGTATCATGTTAGCTGTGGGTTTGTCATATATAGCCTTTATTATGATGAGGCATTTCCCTTTCTGCCCACTTTGTGGAGAACTTTTATCATGAATGGATGTTGATTTTTTTTAAAAAATGCTTTTCCTGCATCTATTGAAATGATCATACCATTTTTGTCGTCCCTTTTGTTAATGTGCTGTATCATGTTGATTGATTTGTGGATATTGAATCATCCTTGGAATAAATTCCACTTGATCATGGTAAATGATCATTTTTGTATGGTTTGCTAATATTTTTGAGTACTTTCGCATCTAGGTTCATTTTGGATATTGGTATGTTTTTGCCTTGTTGAGACTGCTTGCACCAAGGGACACTGGTACATAATTTTCTTTTCTGTTATAGTGTCTTTGTTTGGTTTTGGTATCACAGTAATGCTGACCTCATAGAATGAATTTGGAAGCATTCTTTTCTATTTTTTGGAATAGTTTGAGAAGGATAGGTATTAACTATTCTTTCAAAGTTTGGTAAAATTCACCTGTGAAGCCATCTGGTCCTAGACTTTTGTTCGTTGGGAGTTTTTTGATAACTGATTAAATTTTGTTCTAGTAATCAGTCTATTCCAATTTTCTATTTCTTTCCTATTTAGTCTTAGAAGACTATTTGTTTCTAGGGACTTATCTATTTCTTTTAGGTTGTCCAATTTATTGGCATATAATTTTTCATAGTAATATCTTGTAATTCTTTGTATTTCTGCAATATTAGTTTGAAACTATGCTTTACTTTTTTAAAGTTTATTTCTTTCTTTTAGTAATCTCTATACCCAATAGGGGGATTCAAACTTATGACCTCAAGATGAAGAGTTTCATGCTCTTCTGACTGAGCCAGACAGGTGTCCCTCCTCTTCTTCATTTTTTATTTTATTTATTTGACTTCTCTCTCTCTCTCTCTCTCTCTCTCTCTGAGTCTGACTAGTTTATCAATTTTGTATATCTTTTCAAAACACTGGCTCCTAAGTGTCATTGATTTTTTTCTATCTTTCTACTTAGTCTCTTTTTTGTTGTTTGTTTCCACTCTGATCTGTATTATTTTTTTCCTTCTACTAATTTTGGACTTTAAGATCAGATTGTTTATTTGAGATTTTTCTTGTTTTTGAGATAGGCCTGTATTACTATATACTTCCTTCTTAAAACTGCTTTTGCTGGATCCCAAAGATGTTGAACCTTTGTATCTTCAGGGTATGATCCGAGAGATAAAGGTAATAAGACTGGGTGGAGAACTCCAGCTCTAGTACGGTTGCAACAGAGGCCTCAGCCAATGCCACATAGAGCTCTGCAGCTGGATGGCTCATTAGGGTTATCCCAAATGGGGCAGGACAGCGAATTTTTGTCCCCACACTTACTGCTCATTGGGGGCCTCCCATGGCAAGGATGTAACCTTAGGTGAAGCCACTTCAGGAGTCAGGGGAGAATAAAGACCTCTGTGCTTCACAACACCCACTACAGCTCATGTGTGTTATTCATTTAATATAGTCTCAGATATGATATGATAGTGTTTTATTTAGGATTCTTGTAGTTAGTCATTATGTGATGAGTTTGCCTTTTTTCCCCCAATGTGTGGAGTACCTGTGTCCAGGTAATTACAGCTTTCTAAACCAATACAGAGTGCAGAAAAAGAAAGAACAATCCATTTTAGGGGCTCCTGGGTGGCTCAGTCAGTTGAGTGTCTGACTCTTGATTTAGGCTCAGGTCATGTTCTCACAGTTCATAAGTTCGAGCCCCATATCAGACTCTGTGCCAACAGTGCAGAGCCTGGTTGGGATTCTCCCTCTCCCTCTCTCTCTGCCCTCCCCTGTTCTTTCGCTCTCTCCAAATAAATAAATAAACTTTAAAAATTTTTTAAAAAGCCAATCCATTTTAATTAGTTGACTATATAGTATAGAGAAGTTTGCTATTTCTTAATATTTAAAGGAACTGACTTGAACTCATCTAGATCTTTGTGGGGGCATAATTCATGTTTTTCGGTACACACACATTTGCTTCTTTCCAACTGTTAGAGTCATTTTATATTTTCCTAGAATATCATTTTATTCCAGAGATTTTCAGTCATAGGAAACACGTAGTAAGAATACAGTATCATGAAGCAAAGAAGACAAATGGTTTGCCATTTAGGCATTACCCATCCCACCTCTCCCTTTTCTTGGCCTCTTGTATGTAATTTGAGTTGCTGTCTGTACCTCTGTAGGATCTCTCTGGGTGCAGCAGAGTGGCCACTGGTTAAGAGCTTTTCCTGTATTAGGCTGCTTTACATTTCCTAAGGGTGTCAGCCCTCAGCTCGTCAGGTAAGCCTTCAGTGCTCATGACTCTTTTCTTCAGGAAGCTGGGTACGTACTCCTGAATGCAGAGTATGTACTCTGGAGCTGTCTGCTCATTCTTTCTCAGAAGTCTGATTCATTTATTCAGTTCAACTGAGTATTTATTGAGCTCCCACCTTGTGCCAGGTACTAATTTACATCTATGAAATAAAGCCACGAGCAAAGCGGACACCAGTTCCTCCCTTCATTGAGCTGATGCTATATGTAGGGAGTCAGAAAGTAAATGACATAAGCAAGTAAGACACTAGCGCTTCTTCGTGCTGAGGAGAGAAGGAAAGTGGGCACGAAGAATAAGAGTTAGGGGGATGGAGAAGGAGGGGGCTTGCATTTGGGGTAGAGTAGCAGGGGCAGGTCTTGCTAGACGGCTGCATTAAGGAAACACCTCCAGGAGGTGGGGGAGTAAATCCTGTGGCCACGTGGGGAAGAGCCCTCCAGACAGAGAGCAGCGTGTCCAGGAAGGACCCCTACACAGGAGCTTGCCTGTGCCGGCAGGGATGGATCACTGAGGAGGGCAGCCAGGTTGAAGGGAGAGTAATGTCAGGAGTGGGGGAGGACATCAGATCCAGAAGGAAATGGGTTGCCTTTGCTTTAGGCCCTTCAAGGACTTTGACTTTTACTCTGTGTGAAATGCGGGTATTGGAGGATTTTGAGCAGAGGAATGGTGTGATCTGTTTTACTTTTTAACAGGTTCGTTCTGGCTGCTATGCTGAGAATAGCCTCCCAGGGTCCAGGGCAGAAAGTAGTTAGGGAACTGAAGGGTATGTCCTTCAAACCACTATTTCTTCAGACAGTTTGGCTTGACCTAAAGATAAAATGTAGACTGATTTTTTTTTTAATCCACATAGAACTTTGTTTGTTCATTTGCATTAATGAAAGCCAATGCCATGGAAATGACCAGCATGAGGCAGTCAAATAAAAGCCCACTGTTGTTCAGCCCATTCTTGTATTACCTACGGTGGTCGCTTTTTCAGGGAGACAGTTCTGAGACAGTTCTCTCCTGTCTTCATCCTGGAAAACCTGTTTTCCTAAGAACCAGCTTGCTTTTCTCTTCTGGACATCATTAATCTTCTGATGTTGCATTCCTTACTTTGTTGACAAAGTGCTCAGAGCTAGATCTACAGTTTGCTTCTAGCAAGAGCATAGGACCTTTGGCTGCTGAATTCACTGTTTTTCCTACCCTTGTTTTCATACAGCTCCATTAAAAGGGAAGCTTTTATTCTATTATTATATTTTTGTGAGTCCCTTTAAAATGTGGCAAGCTACAGACAAATAATATAGGATACAAACAGCATCACCTACAGTAGAAAGAAAGAAATCCAGTTCAAAGCTTGGGTCATAAGTATCCTATTTTTGTTTTCATAAGTGTAAAAAAATATATATATATAATTTATATATATATTAATATATATAAATTATATATATAATATATTAATATATATATATAATATATTAATATATATATATATACTCAAACATGCACACACAAGATTTTCAGGATGAAACCATTAGCAGCTAATAATTACTAAAACATCATTATTTCCTGACTGGTTTCTGTGCTACTGGGTTTTTTTCTACCTCAAGTTTCTAAATTTGGTTTTTCATCTCCCACAAGTGCATGCCAGTGGTGCTGGACTAAGACCAGTCATCCAGGTTGGGCTGGATGCTTAGGACCAACAATAGAGTTTGTTAAAAATACACCTTCCAGGGGTGCCTGGGTGACTCAGTTGGTTCAGTGTCCAACTTCGGCTCAGGTCATGATCTCACAGTTTGTGAGTTCGAGCCCCACGTTGGGCTCTGTGCTGACAGCTCAGAGCCTGGAGCCTGCTTCGGATTCTATCTGCCTCTCTCTCTGTCCCTGACCCGCTTGCACTCTGTTTCTCTCTCTCTCTCAAATATAAATAAACATTAAAAAATTTTTTAAAACTACACCTTCCAGCCTCTGCTACTCACTCCAATTTAATAAGGCTTGCTAACTTTGAAAATATTTTGCACAAACAATGTATTTTCTGGGGTCCTGGATTTTTAAAAATTTTTTTAATTGTTTATTTATTTTTGAGAGAGACCGAATGTGAGCAGGGGAGAGGCTGAGACAGAGGGAGACACAGAATCTGAAGTCGGCTTCAGGCTGTGAGCTGCCAGCACAGAGTCTGACGCGGGACTTGAATTCATGAATCGTGAGATCATGACCTGAACTGAAGTTGGATGCTTAATCAACTGAGCCACCCAGGCACCCCTGAGATCCTGGATTTTTTAAGACATTTTTTGTTGTCTTTATTGTTGAACAAGTGCTAGACTGTGCATAAAAGTCTTGGATCAGATTCTCCTCATCTTCAAGTTCTGAGTGTTGCCACATTGTCATTTATACTGACTGTTACATCTTGTGGTCTTAGTGGCATTAATGGTGACCCTCTCCCCACCCTGACACTTTGTTTTTTAATTTATTTTAATACTTGAAACTTGAAGAAAAGAAAAGGCAGATACTTCTCAGCATGGGTTTCTAAGAGCTGGTCATTCATTCTGCCTTTTAATCTCAAATCCTTTTTTCTTTTCTAGAAAGTTCTTTTCTATTATGTCTCGGCCATTACTTATGAACTACAGGTTGTTTGTACTTCCCTTCAGAACATGTTTTATTCATAGGTTGGATTTCTGTGATCTCCCCTCCATTTCCATTTTCTTAAGTTTTATCCTTTTTCTCTGTCTTTTCCTTATGTTCTCTGTGTTCTGGGATTACTTCTTAGTTTTGTCCTCTGCAACCAGTGCAGTGTTCAGCTGTGTTAAGTGAACCTTTCATCAGTTTGGTTAAGACTGTGTTTCAGCTCCTGGGCCTTCAGTTCATCAATATCCCTTCTCATCTCTGTGATTTTTGGTTTAATAAGAGTAATATAAATATCATTTGGCATAGAAGGCCAATGTCTTTTGAGAAAATCTTCTGTTCATGAAGGTAAATCCTTTTTAGATGAGAAATTTCCCTTTTGAGCCATTATCCTTTTCTTCCTCTTGTGCAGTGGGATTTTTTTCCCTCCTGGGCTTTGTGTTAGTTTTTCCTTGGTACCTAATGCTTGAACAAGGCAAAATCTACCTGGGCCAGATGTGGAGCTATATGGGGGGGGGGGGGAGCTTCCTGTCTGTCTCCTTTCCTTGATTCATTCCAGTGAATCCCTGGAGCTTCTTCCCACCAGTTCCTGCCTTATGTATGGAGGCAGGATAAAGTCTCACCCACCGGCTTAGAGCAGCCTGTCAATAATTTAGCCCACTCTTTGCTTAGCACTGCTCTTGGCACGTGGGGCTGCTTGACAAAAGGCTTTCAGAAAATCTGTAGAAGAAAACCCCCTTAGCAAAGGG
This sequence comes from Panthera uncia, assembly GCF_023721935.1. Classification (NCBI taxonomy): domain Eukaryota; kingdom Metazoa; phylum Chordata; class Mammalia; order Carnivora; family Felidae; genus Panthera; species Panthera uncia. The sequence continues at coordinate 35,850,488 of NC_064818.1, read as the reverse complement.
TGTGATATTGAAAATATCTTGAAGCTGTGATAATCAGTATTTTGTATGTAATTCTCTTATATGATGACCAAGCATGTAAGCAATTCTCTTACATGAAGCCCTTTGAGTGACTCAGATTGTTTTTGACTCGTGAATTGGGTCTGAATAGAAATATATTTTACCCTGGTCTATTAAAACAACAACAATTTGTGTTTTCTTTAATCCTTGATTGTATCTTCCTTTCAGGTGTTCATCTCTCTTCTGCTGTCTGGAAATCTACCTCTTTGTTTCTGTTCAGCAGCTCTTCATTACCGATTTAGAAAGGACAAACATTTATCTTGATACTTAGTAAAAGTGGAAATATACACATTTTGGATCCTGAAGTTATGGGGAGTGAGATCTTACTGATGTGATTTTTTTTTTTTTTTGATTGGGAGAAAAATATAGAACCTTCTAGAAAACAGATAATGCTGTGGCCTATACTCTTCATTTTATCAGGACTGAAGATAAAGTTTAAAAAAAAAATCCATCAAAGACATAAGATTATCCGATTTGTTCCTAATCTGTTCCTAGCACAAGGGTTACCCTGTGCTATTCCTGGTATTTTTCAGAGCCAAAAATCCTCTCAGACCAGTAGGTAACTAGAAATAGTGCTTTAAATCCAAGATGGACAAAAGAGAGGCCTCATTAAACTGGGCTCTCCCCACCAGACCTTCCTCTACAGGGGCTCAAAACAGGCCTCCTTTAATGAGAAAGTTTACCAGCTGAGATTAAAGTCAAGAATCAGAATGAAGGACTATGTCCAAGGTACCGGTTGGTTTAATCTCCTGCAAAAACTTCATATCCCTTCAACCCTGGCAGCTGTAGATCAAACGGCAGAGTGTGAACATTAAAACCACACGGTGAGAATAATGTGTCTCTATTTCATTTCTCTTTCCAGGTTTGAGATTTTTAAGAGCTCTCAGACTGATACAGTTTTCAGAAATTTTGCAGTTTCTGAACATCCTTAAAACAAGGTAAGATGTTCTTATTCATATTTTTTCTTCATTCTGGTTCCCAAGGCCAAATTATAAATAGCAGGTGTTTTTGTTCATCACTATAAAGTTAGAGTTCTGTTATTCTCAGAAAAAGTGATCTAACACAGAGATCTGGAGAAAGCCCGGGGTGGGGTTTGAACTGCTCTCTTCTGCAGGGCTGGGAACTGTCTGGTAAGAAGAGAAACAGCCGTGCATGTGGAGAAGTAGATAGTTTTGGGGGGACCATGTGGGTTGCTTGGAAATCAGCCACAGCATCCTGGAGAGATGGTGCATAGTGGATGAGGGATCGAGCAGCTCATTGATTGGGAAGTCCTCGCTCCTAGGTTCTGAATCGCCCCTTTATTACATCACTAAATAAGAAATTGAACCTAAACCCAAAAGCAATGGAAGCAGTGCTCTTGGAGAGGCAATCACAAACCTCATATGGCAAACAGAAAATCATTTCATTTCAAAGTACATTTTAGATGTTCACTTTCTTGCCAGTGTAGTCCCTGGGGCTTGCTTTGTGAATTGCCTTTTGGGGAATACCTAAAAACCTTCTGCCGAATGTACTGTGACTGCTTCTGTTAACTGTGTTATGATCTGGAAAACACTATGGGAGCAGGAGGAAAAATCCCCCAGAGATGCCTTTCCTGATGACCTGTGGGTTTGCAGAGCTGGTCTGAGACCAGGCTGCCTTGATGAATAAACTAATAAAAGAGGTTAGACGTACTCTAATGGAGAATAAGTACAGGCCATAAATTTCTCTTATAGGAAATTACACTTTAAGAAGCTCACTCCTAATGTTCCATTTCCTCTTAGGTTGACGTGTTTGATAAATGATTAAAAACAGGATGCTTCTGGATTTTGTGATTTATAATTAATATACCTGAATTTGGGGTGGGGGAGGGCCCTTGAATTTGGCATTGTTTTCCCAGTAACTGAGGCTGGGACTCAGCTTCCCAAACCTGTCGTATCCAACAAATGTGATGGGCTGTTGACTTCCCTCTTTGGGATTAGTGCTTTTTGTTTGTTTATTTTGGTTTGTTTTAATTCTAAATTGGTTTTTCCTTGCTAACTATTCATCTGTGTGCATGTGGGATAAATTCTCTTTGTGTTAGCCAAGTTAAAAAGCAAATGAGCATCTAACGTAATAGAAGCCCTCTATAGTGTGTCCCCCTACTCTGTACCTTCATTACCCTGGGGTCAGAGTTTATTGATGTTGCACTTAATACTATGTAATATTATTAATATAGAATGAATATTGTTATTCTTCCTATTTCTTCTGAGTGACAGTAACCCTCGTTTCTACCTTTTTATGGCTCTTCTGTGCAATGAACTCATATTACTTTTGAAATTAAGATTATCCATAAGCCAGCAATCCTCAATGCTTACCTATGTCATAATTGTTCTGCTATATTTTTTAGGGTAGAATTGGTGCATACCCAGTGTCAAGCACAGGGACTGATTTAAGAGACACTTGTTTTTTTTCTAGAGCAGAATGTGTCCTGTGGAGTTAACCACACTCTCTAACATTCTAACATGGTATAGTGCCCCTCGTTCCCTGTTTCATGTTTACATCATAAATTAGGGGGTTTTAACTCTCTGACACCAGTGTTTTAAGAATGTGCCATTACTCCAAGGAATAACATGGCGAGAACTGTGTTCTCATTTTTCTTGCATTCCACATGGATCCTTTTTGGACTTGGGAGAATGTTAAGCCATGTGAATAAAATATCTTTTTCTGGACCTTTATCAAGAGACCCACCAATTTTCCAATCCTTGGAGAAGATTCTTTTCCTTTAGGTGCAGGAAATAGCACTAATGTCTGTGGTGCACAATCCACCAAGAAGGCCACAAGTATGGGTGAGGTTCATTCTCCCAAGGCACAGGGGAAAGAGCTGAAGCAGCCAGCAAGGGACAGAGGTGACTATAAACCAGGAGAGAGTGGCCTTAGGGAAGACTCATGGGGTGGCAGGATGCCAGGTGTCTGCTATCTTGAGCCCCAAACAGCATCTCCCCATCATCCTACTTCCCACTCAGTTAAGCTCTTTCTATGGTAGAGCAGGTTTTCATCACAACCCCCCCCCCCGCCCCCCTTGGATTGTCCCTGTTCCTGCTGCTTAGGTGGGTGGCTGAGTTAATTCAGCAAGCCTGAACTGACCATCTATTCGTACCAGCAGTGAGGTGGGTGCCAGGGTAGCGTCCTGCTATCAGAGAGTGCATGAGGAGGGAAGAGCCAGCTGGACCTGTGGTGTGGTGGTACTGGGTCACAGGTATATCCAGGGATGGGAGTGGGGGGCAGTGAGGCATTTTCAAGAAAAGGTCTTAGGTAAGCTTCCTAGAAAACTAGATGTCATCCAGGCAGGGGTGGGCTTGGGCACCTCCAATCATAGAAGCTGCAAAAGCACATGGGTGAGAGAACATGGCCCTTGGGGGTGCTTTGAGTAGTCTGGTGCTCCTGGAGACTAGGGGTTCTGGGGTGGGAAAACAAAAATGACATTATAGGAGGGCAGGTAAAGGCCAGACCCCAGGCACAGAAGAAAACTTGATTTAATTTATAAGAACTCCAGAGGCTTTAGACCAGCTCTTTGAGCCTATTCTCTCCTCAGGTGCCTGGTTAATCTCAGCTCTTTCCTTATGCACACCCCCAGATCCCAAAGGCTCTGATACAGAGAAAGGGAAGGCTTGGTTTTTGTAGGGCTTTGGACGCAGAGTGACTTTTCTGGTGACTCCTCTGTACTCTGCTGTGTTCATGATGACCTTCCAGAAGGGTGGGCGCAGCTCTGTAATCACCTTTAGGGAGATTTTGTCTGGTTTCCTCGGGTGGCCAGTCCCTACCAATCTGTGGCATTAGGTAGGCATAGAGATATTGCAAATGTGATTTGAAATAATGATTTGAAATTGCAGCTTCATTTTCTGTCCTTTGGTTGCCTTGCTTGGCAAAGAGCTGGAAGAAACAGAGCAGGGAAGTATATTGGGAAGAGAGAGAGAGAGGGAGGGAGGGAGGGAGAGACAAGAGGGCAGCAGAGTGAACAGGATGACAGAGAAAACACAGAAGAAAGAAACAGTTCACAGTTATGGGACAGCATCAGGGCCATTCCTGCCAACTACCAGCCAAAAGAGGGTCCTAATGTGCTCCTTCTCTGGAAAATGGCATCTTGAAGGGGACAGGTTCCCCTCTATGTCATCGTCTGAGCTTTGGCGGTGCCTCAGTGGCTCTGAAAACTGGCGAACAGACTCCCAGATGAGAGCAGACTTATTCTACACTCAGAGCAAAATAAGCATCTCTGTTTTAAAGGCTGTCATTCTGATCTCATTTCGTGTGTACAGGCTGATGATAAAAACATGGGTCGTCCCAACAATTTGTTTTAAGTGGCAACGGCCTTGCTAATTATCAAAGCAGACTATAGCTCATTGTAAACATTTCAACAATGTAGAAAAGCATAAAGGATAAAGTAAAACTTCCCCAACCCTTACGAACTTCCAAGTTAGGTTCTTAAAAAAAAAGAGTATTCCCTATGGAGACTGCAAGGGCTTATGCAGGTGAAGGCCACATCGTGAGGGCTCTCAGGTATCATGAATTTAACTTGGAGAGCAAGAGGGAATTGCTGAAGGGTTTAAGTAGGAGAGGAATGTGGTCAGATTTACATTTTAGAAAGATCTACTAGTCCACCAATTGTTTGATGGGTTTGAAGCATCTAAGACTGTAGAGCATTAGACCAGTCAAGGCAGTTGTTCAGGCGAGTGGTATCAGGAAATGGCCTTAGGCAGGGCAAGTTGGGGTGGAGAGCAGGCAGAGGGGCAGAGAGATTACTTAAAGGGGAAGAATTGCCAGAACCTGATTTTGCTTAGAGTTTAGAATATTCATCTCAAAGTAGTATAGTCCAAGTGAATTTTCAGGGGTGGATATCTTACATCTGTCTAGCAAAGATAATAATAAAACAAAATAAACCCATTGACACCTGGCTGTAACTTTAGCCAGAACGGAGGAAAATAGTGGACAAGCTGAACAGGGACAGATTTGCCCTTCTTTGTAGAAAGTGGATGACGTTTTTAGTGTTAACCAAAACATGTCTTGTTAAATACACTGAGGGCAAAGATGGCTCGTGTTAGCTCTGGGTTTATAGCTATACTTTCAAAAAGAGAAAGACTTTCTCTCTTCCAGTATCTATGGGGTCCTGGAAAGGTCTCTGATCTATAGGAACAGAAAGATATCTGTGCCTGCCCTTGGAAAATTCACTGTATCCAGTAATGTAAATTTCTCCAATGGCTATGGAGAACTCATGAGTTGGGGAGGCAGCAATGAAAATGGACAACATAGAAATGATTTTCTTTATGAGTTAGGTTCTCATAAGGTCATAGTCCCCTCCCTCAAGGCATGGGAAAGGGGCTTGAATCCGAATGGTTCCAGTCATTCTTGCTATTGGGAAGTTTGTGTTTGGCTCAGACCCATGGCTTTGGCCAAAAACCTATGCTTATTTCCAGTGGCCCCCTTTTGCCATGCAGAGTGCACAAACTTGGCCCTGCTACCCCATGCCTCCTCCCACGGAGCCCTGTGCAACCTGGTGAGGTTCAAATTTCAGAATATGCAGTAAGTGCACCAAGAGTTAATTTTGCATCTTTTTCACAGAGCTTTTAGATAATTACCTGGTTGTATAGTTTAATTTGGAAAGCAAATTCCTAATACTAGCGATCTGTAATGATGATAATGCCATAAAATAATCAGATTTCAGCACTGAATACAGAGTCTTTCATCATCAATGATGAACTCCACGCACAGCAAGAACTCCCTTAAGCACTATTAATATCATTGTGACAATTATTTAGAAATTAGTAATCACCATATTTAGGTTGTTTTTCCAAAGCACCAAGAGGCTCAAAGGCTGCAATAGTTTTAATATCTCAAGAGCATTCCACATGGTGGTTGGTGGGACACTGCTTTGTTCAGGTTCCAAGGATCTGGAAGTTTGTAAGTGAATCAACTTGGTATTTAATTACCCTTTGAGAAAATGAACACTACACATTTTCCTTGACTTACGATGGGATTATGGCCAGATAAACTCACTATAAGTCAAAAATGCATTTAATACTCCTAACCTCTCACACAGAACTTAGCCTAGCCTCACCTTAAATATGCTCAGAACGCTTAAATTAGCCTACACCTGGACAAAATGATCTAACACAAAGCCCATTTTATATTAAAGTGCTGAATAGCTCATGTAATTTACTGAATACTGTCCCGGAAGTGAAAAACAAAATGGCTGTGTATTGATTGTTTGCTCTTGTGATCGCGTGGCTGACTAGGGGCTGCATCTCGCTGTCACTACCCAGAATCATGAGAGAAATCATGCGGCATATTGCTAGCCCAGGAAAGGACCAAAACTCAAAATCTAGTTTCTACTGAATGCAGATGGCTTTCACACCATTGTAAAGTCAAAAAGTCATAAGTTGAACCATTGTTAAATCGAGGACTATTTATACACGCTTTTCTGAGATCTCTCCCTTTGCTAATGGCTACCTGTTCCTCAACTGCTTCTCATGCTCCAATGTTAGCTCACACCTTGGAGGAGTAACAAGGTAGAGACAGGGGGTTTTGCTCTAGTTTGGCTTCCCATTAAGAAACTAGTTGGGAACAAGACATAATGGTGTTTCAGCCACAACAATGTTCAGTTCACTGATTGCCAGAGTTGCTTTCCCCAGTGGCTCATTGGGTGGATGCCTTATATCTATGTTTTTGTTTTTTTAAATTCTATTCATTCATTCATTCATTCATTCATTCATATAGGCTTCACGCCCACGTGCTTTTTGGCTCCCAATCCCTTCTGTTGTAGGCAGATGGCTTTAATTGCAAGTGACAGAGTCTACTTTGAACCAGCCTTAGTAATGACTGGGATTCAAGAGAGAATTGAGCATGTGTGGATCCAGGGGTTCAGATTCTCTCATCAGGATTCTGCCTCTCTCTTTATTTCTTTTAGGTTACATTCTCAGACAGAGTTTCTCCAGGGCAGATGGCCTTCTAGAGCTCCAGACTTAATATTTTCTGCACCCAAATCTCAGAAGGAAAAAGATTATTTTTATCCTGCTCAGTTTCTGAGACATGCCTGATAGGCCTTACTTCGGAGCCCTTTAGAGCCGGGAGCTCCTCCATCAGCCAGTGTGCCTCAGGCCACCCAGGTAGAGGGAGAGGTGGGAACCTTTGAGCGCTAGAGGCTGAGGACTGGGCTGTCCTTGAGGAAGAGATATGGGACAAAACAAAGAACAATAAAAACAGCTGTGTACTGCTTCTCCGAATTACCGCGTTAAATAGGATTTGGATCAGACAGGCCTGGTTAGACTATTAACTCCACCACTTACATGTTCCGACCATGTCTTCTCAGGCAAGCTGCTTAAGTACACTAAGCCTCAGTTTATTTGGTTAGTGAGGACAGTGATCGTACCTATATCAAAAGGTAAATGGTAAAAATCTGAAGAAAATAAAGAACCCAACAAAGTGCATAGCACATAATAGGGATTCAATAAATATTGGCAATTTTTATAGGCAATTCTCATAATCTGGCAACTCTAGAAATGACCAAGAATGACAGAGTAGATGTTTTTATTGTTTTTTTCTGTTTTTGAACCAGAAAGGAGTCATTCCACACATTTCAAGAGATCAGTATCAAACAAAATTAAAAATATTTGGTTATTCTTTCCTTGAACTGTTAGAACCAACTCTAGAAAACTAAGACCATGGGTTCCTCTGCTCAGTTACTTAAAGAAAAGAAGATTGAAGAAAAAGGCAAACTGGACCCTTGTCTCGTGCCTGTCCTAGAGCCACTGATCTGACCTCCACTGAGGGGCTTCTCCTTCAACCCCTGTGCTACCTTGGACTGCAGCCCACCCCGCCTTCCTCTACATGGTGACCCCAGTGTAGATGTAGTTATCAGAATTTTTCCTTTCCATTCTCTTTTGTGGCAATTCAAGAGGTTAATCAGTGTGTCTACATAGTCTCTCTCCTCCGTGGAGCAGCTATCTCTGACCTTCTCCTATCCTATGCATAGAGCATGGGGGGAGACACAGCTTTGCTTTAGCAATCAAGGAAGACTTTCTGACAGATGCCAGGCTGTGACTGTGTAGCGGCCAAGAGGGCAGACTCAGCAACCAAGCTGCCCCAGCTCAAATCCCAACTCTGGTGCTCACCATGTGAGCTTGGGTTTGGATGACTTCACAGAGTCATTGTGAAAAGTAGAGGAGTTAATACACTCAAAGCACTTCGAACAGTGAGCTAATGGTAAGCACCATAAAGGAACCATAGAAGTGTAAGCCATTACTGTTAACCGTGATCTTAAACTCTCAGGATTTACATCATCGGATCCCCGTGAGGAAGAGATGGGAGAGGGCAGAAAACAATCTGTCAAGAATAATGGGCTGAACTACCCTGTGGGTGGCGTTCAGCCACTATAGGGAGACTGAAAGAGGCAGAAGATAGACTTTGTTTCTGCAAGATGCAGTTAGGAACATGAGACAAAAGCAATCCAAACAACATTACAGAAGATGTCTTAAGACACTGGGATCGATTACCAACAAGTGCCTGAAAGTAAGAGCCATGAGGAGTCACCTTGTATTGCAGGTGGGGGACCATATTAATGAGGACATGGGGATTGAACCAGGCTCTGAAGAAAGGGAAATATTTGCATTGATGGGAAGGACCACCTATGATAGTAGCATAAACAAAGATGTAATACCCGGTTTGGCTGCTACAGAAGTTTCAAGAGTTTATGTAGAAGAGGGTGGTGGTTAAGCCTGCAACTTTAGCCAGTGTTGAGGATGGAAGGAGTTTGGACATAATAGCATTTAGCCAACAGGGAGTCTTTGGACAGAGAAATGACCTGCTGATGACAGCGTTCAAGGAGCTGTACTCCAGTGGGAGTGAGCCTGGTGAAGCTAAGTATGGAGAGTGCAGAGGAAGGGACCAGTTCATTCAGTACTTATGCATAGAGGCCCTATTATGTGCCAGGGACTCATGTTCCCAGGATCCAGACAGACAAGGCCTGTGCTTTCAGGATGCTTAAAATGTAGTGAGTCCCAAATGATCCACTCAGGGAACACTGATGGATGCTGAAATTATTCAGCATGAGGTTTTTAGAGAATAGGATGTTCATATAGTCTCAGATTCTTGCTGCACAGATGACATATTAATTACAAGGAAGTGGGCTTTTCTTGGTGGCAAGATTTGATGTTCCCACCTTAACCAAATGACTGGGCCTAGTGTAATTGAGTTGAGATTTTCTGATGTGATGCCATCCCAGGTAGATACTCTTAACAGAAGCATATAAACAGAATCTTGTCATGGGGGAACGATTAGACAAATCAGAATATGGGACATAAATAAGGCAGCTGACCTAAGTGTAAAGAAAATTAAATGTCTTTGAAAACAAACAGAAAGAGTTGGGCGGGGTGGGGGTGGGGGTATAGATTAAAGGAGAACAAAGCAGGGATTGGCAAACGATATAGGCCAAGGGCTAATCCAGCTCACTGCCTGTTTTGGTAAATAAAGTTCTGTTGGAACACAGACACATTCGTTCTCCTGCTTCTATGCAACAGCAGCAGAGTAGAAGAGTTGCTACAGAGACGCTGTGACCCACAAAGCCTAAAATATTTACCACCTGCCCCTTTATAGAAAAACTTTCAAGACCCCTGGAATACAGAAAGCAACATAATAACCAAATGCAGTCCCTGAATCTTGGTTAGTTCCTGTATCAGGGTGAAAAAAATGAAAGCATCAATAAACAATTTCAGGGCAACTGGAAAAATTCAAATAAAGAGTGCATTTTAGATGACGTTCCTGGATTCATGTGAATTATTTTAGGTATGACAGCTGTAGTGTGGCTGTGTTGCATGGTTTCCTTATGTTTTTTAATTTTAATTTTAATTTATTTTTTTAAAATATGTATTTATTTTGAGAGAGAGAGAGAGAGAGAAGAGTGCAATTTGGGGAGGAACAGAGGGAGAAAAGGAGAGAGAATTCCAAGCAGGCCCTGCACTGCCAGCATAGAGTCCAATGCAAGGCTTGAACCCACAAACCGTGAGATCATGCCCTGAGCTGAGGTCAGATGCTTAACCGACTGAGCCACCCAGGTGCCCCTCCTTATTTTTTTTTAAAGTTTATTTATTTTGAGAGAGAGAGGGAGGGAGAGAGAGAATCCCAAGCAGGCTCCGTGCTGTCAGCACAGAGTCTGACATGGGACTTGAAGTCACAAACCGTGAGATCATGACCTGAGCCACGATCAAAGTTGGATGCTTAACTGACTGAGCCACCCAGGTGCTCCTAGAGACAAAACAAATGTACAAAACTGTTAATTGATCAATCTAGATGAAGGGCATATAAGTGTTTATTATACTTTTCTTTCCATATTTCTATAGATATAAAAATGTTCAAAATAAAATTTAATTAAAAAAATTTAAACCCAACGGAGGGGTTAATTTAGGGGTCACTTTTAGTGGCCCAGATGTCATTTTTCTGTAGGCTCTGGCCCTACCTAGCTACTGATGCTGTCTTCTGGGACATTTCTTTATGATGGAGGAAACACTGGAGAGTGAAGGTGGGCTGCCTGTCCCCTAAAGATTGCTGTCACTCTGGAAGGCAGCCCCAGCATGGTCTTTTTTTTGTAACTTGGGGATTTTGCTTATTGTCTCTTTTGCACAGTAATTCCATCAAGCTGGTGAATCTGCTCTCCATATTTATCAGCACATGGCTAACAGCAGCTGGGTTCATCCATTTGGTGAGTATCCTTGAAGATGCTTCAGCTCTGGCTTTTCTGCAACAGGTACCCTCCCCCCCCCACCGTGTCATTTTATTACCTGAAATTTTTCTCCCTGAAGAGAAACTTCAGCCTAGCTGAAGAATGTAAGAGAAGGAGAGGCAACTGCACAATTGTCTGGGTGTCCAACCCTATACCCCAAACTAATTCCGAATGGTGAATGATGTTCGCTCCATTAACCTGCATTTTTCGGCTCACCGGGTTGGGGGATTTTTCATTCTGTCTGCAGTAACTCCAGGCAGCCACAAGATGGCAGTGCTTCCTCGGCCAACACTTGAAAATGTGTTGGTGACAAGGTTGAAAGTTTGACCCACATCTCTTAATGAACAACAAATTCAGATCCCTTAATTTCCCTCCACTTCCCCCTTACAAAAAGCTACCTTCGATTCTTTTGCCTGATTGCTTGTCAAGTTATTTTGTATCTCAAAAATGTTAATTCTTTTAAATTAATGACTCTTTGAAAGGCTTATATTATTAAGTCAAGCTATTCTCACCTCCTGGAGGCCGACTTTTATCCCTGCTTTTAGGGAACACAGCTTTTGTTGGAAGCATGTTTCATACAAACACAAACTGTTAAAACTGGAAGGAGCCTCATCTAATTCTGAAGATTTGAGTAAAAGTGCCTTTCCCTTGCTGAGGAAAGCCTCTATCTGCGTTAAGTGAGGGGAAGGGTGCATTTAGTTACCTAACATCACTGGGGTTTATGTAATTGCCATGCAGAGGAAGGCAGCCTGGCATGGAAGCCAGGGCTCTCACTAGTAGATCTGATGGCTCCCCACCCACCCCTTTGTGTTGATGGAATTCTTGGCTGAAATCACTCTTAGTAGGTAATCACCCCAATCACAAATGTGGTCTTTGGTAGGCCAGTGAGTTCACCTTACTATCTTGTGAAGTCGCTTCTGCTTCACCAGGAAACCTCCACGAAAATGGCACGTTGGGATCAAGAAGTCATGTGTGAAAGAGGCTAAGTTCTGGAACCTTTCTGCAGAGGAAGAGCGGGAGGCCTGGGGGATTGGAGGCCTGGAGGCTCACTGCCCACAGGGGCTGTGCTGGTAGAACACTGGCAGGGGATATTGCAGGGTTGGGATCTGGGGTAGACCTGGAGGCCCAGCCCACCCATCTCCCTCTCTCCCGAATTATCTCTCTTGCCTACCTCACAACTTGTTGGTGGATCAAATTCGATGGGAAGTGTTTTGTAAAGTCTAAAGCAGAGATGGGCAGCCTGCACCCCTGGGGCCAAAGGGCTCCCAATTCATCCATGCCCCTTTAGTGTAAGTATTGCTTCTGGCTGATTCACCTTCTGCAGAGTTGAGTTGTTGCTACAGAGATCACAAACTGTGTTGCGCAGAACTGAAAATGTTTACTATCTTTTCCTTTACGGAAAACGCTTGCTGACCCTTGGTCTGACGAGTTGCACAAAAGCAAATTGTTCTCATGAGCTCGATTTTCGTGCTCTCAGGGAAATTCCTGCCATTTGCAGGGTAGAGCCATCCCTGACATTCTGCAAAGTCAGGAGAGCAGAGTCAGACTCCGAGAGATGCTGGTTGGGGTCCGGGTGTAAGATCTGCATGAGGGAGGCCCACCGGGCAATCGCCTTGGTCAGAATGATGAAAGGACGAGGCCCTTTGTGGGAGAGGTTAGAATTTCTTTGGGAGTGCATGAGCCAGGCCCTCCGAGACTGAGCAGGAACTCACAGAGAAAGGTCAGGGCAGGGCTCTCTGGCTCTTCCCTTGAAGAGGATACTGTAAAACGTAGCCAGGGGCAATGCCTTAAAATTCAGCTGACTTCAAATCTTTAACAATGAGAAGAAAACCTAGGGATATTTACCTTTGTTTCTTCCCCTCTTTGTCCCAATCAGCTAGGAAGATATGTTTCTGTTAACAGCCTCTCCACTTTCTCTGTTACCTGTCTGGGGTGGGGGAGTGGGGCAGTAGGGGGATGGGAAGCTGGATTCTGAGTCATCACTACAGAACTTACCCGGGCAGCAGACACCTTGTGTTGAGGTGGCTGTGTATCCGGAAGCAGCCCGCTGGAGTTTTTGTGTCCCTGGTTTATCATATGTATATAATGTCATCCTTTTTCTTCCCTGTCCCCTTGCTTTAGGTGGAGAATTCAGGGGACCCATGGGAAAATTTCCAAAACAACCAGGCTCTTACGTATTGGGAATGTGTCTATTTACTCATGGTCACAATGTCCACTGTTGGCTATGGGGATGTTTACGCAAAAACCACACTTGGACGCCTCTTCATGGTCTTCTTCATCCTCGGGGGACTGGTAAAAGCTCTTTATTATGATGTTGATTTTTATGGTCATTAATATTTTCCGTTATCCATTTCTTTAAAGCTTTGTATTTTGACTCTGTTTCTTCATTGCAAGCAAGTGATTGCCTTAGTGTTACAATCAGACCGAGTCCATCCAAATGCAATGGTGGCTTTACTGCATATTTCTTTGGTATATGAGACTTGTTCCCCAGAGACCCAGGCACACTGCCCTTGTCAGGGTCAGCCTTTTCACCAGGAGGAAACCTAATTGTCTTAAGAAAGTGATGCTCACTTATTAAGTGAGAGTGTCTGTTCTTTAGTAATATGATTCAGAAGCTGATACCCTCTGCAAGGACAGTTGCTGTCACCTGACCCAGTAGATGCTATAGATACTCGGTAGACAGTTTGCGGTTTCAAGAGCTCCCCCACATCCTTCACGATCCTCTCCTGACTTCCAACAAACACTGTGGCTGGGGCCTGCCCCAGAGAGTAGGGTCCCCGCAGAGGATGGAAAGCCTACTGGTCTCATGCAGGTGGACATCATTAGGTGAGCCGAGGGTGGTTTTGTAAAGAACCAACCAACTCCATTATGCAGCAACACATGGGATATTTTCCCTCCCCCTTTGTAAGTCAGAAGGTTCTGCTCTTTGCTTTTCTGGTCTTTGCAGGTCATAACAGTCAGTTAGGATGTAATTTTTGAAAGGGGGATTTCTGGCAGCATATTGGGGGTTGCTGCATTTTGTCTTTCAAAGTAACTTAGGTGAAGTTTAGATGTTTGCACTGTTATGTGGTAAGTGATTAGAATCCTACTTCACACACAGCTTTCACATGTGTCCATGGCACATACATTTGTACTATGCATATACATCTCTCTGTTCTGTATGCATACGACATATATACATTTTAAAAATGTATATTAAATGTACATGTGCGTGTGTAAGCTAACACAAGCATTTCCTCAGCATCAGGGAGGTCCCGTAGGTAACGAGACCCACTTATCCAGCCACAAGCACAATGTTTGTTGGGCAAAACATGGCAGTTTTGTGTTTCTCCTTTCTTCTCCACCCCCCCACATGATTTCCTAAATTTACCTTTTGTGCTTTTTAGTGATTTTTTTTTTTACTGGATAAGTTTATATTATTTTAATCTTCTTTTGATGTTTATTGTCTTTCATCACTCATAAAGGCATTGATTCTCCTGTGAATTTTAGCTAGAAAGAAAGGTCTTCTCTTGCAGTTGTGTGTGTGTGTGTGTGTGTGTGTGTGTGTGTGATTTCACCAGCATGCACCCCCTTTACTGACTTTCCTTTAGCAAGAAGCGCTAGATGTCAACTTATTTATTCCTGTCTCTTTTGTATTTTTCTCGACTGCGATTTTTTTATTTTTGTTTTTCTTTTTTAGTTGTCCGGGTTGGTTAATGTTTGTTTTGTCCTGTGTATTTTCAGGAGCTTGCCCTTTTTGTGCCTTTATTTTTACAACCCACCACAGTGGTATATACCTTTGCAGTTCTAACCCCTTTGTGTTTTCGGATCTTAGTGTTCCGACCCCCCCCACCCCCTCTGAAAAGGTCACCCCCTTTCTTTGGCCTGTCTTTTCAGTCTCTCTTCTGTCTCCTGTCTTCTCCTCAGGCCATGTTTGCCAGCTACGTCCCTGAAATCATAGAATTAATAGGAAACCGCAAGAAATACGGGGGCTCCTATAGTGCGGTTAGTGGAAGAAAGTAAGTATGCCAAGAGGTTTTGCTGCCTCTGCTGCGGTAGAATCCTCTCTGCATGCCATTTTTTTTTTTGGCTCTTGTTTCTTTGTTTCATGCATGTAGGCAATGTTTGCCCGCTACGTGCCCGAAATTGCTGCTCTCATCCTGAATCGGAATAAATTCGGCGGGACTTTTAACAAACATGGAGGCAGAAAGTAAGTCAGTTACATCAGAAAAGATGTGGTTGAGTGACTTTCAAGAGCCCCTATGGAGGTGACACCTGAATCCTGCCCCTCCCTCCTCCTACCCAGGTGCTTCTGTGAGGGAAGGGCCACATTCTGTGTGGGGTGTGACGTCACCTGTGGACTGACTATCCAGACCTGTGCCCACCCGTTCGTGCCTTTCTTCCCCACCCGTCTTTCTGAGAGACCCACTGTGTTTCTCCTGGAACGGGTTGTAGATTACTGGGCCTGTATCTTCTGTTCTAATCCCTACCAAGTAAACCAAACTCATTCAACTGGCTTAGTGATTACATTCTGGTGCCCCAGACTAACGTGATGCCATCCTATGGGGTTGTTTTCATGCAGCAATAACATGGGATCATACTCCAGCAGGGAAGTCTTAGGGAGGGCAAGAAAAAGGTCACCTTGCCTGCTGTAAAGGCATCGTGGCAGCCAGGAAACCAATTCTCTTTAGCCAGGAGGCACCGAACGTGTCCTCAGAGGGACTCATTACTCAGCTGAAATTCCTTCTGGGCAAGACATATTACATTTATGGTATGTTAGGGTACCACATGCTATTCCTGATGGTCTTTTGTTTGACTTCCCATACATCAATGCTGTCTTCTTGGGGACTATTTCAGTTTGTGTTCAGATCGTTTTATTGATATCAATACCAGTGTCTGGGTTCGTTATCAACCTGAAATTTGACTCCTAAGTAAATGGCAGGGCCTTACCATCTCTGTCTTCTGCCAGAGCACTGTCTTGGGAGGAGAAGGCCTCCGGAGAGGCAGGGCTGGTGGCAACCATTCTTTACTTTTTTTTTTTTTTTTTAACTTTTTCTTGGGCACTCAGCCTTGTTTTTGTTGTTTCTGAGTTTTTGTTTTAACTTCCATAAAGTAAGAGGTATATAGCTTTAAAGTACAGCTCAAGGGATTTGTACCTATGTACACACCCAGTGATTACCATGCAGATGAAGATGAGAATATTTTCATCACTCAGGCCCCTTCCCGGTCATAGAAGCTCCTATCACATAACTAGGTCCCCCTCCCCCAGTACATTTTCAGATGAACTCTTGAATAGCCTATTTTGCTTTTTAAGAGAAAATAAAACTATAGCATTGCCCTTCCCCATCCTCCACCCCCATCTCCTCTGGGCCCAGTAATCATGTTGGATGGAGCAAACCTCATCTCCTGTCGGTGATTCCAGTGCATCCTGAGCTCAGGTGTCCTGTCCTTCCTTCAGAAAATGAAGAGGTGGAAAATAAAAAGACTCATTTTCTTGAACTGCCCACAGGACACCAGTTTCCTTTCAAAGGAACAAAGGACAGTGAGCGAGAGGAGGCCAGTTGGCGTCTCGTCTGTAGAGGCAGCACGTTCCTCCACCTTTCCTCTAATGGAGCCCTCCTCTCCCTATTATCTTAACAACCCTGGATGAGATTAGAACCAAGCTGTTCTGATTTCTGGGCCATTGGTTGGATCCAAAAGGCCAGATAAGTCCAGAGATTCCCATTGGTCATTTATTCCATTGCCAAGAGAAAAACAGCTCCTCTGTCCATTTTGCCTTTAAGGTGTGAACAGGTCGCCATAAAGCAGAAGGCATTCTGAGGGCATGGGCTCTCTTTACTCCTCCCACCCCACTACCTCGGCCAGCATTTCCTTGTCACTGCCCCCGAAGAAGCCAATAAAGTCAATTGCCCCCAAGTCTATGCTGAAAATACTTCTTGACTCTCCCTCCAGGTAAAATTTTTTTTCCCTCTAGTTTCCCTAGTCCAGTGCGGGTGGGCCTGGTGGCGGGTGGCTTTTGTTGGTGGGCATCCCAGATGAGGACTGAGACCAGCAGTCACTCACCCACCCCTGGTCTGATCCCATCATCTTTTTGCCCTGGCACCTCCACTCAAACCCCCGAGTGCTGATGACTTCAGATCACAGACTCCCCGCAGCTTTTGTTCTGTCTCCATCTCTGTCATCTTTTACCACCGGCTTTTAGCCTGGTGTTTTCTCTGTCTCTTTTTTTCGTCTCCCTTTAGGAAAATACACACTTTGCTTTTAATGTTCTCTTTGGGTCTCTGATGTCCCCCGACCCTGAGGACAGAGAGTCGGTCCTGTCATCAACACTGGGACCGTTCACTTTACTTTACGCATTGTTTCCAGGTTCAAAAGCTAATTACTAAGTAGTTTAAAGAAGCCCTTTGGTCACTTAGATCTTTCATCAGAAAATATAAGCTTGGGAAAGGAACGGTAATAAAGGGCCATTAGCACCCTTTGTTTGATGTTGTTTTTCCAGTCAGTAGAACAAGATTGATGAAATGTTATGTTTGGCCAAAATTTGAGTTTTCATTTGGAATTCAGCGTTGAGAGAATGGGCTGTCAGAATCAATAAGTTTTCTTTCGCTTGGGATATGGGCATGTGGTAGTAATTAGCAATATAAGGTCTTTAGTTGAGCAACCAAGCATGGATTCTGGCAGCAAACATAATGAGAAACTACAGTTGTTCTATTTCTAACGTCAAAAAGTTTCCAGATAAAATTAAATGCATTTGCAAAGGGAAAGCAGCTAAACTTTGTTGAAAGATAGAGCTCAGACTCTTAAAATAGCGTGCTTTGCCCTGTGTTTTTGTGTATGCAAAAATACATGTGCTGTATTCATGGATACACGTATGTACACTCTTCTCCCCAGGATTTCATCAAGTGAACGCCCAGAATGTAATTAAAACATATACATAGTTAAGGGATTTGTTTACACATGCATATCTTACTCAGAATTACTCTAACAATGCATTAACTTGTCAGAGAATTTAAGGTAACTTGTGACCCAAAAGCTACGGAGACACACAACTTTGAAATCTAAAGATGATTTAAAGTAAACACACACACACACACACACACACACACACACACACACACATTAGGCAGAAAAGTTCAGGGTTTTGTTTACGCAACACCCAATTTCAGGATATTGGAGAACATGGAGGTTTTGTTGGCACCTCATTTTCGGTTTTGATCAATGTGTTTGACATAATGTGAACACTTCATATAGCATCCCCGGCACGTCCTCACCGTCAACATGGGATCAAAGGCCTGGCCTGGCTTCCTCCAACATTCACTTCAGTGTTCCTCACTTGACCTCCCACAGGACATCCAGAGCCAGCAGTAGATGTGGGGACATGTCAGCTATTCTCTATCTTATTATGATGCATCAGGGCTCCTAAGAATAGGAATTGGGTGTCAGTGACCAGAGGTTCAATGAGTGGCCTCGGCAGGCAGTCTCTGTGGGTTGGAGGTCTTGGGGACAATTGTCCTCTCGGGCTGAGACCCCAGGTCTTATTCAAAAGGGTTGCCTGCCTACAGCCCAGCTGACCCCCGGGGCCGATGCCTCCTCCTTCCCTTCATGTAAGGCCAAAGCTGCTCAGAGGTGGGGGAGCAGTGGGGTGAGGCTTCCATGGCCTTTGGGTCCCAGCTTGCTCTCCTTCCTCCTATGGCCCTTGCTGTTCCCCCCTGAGATTTCCTCTCTGCGTGTGACTCAGCCACTCCTGGTTAGTTTATGAGAACTGACAAGATCATGGTCTGAGGTCACATGGCCAAGGGCCATGGAAAATAATCAGCCACAGAGAGGAATCCATCTGTTGTAACCCCCTTGTTAGAGGTGGCCGGGCCAGGGAGCCATCCAGACCTCGTGTTTCCCATGATGGGCTTCTGGGGCCCCCAACTGAGGCAGTCCTAGGCCAGGTGTTTGGGACAAGGAAGAATAGGATAGCTTTGGATTATTCTACTGATTTCTGTAGCCAAATGCTGAGAGGACACACAGAGAGGACAAGGTATAATAGACGACAAGGAGAAGGCAAAGGGGACCAGGGAGGTGAATGAAGTCTTCTTGAAGGAGAGGTTCTGTGGCTGAATGAGGAGGCTAGGCCTCTCTTCTGGTTGAGGGAACCATTGTCACAGACTAAGCTAGCTCTAATTTCAATTCAGGAAAGTTGTTTGTGAAACTTAAATACTGTGGCTTCTCTTAGAACTCTTCTTTATATAGACAAAGCTTGGGTCACAAGCTTTTGGGGGTACTTGTAGATGAGAAGTGACTCGTTACAGCCCAGAGCCCTAGGACTGCCTTCTCTGACAGTAAGAATACCTACAAACTTGCATATCGCTTAATTCTCACAGCAACCACCAAAGGGAAGTATTATCATCTCCATTTGCAGTGGGCGAGGAAACTGAGGAACAGAGAGGTTATGTGACTTGCCTGATGTCACACAGCTAACAAAGGGTGCATCTAGGGTTTGAACCAAGGGGCAATCTGCTTCACTGGGCCGTGCTGCCTCTGAAGATCATCTCCTGAGACCCCTTTTTGTTCTGAACCTCATGATCCTATGGTTGTTCTTCCACCTCTACCCATAAGTGGGGCCACAACACCGTGCACATGATGGAAAGGAAGAGAAATGCACGAGTATCACTGTGGTCCTGTGTTTTCCTTCTGCTCACCTACTGCCTCTAAGGATCCTCGCCCCACCCCAAGGACAAAAAGGTGGGGAGGGGACTGAACCGTCTCTTCCTTGATTTTTCTCATTTGGTTAGACTAGGAATGTATTTACCTCTTGTACACTTGTAACAATGAGGGGCTCTCAAGGATAGACAGATGGATCATTGACCAAAATTGTGCCTTATTTGTGGGTCTCAACACTTTCAACCTCTTCCTGGGGAGCTCACTTCCTAGGTTACCAGCCATGGCAGATTGTAGTGATCTGCCAGATGCAGACACCCTCCTAGGCAGAGTCTACCTGCATGGCATCTTAAGAAGAGCATTCCCTGCCCTGGCAGACATATCCACCTGGCTTCCTTCGGTTTAGAGAACTTCTTTGGTGGTGGGTTCTTAACTGTCAGTGAAAATTAGAGTAGCAGGACCTCCCTCCCTCCCGCCTGCCCCAAAAGTCCTCTGCAAGATCCACTCTCTAGGTTTATTGCAGAGCTGTAGGTGGAAGTGTTACCCTCAGGAGGCTGGGTCTTCCTGGGGGGAGTAAGGCAGTCTGCCTTCAACATGGCCTCAGGATTGTAAAAGGGAGCCCTAAAGCCACAGAGGTTGGCAGAATGTATCATGCTTTTCCATTTAAAAATGAAAACAGAGTACTTTATTATGTTCTTTAATGTGGTGGTTATATTTTAAAGAGTTTTCAATAATTTAGATAAGAATTTCAAGAGCTAAGAAATACTAGAACACAGTTAGTTTCCTGCCTCACTCTCCGTTCCTGTTATCATTTCCACTTGCTCATTTTCAGTCCACGGATGTTCACTGAGCGCCTCTGTGCCCGGCACAATGAGGGTTGTGTTGGATGCCAAGGATTCGGTGGTGAGCAAGCAACCCGTGGGACTTGTCCTCAAGGACATTACAGTCGCCAGGAGGTTACAGGCAATGAGCAAGGCTATGACTGAAGAAAATACCAAGTACAAATGTTCATACATGTGGCAAAAATGAACACGAAAAAGACTAAGATCCTATTATACAGCAGAACAGGGGTGACTTACTGTAAAGAGGTCCTGGGAGGTGACCTTTCAGAGGAGGGGATGTCACAGCCTGTTCCGTGGCTGTGCACCCCAGCTTTTGTTACTCCTAGGCTGAGAGGAGTCAACACCCTAGTTTTAAAATTCATGTCACACGGACTCCGCTTACAACCATTGGTCTTTGGTCCTACTACCGTGGTCCTACAACCATGGGAGTAAGTCTTAAAATCTTATTTTCCTTTCAGACTCTATTTCGCCTGTATAGTATACTCTCCACAGACTTACCAGGAGAGGGTACCCTGCGTATCTTCCCTGGTTCCTTATTAGCGGGTTCTTATTAAAATTCTGTGTCTCCTCATATCAGAAATGGTCTCCTCATCCATCTCTCTCTGTGGCCTTTGTTCCTTTATGAGACCACTTTCTATTCCCTCCTGCCTGGCTGTCTTGAAATTCCGCTCCATTTTCTCCACCACACTCAACCTTTGTCTGCTGTGGTTCTAGACCAATTTTTGCTTTTTCAAAGAATTAGAATCTTAAACGATATGCTGTGCCCAAACAGGCATTACCGATGACCCTTGATCAACATGGGCTTAAACCGCACAGGTCCACTTACACGTGGATCGTTTGAGATAAATACAGTACAGAACTGTGAATGTGTTTTCTCTGCCTTAGGATTTTCTTAACATTTCCTTTTCTCCAGCTTGCTTTATGGTAAGAATACAGTCTGTGCCATATGTAACACATAAAATAGGTGTCAATCGACTGTTTATGTTATTGGTAAGGCTTCCAGTCAATGATGGGCTATTAGTAGTCAAGTTTTGGGGGAGTCAAAAGTTACATGTGGAGTTTTGACTTCACAGGGGTCGGTGCCTTGACCCCCATGTTGTTCAAAGGTCAAGCATATTTCTTTATAAAGACTCACTCAGTCTACCCCATAGCCATCCCCCCAACCCTAGCCTAGGGGAACTAGCGTGAGTCATGCCTTCACCGTCCATTCCACGTGTGATTATTGAGTGCTTGCTACACACAGGCACTGGGTATAAATGTACTTCTTCAAACCCATGAAGATTTCCAAATATGCCACATCTCTCTTGAGCTATGCATTATATTATTTGGCCACTAAAGTGGCTGGGGAGTTCAAAATCAGAGCTTATTTAAGCCTCTCCTCTTGGTTCCCAGAGGTGACCGTCTTCCTATAATAACATTTCCATGTGTACTTTTTCTGATAAGGGCTGACTCCAGCACTTGGGAATAGGATGTGGGGTTAATTCGTGTGGTATTGTCTTGGGCCAAGTACCATGGGCCTCCTTTCCTTTCCCGTCTATGTACAGCTTGGGCAACACTCACTCTCGCTTCTGCAAAGCCTGACGTGGCGGGTGGGGGGTTACTCCTGGAGAGAGTGTTTCCTATAAGGTGCCATTTATGATTTCTAGATCACAGACATCACTCTGGTTGAAATGTGACTGAGGCTTTGCTTTTCACACAAACGTCTGTCCTTTGACAGGGAAGCCATTCAGTCCTCTCCTTGCATGGCCCATGTGATTCCCAGCCTGAACTCCCAGCAATGTTTTCAGATTCCTAGATTTTAAAAGCCATAAATTAGCAAATCATCAACATATCACCAGGAAGGATCATCTGGTAGCCATTCTAGTCAGAAGGAAACACAGGCCCCAATAACTGATCTTCACAAAGATAGGAAGAACTGTAGACAGACAGATACAGTAAATAGGAAGACAAACAGATAATTCAAGTTGACAGACCATCTTGGACTGATTAGACATTCTGCTTTGATTAACATTAAACTTTTGGGGGAGGAAAAAAGAATTGAGATTGCCCTAATACTTTGGAAAAATGACCCCTTTACTACTTCTGAAATTCAGAACCGAGGGGCAGATACCGAAAGCAAGTGTCATTAGATGCTGTACTGTATAATGTAACATGCTAGGTATTCCTTTCTGATGAGAGGGGTCTTGGTGGGTGTGGATGTGGGCGCTTCTTTCTTTGCATCTGCTTTGGATTCTTGTAAGCCACATCTTCAGCCCCTTTCAAACTTGAAGCTCTATTTAAAGAGACTTGGATGCATATTAAATCAATTTCCTGATAATACCTAATGGAGTGAAGGCTTGCTCCACCCTCCCCCCTCCACTTTCTTGCTGTCTCTCTTCCTTTCCACACACTTTTCAAAATGTTCCAGCTATTGTTCTGAAAACAAGAATAGAAATGTAGGTGGGAGATGAACTGTGTACCTAAAAAAAAAAAAAAAAAAGTCATATTCAAACCTAGACTTTTGCTCTCAGATAGTCTTTCCTCCATAAAAAAAAAAAAAGAAAGAAAGAATTTTGAATATGACTTTTCTAATTATAATCCCTAGAGAATCTTTCTGCTCAGCCTCATGTTTGATTGGGTGAATCCTCCCTGGGTAGTTTCCAAATCTAAACAACAAACACCACCATCCGAGAGTAAGTTTCACCGTGTTTTCTGTCTTCCTGGTATGTCATTTCTTGTGTTGGAAGCCTTTCCAGAGCCACACAAAGTGGTTCCTAGTAGATTTGGGTGTGGCCCACTGCTGCTGCCATCATACACTGAAAATAAACCAGGAAACTCTCTAGCTGTCCAAGCCCAGTGTCTCCTTCTAGTAAACTTACAGGCTGTTGTAATGTGAAACTCATGAAAATCTGATTCTGTGTCTCTCAGGGTTTGGGCTCCCACATCTAGTACAAGTGTTGCATGACAATGATCTGTTCCCACCCCGGAACCATGGGGACTGCTCCAGATATGGTACCAGTTGTCAGTAAAAGCAATCTCATCCCCCCTTCCTATCCCTTCTTAACTAGGGGACATAGAGGCAGTTCGGAGGTAGATTCATGCCTGTCTCTGGCGAGGCTTTGCAACCTTAGCCACTGAACTCAAAGGCAAATGCTGGCTAGGATATAGAACAGATTTAGGAAAGTTGCCATCCCAGCATGTTTGCTCAGCTAACAAGTATGTGACCCCCTGCCATGTTCCAGTCACTGCGCTAAGTGCTGTGGCTAAAGAATGAGCAAGAAAATGTGGTTCTTGCTCTCCTGGAGCTTACCTGAGACTTTGACCAATCAGAACCATCCAAGGAACAAGTGGTAGCTAAATAGAGGCTTGATTATGTAGGGAATCATCCCAGTGAAATGCTCTTTGGCAGGAATTTTGTTCAATAAAATCATAAAGACTGCAAACATTTCAGAGGGAATGCTTCCAAAAGCATTGGATAATTCATATTGTTAAAATGTACCCTTTGGAGCAGTTTTGGGCAAAGGTAATAGCGGGGTGACTTGTGCACCTAAAAACCTATGGTTTTAATGATGGGCCCAGTAAAAGAGGGATATGGAGAGACTTGGGAAGGTGGGGGAGCTGCTGACGCTACCCTGAGTGCCCCTGTGTTGTATTATGTCTCAGCCGACCCTGACACCTGTGAACTCCTCCCAGTTCTTACCTGTGTAACAGATGCTGGAGGCCAGTTGAGGCCTTTGCAAGTGTGCTGGATCTACTCAGAGGGGATTGGATAGCTAGCAGCATATGCTAGCAGGGACAACACCCTTGGGTGTGGCTGGGGAACAAGGCCAGGATGTGTCAACTTGATTGTCATTATGGGAAGGTAGTCCCAACAACATATGCTCTAGGGCCATGATGCATGATTTACCCGGAGTGTTAGCAGGGAGGTGGGGCTTGCTTTGCACATCAAAGCTAACAGACCTCCCCTTTACCAGGGCAAAAGTAAGAGCCATTTCTGTGCTTGGACTCATTATCCCCCCATTCCGCCTTCATCCCCGAAGGGTATGGTTGACCTTGGCCTTAGTCTTCTCTTCTCTTGGTGCCTCTTATTCAGAAGCAGCATTACCAAGTAGAGACAGGCAAATCTACTTTGATCTGCATAGAGGAAAGTGCTATTCAGTGCCCTGATTTCTCTTAAGATTGGAAGAACCAGGTCAAAGGAAGATTGACTTGCTTGAAAATGGCCAAAGGCTACCAAGTCTGCAGTAAAGGGATGAATAAAATGTGGAAGGGCAAGGGTATTGGGGAGAGACACAGTGTAATTTGTGAGAGTCAGGCAGTTATGGAATTGCTTACTTAAGATCGGTGTATAATTCCTCTTGGGGGAAGGAAGGAAAGAAGGATGGGGAGAGAAAGAAACCCAAACAATACCAGCATACTGGGTTGTTGTGAAAATTAAGTGAGAAATTAAGGTTAAGGTAAACAACTCTTCCAGTTAGGGGCTCTTTGATTATAGGCAACAGAAACTGGTTCTTGCTAACTTAAGCAAGAGAGGAATTTTTTTAGAAGGTTAGAGTACCTTATAGAATTCAGAGAAAAATTGAAGAGCAAGATCCCAGAAAGGACAGAGTTGAGCTAGGCAAGCAGCTCTGGGACCCAGCAAGCAGAAACTCAGGGATAGTCATTATAGGGCTTTGCACGAGGATGGATCCCACTGTGAACTTAGTGTCACTCCATTCAAGGCTGAGAAAGAAGTATTGATTGGCCTAGTTCGGGCAGGGAAACTTGATTAAAGGTCCCAACACTATATCTCATTGGGGATGACTGGTTCCCCAAATTAAAAATGAGGTGCCATTGACAGAAGAGAGGGTGTGGGCTGCACATGTCAGTACAGCCAATGCCTCCTGAGGTTCTCAGAATTTATTTTCAAGATGCGGACTGAGGCTTCCTTTAGGCAACAAGCTACAAAAGATATTTGATCATTCCTTGGGCATGGTCTAATTATGGAGATGTAATTGTGATCTAGGATGGTGGAGGTGTAGATATAGACCCCTCTGGCGTTGTTTAGGTCCTGACCATCTGCATATGATCAGATGCACCTACTTTGTGCAGAAAGTTCTGTTCTGGTCAGGACATCTCAGTATTCACTGTTGGCATTCCCAATAGTCTGTCCTGTGACCTTGCGGCTCTGTTTTATAGAGGTGCCTTTGCTGCACTGTTGGGATCTATTTGCTCAGCCTTCTGCCCCTTTTTTAGGGAAACTGCAAAGCAGCCTGTGTCTTCCAGAATAGCTCTATTGACAGCTGGATAAGATGATTACTTTATTCTCTTCCTCACTAGGAGGGAGAAGGCATTTCCTTTCTTTGTAATTAGGGAAGTACTAGCTGTGGCCCTGGGTAGGAAGTCTTATCTCCAAACCTCCTTGGGCTTTTTGTTTGCTTGTTTTGTTTTTCATTTGTTCTAACCAGAAATGGCTAAAGCCAGCGTTTGGGATTATGGCCTCAAAACACACTCACAGTTGTTTTGATTTCATTTTTGCCCTCCTTACATGTACTGTTCTCTCACAAACTCGAAACAGATCTGGGGTAGCAGAATCAGCCAATGATCTGACAATCTTGCCGTTAACTAATGGTTATGTTTCTTCTACACTTACAATGGCATCAGGTGTCCAAGACAAGCACACCTTACCAACCAGTCCATTGGTCAGTAGATAGTTCTGGAAAGTCTAGCAAGCTTTGGAGGTCCTGAGCCAGGTCCCTAGGTGGAATGGAAGTGATGGGTCCCTAGGTGGAATGGAAGTGATGGGTTTTGGAGTGATGGGGGTTCGGAGCTGATGGCCAGGAAAGAATTCTTGAGACATCTTTGGTGCAAAAAAGTTGATTTTATTAAAGCATGGGGACAGGACCTGTGTGCAGAAAGAGTTGCACTGGGCTTGTGAGGAGTGACTGGTTATATATACTATGGAGTTGGGGGAGGTGAAGTCAAGAGGAAGTTTCTTAAAGGGATTTCCATATGCTAAAACTCACAGATTACTGAGGGCCTAGTTTTGTCAAACTAAGGTAAGTTTTTTTTTTTGTTTTCCCTCTAGCAAAACATCATTAAGATAGTAGGAGTTCCTGGAGATTGGGCTATTGATAAGATTGCCCCTTTCTGGTAATTTTACTAAGATATTTGTAAACTGATAGAGACTCTGTCAATGTAACCATTTGTTTTCTGTCCTTTCCTTTGTTCTTGGGCACGCAGAAGTGCCTAAGGAATATCACACATATCCCACCTGGGTGGGGGGGCCATGCAGGGTGTCGGGTGGCTTGCCTTATGCTCCCTCATCAGAAGGATGGGACCTGCACAGTCTGGAGCTAGCTTTTGTTGGCCATAGGTGAACTGCCCTGCATGGACGTCAGTTCCTTTGGGACTGGCTGTCAGTACAGGAGGAAGTGGGAAGGCAGGAGTTGGATTAGTCTCCTTCCTTTTAGGCAGTGGGGTCCTGCACTTCACAGGAAAACCTGGTTAACAGTCATCCTGAAGGACATGATCCAAAGTAGGGGAAGCTGTGGGACAAAGCAGTCACAGAAAGCACCACCAGGTGATACAGAAGGTCAAGCCCAGAATCTGCCCAGACCTTAGCTTGTGTGAGAGTCTTGGAGAGATAGTTCTGTGGACACTGAATGGTTCAAATTCAACCTTGGAGGGATAACTTTAAATTTTAGTACTGACCACTGTGTGCTTTGGGTTGTGGGGTCTCTTGCTGCCCCCAGCCTGCTTTCTATGTGATAAAATGCTGCTGAATTTCCCTGACAAGTCCTTCTTAAAATTCATTCCCACCAAGCCAGTGGCTACCATTGGGGTGTGGGCGGGGGGCAGGGGGAGGTTGGGGGAGGTTGGATGGAAAGAGCATGATTAGAAGTCTCAGCAGAAAGACAGAAGAGATTCTAGCATATGTATTTGATATAAATATTATAGTTTTACAGAGACATCTAGATCAATATATGCCACATTTCATCTACCTCTCTGACAAAGTGAGCACAATGTATTCAGGGAAAGCTGTATAGGATTTTCAATTTACTCTGTGTGATTTATTGTGACAGGATAGCTATGGGTTTTTTAAGTTCTTTATACTTGTTCCAGTAAAAATGGATATAGTATCTTTAAAAATAAACAGCCCAGAGCTGTGCATTTTACATTGTCTTCCTAGAATGAGGCTGTGCTAAAGAGCGATGTGAGACCTCCCTGCCCCCAGGGGGGACCTGATGCAGGCAGATTTGCCTCAGTCCTTGCTCTTTAGCTGTTTTGAGGGGGGGGGGGGGGTGGGGGGGGTGAACAGGGAACTGAATTAGGAAGTACTGCTGACGTCTAGACAAGATGTGATGGTGGCCTGGACTAGAAGGGCAGAGAGCTAGAACTCTGTGGGGGGATCCATCGGTGTCGGTGGGAACAGCCCAGTCAGTCTGGGCTCCTTCATTTTGTAGTGACTGGCCCCAGTCTCCTGACTCCCAGCCCAGCGGCATCAGCCCTCCCTCTATCTAGAAGGCACCAAACCAACGGGGTAGGGCTGCTCATGCTCTGCCATTCACCTTGTACTGAATCTCTGGGCCTCAGTTTCCACATCCAAATAGCAGGTACTAGATTAAACATTCACCAGGGGCTATTCTCATACTAAGATAAACATGAGACTGTGGAGTGGAGCCCATTACTTTTCAGGCTCTAAGAAACACTACCTGAATCTTAAAAATGTGTAGATTTTAGTTTTCATTAGCTAACCTCAGCCTCAGTGAGTCTCTGGAGGCCTCATTCACTGGAGCCTTGAAGAGTTTGGGGGCTCCCTCGGCATCCTCCTCTTATGCCTCCTGCCCTTGGTCACCTCCCCTAAGTTGTCCGTTCTGAAAAGCCGCAGTGGAACTAAGCTCAGAAACAGGTTCCAACTCAACTGGGGCATCCTGGCTTCCCTTGGACATCTCCAAGAAGGATAGGAGAATGATTGAGGAGAATGTGTGGGATTGCATTCTGGAGGCAGAGATGCTTAATGATGAGAGAGGCATACTCATGGTTGTTTAGTGAAGATATACCCATTTAACAAGCAATTGGCAATTTTCTGGTGAGCCCTGATAGAGTTTGTAATAGTCAAGCATTATTCTTAAGGTTGTCATACTCATCCACTTCATCCACTGATGCCACACTTGCTCATGACACATCAGTCCAGCCTGTGTTTATGGAGCCCTGCCCCCAAACCAGGCCTGTTTGCTTATACTGGATGAGTAACTCTTTTCCACTGAATGCCATCTGCTACTATTTTGGCATTTAAGATGCTTCTTCATGCATCTGAGAGGAATCTTTTGATCCAGCCATTAACATTAGTTTATCCCAAGAAAGATTTGTTTACAGAACTTGACAAAGTTTTAAAAACCCAAAAGTCCTATCCGATCAGAAATCGTTATTGATTTAAGCTTGTTGGCCATCTTCACAAACCATGCGTCCAGGCCCTGTAAATATCAGTCATTAAGACTGATAAGATTGACATTAAGATAGACTAATCAGTAGTCTGAAGAAGTTCAAATCACATTGGGAACAGCATTAGTTACCTTCATAGTGTAACTTTCCTAAATATTCTCCACTGTACATGGATCATTTAGGTTTTCCGTATCTTCAGGATCCTTGGACTGGAGAGGCGGTCCTGGGCCGGACATAGCATACAATGTTTAAAATGGATATTTGCATCACTTTGCCATCCCTTGACTGACCAAATTGTGTGGCTTAAGTTTAAAAACTTGATTTAGAGTTTCTGCCTTCACTCACAGTATCTAGTGATGCTGCAATACTGTGATGTTTTTAAAAAGAAAAATTTTTTTAATGTTTATTTATTTTTGAGTGAGAGAGAGAGCTCGAGTAGGGTAGGGGTAGAGAGAGAGAGATACAGAATCGAAAGCAGGCTCCAGGATCCAGGCTC
Organism: Panthera uncia; assembly: GCF_023721935.1. Classification (NCBI taxonomy): domain Eukaryota; kingdom Metazoa; phylum Chordata; class Mammalia; order Carnivora; family Felidae; genus Panthera; species Panthera uncia. The sequence continues at coordinate 35,821,339 of NC_064818.1, read as the reverse complement.
TGAGCGATAGCACAGAGCCTGATGTGGTGCTTGAACCCTTGAACCATGAGATCATGACCTGAACTGAAGCTGGACGCTTCACTGACTGAGCCACTCAGGTGCCCCAACACTGTGACGTCTTAAGTGAGAATGATCTTCGTCCATCTCGGTCCCCGGCTAAGTCTCTCTCCTGGTCCAGTGAGGACCCTCCATCATCCCCTCCACTGTGTGATGAGGAGGGCATCCTGCTGGCCCAGCTCTGCCTGCCATAAAGAGCAGAACCTGGAATACTCCATCCTCTGCTCTCTGCCCTCTATCACCTTCATCTGAACAAGCATTAGAGTCGGGGACCTGGGTCACATCCTGGGCAAGTCACTTTCTTGCTGTGGGATGTCAGGCATGCGGCTTAAGGAAATTGAGGTTAAGAGAGGTTATCTGCAATGATATAGGTTGTAGGAACATAGGGTTGTTTAGGATTAGGTGAGATTCCAGGGGCCGTAGAGCACTTTACATCTGTTACCTACTGATTTATAGATATCACATGAATCCCACCATTTAATAATGCTTACAATGGCCCAGGCCCTTTACTAGGCTCTTCGCATGTATTATCTATTTAAATAAATCCTCAAGATAACCTCATGAATCAGGAACTAGCACCAGCCCCTCAGAGACTCTGACTTTATAGTTGTAAAATGCAGAATTGGTATCTTGCCCAAGACTATTCAGTTATTTAGTGTCTGAGCTGAGCTAACACGGGGCTATCAAAGTACAAATCTCACATGGTAGATTTGTAGGTGTCATGGAATCTGGCAGAGACAGTTTTGGATGAGGGTCTCTTTGGCATTCTTCAAATCATGCACCATGAACAACCATCACTCTGTGTACAAGGAGGACACACCCTGCTCTCAGTCTTGAATATTTTCAATTATATTTTCAATCATGGAGGACATAAGAAATTCTGCTTCTCTTCTCCCTGAAATAACATCCTTCCCCAAACTACTGTCCCTGGAGTCTTCGAAAGTCTTGCAAATGTTTCTGGAAAATAAATTTCCCTTTTTGCCATCCATCCCTTGTACTCCTGCAGGCCCCTGGTGCTTCCTCAGACGTAGGCTGGTGAGAGCAGATCTTCTGATGCAGATGCTGAGTTAGAGAGGCGACTTCTCCCCATCCATCAACTCTAACTGCATTCAAACATGTTCAATATGTGGGCTTCTTGATAACTTCCACTGTATGGAAAACAAAATGGAGGGAAATGATTATTGGCACAAAAGGAGGAAGTCATAAATCTTCAAATCAGATATAGGACAGATTGGAACAATATGGGTCCTCCAAGGTTGCCATGATAATGTACCTAATAACTCTCCTTGGGCAAAAAGGCAATCTGCTTTCAATCAATCTCGCTTTTTCTGAGCAAAAATACCAATTATGTTGAAGGAAGATTTTTTTTCTTCCTTTTTGATAAAGGCTGCTCTTCACCCCAGAAATCATGCTGTAGCTAAAAGATATATATTCTCAATTGTCTAGAATGGTATTGGACAGCTAGCATCAAATGAGAAAAGTCAATCCTTTTTTTCTCCCCTCTCCTGCCTGCATTTGTCTACTTCTTAAGAGAAGTGAAAGCTAATTAAAGGCTTAAGGGATAATATTGATTGCATTGGAATATATTTTATATGTACCCAGCACATTTTCAACTGAGAGAACCCTGACTCTTTCTAAGGCTGAATAAATCAGCTGGCAGGGCCTTTGATTCAAGGGTGAGAGGGTGAACTCATCTCCTTCCCTTCCACTTCTTGCACATCTGTCCTAGAGATGAATGATTTCAGAAGAGGGAGAGGCAATGCTGGCCGATGTTCATTCAGGCCTTTGCGTACAGGATGGGAAGGATGGATGTTCAGGCATTTACCCAGACCTATCATTGATTTGAGTCCAGCTTTAAATAATCACCAGGCTTCTACTGGTATAGAACTTTGAGCTTTGCAATGCCTGAGGCAGGAAGCTAGCTGGATGGTATTAGCCTCTCAGCTCCCTCATCTATTGAACGGGGATAAGGAGCTTGCCCAGGATCACACACGTCTTTGGGGGCAGAGCGGGGAATCCCATCTGGCTTATTTTCGCATCCAGGTGAGAGGAAGGGCCCACCCCAGAACTGTCCTGTGGAGGCGCCCGTACATTGGATTCATGCTGGGCTTATTCTCAATCATAGACGTCTGTAGGCAGAAAGCATTAGAATTGCCCCATGCAGCCCCACATGTCAGATCAGGAGGGAGGTCCTATTTCTCTCTCACTTTCTGAACATACTTGGCAAATTCAAAATCAGAGATCTTATGCAAAACATGCAAATTCATTTGCAGCCTGTTTTGTCCATATAAATGCACGTGTCACAAGAAATATTTTAAGATATGACATGATAAAAACGTATATAACCCGAGTGTTCTGTTTACGTCCTATAGTCTCACACGCTGTGTATTTCAGGAGGGAGTTAGTCATGTGGGTTTGGGGCATTTGGAATGGGTGGCCAAGGGACCTCCCTGTACCTGGCTGGCACTTGCTAGAGAATAAAGTGATCATGCTGGGATGTCTCTTCTGAGGCAGCCACTGACAATCTTTCCTCCCTGCGATGGCCTCCGCTTGCCCGGCCACTAAGTGCAGCACCGTAACAATAACAGTCCATAATGGTGATATTATTAACTGCATTGTGCATATTATTGATTTACTCTTTGTTCTGCATCATTATCCTTTCACCAATGAGTTTACTGCCTTATTCTCACATACTTAGTCAAGCACCAAATTACAACGAAAGGGCAGGCTCTTGTAATGGCATCTAATGGAACATTGCATAAGTGATCATCACTTCCTCCCATTATGCGCTGCCTCCAGCCAATGAGCTTTCTGCCTTATTGGAATGTGCACAGAGCAATTATGAGGTGCAAGGGACCTAGCCATTCTAAATTTTTTCCCACGAAATTACCATGCTTCGATGTTCACCACCTACCCATGCCTCAGAGCCCAGCCAGGGATTCAGCCTCTGTCGCTAGCAGCCTGAGAGGCACAGGGACCTGGGCTGAGCCCCTTGCTACAGTCTTCTTATTAGAAGCCAGCAGGTTTCATCTCCACAGTGAGGCCCCTGCTTTGGGTCATGGGGCTAACTCGTGCACCGAAGTGCTTATTCCTGATTGAGCATTGGATAGCAAATGTAAGTGGCCATGGTACAGCCAGGTTGGTTCAGATTCATCAGATTGGTCTGGGAGCCCAAAGATATTGGGGGGACTGTTGTCCCGGCAGTTCTGGAAAAGAGGCTTATCTCCTCAGGGGGAGCCACCATCTCCAGAAACAGAAGTCCACACCTCCCTGGATCAAGGCAAACAGTTCCAGCCTCATCCCTTTCTAGCTTCTCCCCATCTTGAAGTAAATCCCTTCAGCTCTCATGGAAATCCCAGGCACCCTGAGGAGGTAGCTATCTGGGGATGGACAGCCTGCTGCTGATCTCCGATTCCATAGGCGTCCCATCCCCATTTAGCCCTGAGTAATGCTCACTTACTGTAAAGTGTTACATGCCCCCATTGTCGGAGGAGTTATGGCGGAAAAATGCAAAATTTCCTTTTTACTGCTTATGGCCAGCAGAGCCCATAACGTGTCAAGCCGCACATTAGCCACCCTGATAAAAGTCCGCTTTCTTACACACAAAATCATCGTTTCAGCAAGATTTGTTATCTCATTACCTGATAAGCTCTATGTCATAAACCAAGACCCATTCGGTAAATCTCTCAGGAGGACGCTTTGTGGGCAGAAAGGGAAAGATCTGAATCTGCAAGGGACTTGATAATGCAGCATTTAAGCGCACGCATAATGTCACTTATTGTTAAAGGCATAAAACCACTTGGCCAAACGGTTGGGCTTTTAATAGGATTTTGTGCAGCATCAGGTGAGAAGCCATATGCCTTTTCTGTCTCGGAGTCTCTGAACACCTGCCAGCACCGCTGCTTTGCCTCACAGCCCTCTGGGGATGGGAGCTGGGCTTTAATTGAGGCCTCGGGAGGAGAAGAATGCTTCCCCGCAGCTGTGCGCTTCCTCTGTCTTGCCTGGGGTGGGTGCTGGGTCCTCGCTGGGTTGGCCCCATCTAACTGGCTTCTCCTGTTCAGGCACATTGTGGTCTGTGGACACATCACTCTGGAGAGTGTTTCCAACTTCCTGAAGGACTTCCTGCACAAGGACCGGGATGATGTCAACGTGGAGATTGTCTTTCTTCACAAGTAAGGGGCCCCTGCTGTTTCAAGACCCTCCACTCAACCAGGCTTCCTGAGGAGGGCTCACTGAATATCTGTGGAGTGGTGGTATGGGGGCAGTGTTGGAGGGTAGTGCAGAGTTGAATCAGCCATGTGGCCTCCTTAAAGAGGACAATCTGGAACCAATGGAAAGGGAACATTAGTTCAGTGGTGAGAACACCACCTGCCTCTGTGGAGCAACTCTGGCAAATAACAGTGAAGTTCATTATGGGTCAAATACGTCATTACCGTCCCATCAGCTGTCTGAATCTATTTGATCCAGGTGTGTCCACAGTGTCTGGTGTGGAAGATTAGCTGTCTCGTGTGGATTCTTTACAAGTGCAGGAGGGACACAGTGGCCAGGAAAGACACAGACATAAGAGGAAGCAGGGTATAATGTAATGGAAACAGTTGCAACAATAATTCCCATTTCTAGAAACCTCCGCTGTAGGACACTGTGCTACTCCCCGTGCATAAGTTCTCTTCTTTAATCAACACAGGGAGTAAAAGTACATGCTGTGAACTCAAGAGTGCTCCATGTGAATCTTGACTCAATCAGTTACTCGCTGAATAAGTTACTTAACCTCCCTGGGCCTCAGTTTTTACATTCAGTAGATAAGGAGATCACAATGGTTTTGGTCTCCTTTCTTGGGCTGTAGAGAGAATGAAAAGAAGTAAGCCATGTCAAGAATGAATCAGGCACACAGCAAGCGTTCAATAAATGTTAGCTAGTATTACGAAAGATAAAATATATTTGGCAAGATAAGCAACATAGAAGGTGGGTCTTATGTTTGTTGTGCAGTGGAAGAAAGGAAGAGATCTCCTTCTGCTCAATGTTGTTGGGGTTTTTTTTTCAAATTTATTTATTTTTTTTGGGACAGAGAGAGACAGAGCATGAACGGGGGAGGGGCAGAGAGAGAGGGAGACACAGAATCGGAAACAGGCTCCAGGCTCTGAGCCATCAGCCCAGAGCCTGACGCGGGGCTCGAACTCACAGACCGCGAGATCGTGACCTGGCTGAAGTCGGACGCCCAACCGACTGCGCCACCCAGGCGCCCCAAGGGGTTTTAAGCTTCATCTGACCCCCATTTAGGTAAAAGGTAGTCAGCCACAGGGATAGAGAGTTCTGGGACTCGGGCATGTTGATGTGAGTGGCACTGTTTTCTTTTCTGATGGAAATGGGCCATCATAGGGTCAGCACTAGCCCCAATTTACCAAGAGACAAAGCTCATGTGTGGTGCTAGCTCCATAGGGGGTTGACACCCCACAACTCAATCCTGCTCTGAGATCCCACAGAAGTTGACTTTCCTATAAGCTTCTGTTCTGTGCATCTCCTTCCTTTTGACAGTTGTTCACAGAATACCAAACTGGCTGCCATGTTTGAGCACACCAGCATTTTTTTCTTCTCAGCACTGAATTCTCCAAGTTCTGAAAAGACCGGCCAGGCTATGAACACAGGAGCAGAACTCACAGATCAATTCAGCGCTTTAGCCTCTCATTACCAGCTGAGAGGCCCATCCTCTGCTGAGCACTATGGAAGGTTCAAGAGAAGTACAGTGTGTAGGTCCTGCCCTCATTGGGCATTTCAAGATGAACATGTGTGCAACAGCTAGAGCTCAACATCCATGCTATATTCACTGACTGAGGTCAGTTTAGTCAAATGGCAGAATCACATGGGGCATTTGCATCAGGGAGAGACCACCACTTCTTACATGACCAGGCAGACTTTCTGAGAGGGGCCAGACCAGTAATGGATCTCGAAGACTGGTTGGATTTGCACAGGCACCTGTTTCTCATCCACTACTTGAGTCTGAACCAACAAGCTGGCTGCTAATGCCTCACTTGCTGGGATTCAACTCCATGTCCCCAGCATCTGTCAGCGTCAGCTTTGTCGTAGACAGCCCAGTTAATTAACCTCTTGAAACTTTGGGTTAATAACATCCCTTCCTCTAGGGTTGTTTTGAGGTTTAAATGAGTTAATACTTGTCAAGTGCTTAGAATGGTATCTGCCACATAGTAAATGCTCAAAAACATGAACAACTCTTACTAAGTACTTAATGAATGTTAGGCAAGCATTGACCAACACAAGTCTTGGTACCTAGAAGGTTCAAACGAAATATCATCTGCCATCTAGCATAGTACTTTATAGAGAACAGATATTTTTCATCTTTGCAGAAGTAATAAATGAATGAATAGGTCAATCCGTGCTTTAGTCCTTGTCCTCCAATGGGAAAGGTATCTGTATGGCTCACACTAAGAATGACGAATAGCGTACACGTGTATGAACCAAGAACAGTACCAAGAGTAAATTCACTCTGTCTGTGGCTGCTCAGAGGTGACATGTTTTGATCCAGGCCCCAGGAGATGAGAAGTCCATAGGGCTGAGAAGCAAGGAAGAGGCTTTGAGGGAGGGAAGAGCAGTAGGCTCTGCCAGGGGCACCTTTGACTAATCTCTGAGGTCACAGCTCGGTCTCTCTATTCGTAGAATAGCGATTCCATTCATAACAAAATGAAAGACATTTTGCCCCATAGGCCTCAGACTCTGTGAAGATTGTGAACGGCTTCATTTTACCTTGGTACTGGTTTGGGTTTTCAGTGGGCTGGGGTTTTACTCCTCTTGAGTGTGACCCTTTCATTTCTGCAAGAAAGGGGGCTACTTTGAAAGTGAAAGCCTTTTCCTAGGGCTTTGTTTTTGGAAGTCAGAGAGAAAGGAGGCCACGGAGGCAGAAATACCCAAGTCTGTTATATTAATGGCTGTTTCTTCTCTCCCTGCCAGCATTTCCCCTAACCTGGAGCTAGAAGCTCTGTTCAAACGACATTTTACTCAGGTGGAATTTTATCAGGGTTCAGTCCTCAATCCACATGATCTTGCAAGAGTCAAGGTAAGAAGGAAGAGGTGACTTCTGCTTTTACTCCATCTGAGAGGGGGACTGACTCTGTGGTGAGGGCATATGCCTCCCAGGATGACCAAGAGTCACCCCCATTCCCCTAATGCCATAAGTCAGTATGCCACCAGCCTTGACATCACCCTTCCACTGGCCCCAGGGCTTTATTCTCTGGCACCTGCCTTCTTTCACTTGAAATAGTCATAAAATTAGTTCCCTCAATATCCACACTCCTCAAGGAAGCAGACTAGTTGTATGGACTCAGTAGACTCATACACAACATCATAATAAAGTAATTCCCATGTGAAATACTGAAATTAGACTCAATGTAGCTCTGAAATCTATTATTTACATTAGAGAGGAACATGAAGTGTAAAGTATAAATAAAATGTGAACAGGCCATAAAACATTTTGAGCTTCCTTTTTTTTGGCCCCCACTAAAGACTAAAAGTGAAAAACTAACCATGCAGATATCTGATATCACTTAGTGATAGGCTAATCTTTCATTCCCAAATCTGCTAAATTAGAATCTTCTTATAAAGCAGACCTGAGGTTTATAAAGGAAAGGGCTATAGCAAAGTGACATCTGGTACTTTGCTCATTTTGTATCGGTTTTGTGAGCACATTCGATATTTGCATGGCAGTGGGTATAGATTAATATTGTGAATCCACTGACATCTAAATGCTCACTGTGGTTCCAACATAATTTAGTAAATCATGTAATTGGCAAACATGAATAAGCCAGAAGGATTTGGGTAAATTCTTTGGGTTATTAAAGAAAACTAGAGACAATTTGTGACATACCATGGAGGAAACCGTGGCCCCCCACCAAATGCAGGGATGGTCTGTTAAGTACAACAAACCAGGGAGGACAGATTGCAGACCTGGGCCAGCACGAGAATTCTTATGCTTATAGAGTCCAGTTAATCTTAATATTATCCAGACAGGATCCAAGTTATGACTTAATGTGAAATCTAATGAGAACTTGGAGAAAATAGTTACTGTTCAAGGACCTAATTTAGATGCAAGCAATTATTAGCATAACTCATCATTCCCTCAAAGGAATCAATCTTTTTTTGGCTCATGTTTAGATAAGTCGGTAGGTTTTGAGGTCATCTGGAACACATCATTTCATACACATGGATGTGTTGTCTTTTGAGTATCTGAATGCTAATTCAGTACTAAACGATACCGAGCTGTTATCTGATTTAGGGCTCTTACTGCCTTCTATGCCACAGTTAAGATGTGAAGAAGATCAGATGAAGGACTTTGGAGTCTCAATTTCTGAATCCCCGACTACTCGGTTAACTTGGTAACCTGAGAGGAGGGGTTTAGTCTGCCTAATGCCATTTCCCGACTGGAAAAATTAGGATGATGGTGTAGATCCGTTGGTTGGGAAAGGAGGCAGGGAGGGGGACTGAAAGCCTTAATTAATTGTTATGTGAAGAAATATGGAAAGATTATACCTAAGTGACTGTGCAAAATGAAAAGTATAATTACCAAGGTACATGTCGTACCCTCTAATGGCAACAAGATGAAATGTTTATACCATAATAAGAATTTGCAGCCTATACTTTTGACAAAAAAAACGATCATCTCCCAGGATTATTTTTTTTTCTTTCCTTGGAAACTACCAGGTTCCCCAAAAGCTGTCAACAGAGAAAGATTGCAAACCAAACATGGCTATTTATATGTTTGTGTTCTGTGATCTTCCTTTTGGTGTCTTAGATAGAGTCAGCAGATGCGTGCCTAATCCTTGCCAATAAGTACTGCGCTGACCCTGATGCTGAAGACGCCTCCAACATCATGAGGTAACGCCGGGGAGGCCAGGGAAGGCTCTGGGCTTGGCACTCTGCAGCCCATTGGCTGCACTTTGGGGTTCTCTGCAGAGCACCATCTCTGTGGGACCTTCTTTCCCCCATAAGACACCGTACACCTTGCCACAAGCATAGGTGTGGGGGGAGCTGAGCCACTGGTGGCTGTGGAGGGCGATGACACAAGACAAGCTTGTCCTTGGTGAATGGGAGCCCTGGGGCTCACAACTGGTTTTGGGATTGAAGTATTTCGGACAGGACTGGGAAAGGAAAGATAGATTTAGATGGGTGCAGGCCTGAAGTAGGGTACCATGTTCCCTAAGGGAGAGTGGACCTGGGATGTCTTAACTGTGGGTGATTTTGTCCCTCAGAGGAAATTTAGAAGTATCTGGAGATGTTCTTGGTTGTCATAACTAGGGGATGCTGCTCACATCAAGGGGGCGGGTAGAGGCCAGGGATGCTGTTCAACATCCTACAGTGCACAAGACAGTTACCCACAGCAGAGAAGTATCTGGCCCAAAATGTCTAGTGCCAAGCTTGAGAAGCTCCATGTTAGAGCTTTTCGAGCTTGTCTGTAGCATGTTGATTAATAGCCCCACAAAGAGGAGTTTGTCGACTGATGAGCTTTTGTTTCAACCAGTTTTCCAAAATGAAATCGTGTCTTTACTGAGAGCCTTCTCAGTGCTTTTAACACTAATATGAATTTCTAAGAGAATGTTCTACAGAGAACATATCAAACGTATTTAACTCCAATGCCCCCTTTCTTACAGAACACCTTTGGGTGGGTGTGGGCACACTCTGGAAAACATGGCTCAGTGCCCTCCCTGTGAATGGGCGAGGCCCATAGAAGGCCCTTCCCTGCCGACTCCCCACTCCTTATTCTTTTTGCATTTCAGAAGAACACTGTTCTGTGACAACAAAATGATGGACGAGTTAAGATATTTGGCTCCAGAGAGTTAAAGCCCCTTAGGATTCTTCTCCCCTCCCGTGCACATTGCAGAGTAAAGAGAACTGGGAGGGAATCATAAAGAGACACTTCCGGAGAAGAGACCAAAGAGAAGACATCTCACTCCCACTACATTCCCAAGAACACTTGCCTAATTGTGGGCAGCCGTCCTTTGGTCCAGACAGACCGCCGTCTCCCCACATCCTGGTTTGCCACCATGTCCTGCGAATTTACCTGGGGTGAGGGCTTAGGGAGCTGCTTCCTCACCAGGCTCCCATTGCCCTTCCTTCGTTTCTCATCAGTGGCCCCCAAGTGACATGAGCTCTCCCATCGCTGAGTTGGGGGAGCTCCTCCAGTGCATTTGGGATGAGCGTGTCTTTCCCTCAGCATCTGGACCTTGTGTCTGACAAGCGACAGTTGGCACAGTGTTCTCTTTCCTCCCGCTTCTCTTTGGCAATATGCTCAGTGCAGTTGTTTTAAGGAAGTTGATGCATGAACTCTTGTAAGCGTGGGACTTGCCAGCCTACGGGGAGATGATGGAATGGGGACATGTGTCCACACCTCGGTCCACCCGCTAGTCACAGCTGGAAAGTGACTACAACAGCTCAGCAGAGAGTGCTTCAGTGAGCCTTTCCTTGAACTAGGATTTCCATCCTCCCCGCGTTTTTGTGTCATTTGAAATGATAAAAATGTCCCTTTTAAGGAACTAGGCTTCATTATCTTCAGATTTGCAAACATAAAAAACAAAAGAAGATAAAGCTTAATGTTTTGATCCCCCCAGAGAAGTTTAGGGCTAGGGCTTTTTTTTCCCCCAAAAGTGAATAATTGAAATGGATAATAGCTTTGAAACGGGCAATTCTCTTAATAGCAGTATTTTACTTAAGTGCAGTAGGGCTAATATGAAGACATGTAAGTTATCAGGGTGATTGGCATGATGCCAAGACATAAAACTTACCGAACAAAGTTAGCATCATAAGTTTAATGATGCCATTCATTAACCAGAATCAGAACTAAGGTGCAGGCAGCAAAAGGGAACAGGAAACTCAGGGTTAAAAATGGGCTCTGTCTTTCCCTTATTTGTATAATCCTCCTTTCTCCTTAGTTTAATGAGACCAGTCTGCCCCTTTTGAAATTAAAATGTCAAAGATCCATTTGAAATGAGCTAATGCAGAAAAACTGGCTGATGCTATGAGCAGAATTCTGAGGGCTGACTGAGGCTCAAAGTCCTTGAGTTATTAAGCATGAGCCAACACACTTCTTCAAAAATAAAATGAATTCCTTCAAGTGCAAAAGCCCAGGATGAATTTGTGCAGGCAGAAGCTTACGAGTGATCCATTTCCTAAATTCACAAGTTGTAGCTTTTCAGCCGAAATGGCTCCCTGGCTGCCTTCTCTCCATTTTTGCACAAAAAAGGCATGGAGCACAGAGCAGTTTCTTGGTGTGAAGTTTGTGAGGGTGGTCACAATAAACGCACTTGCATTTCTGAGTAGGCTTGGGAGGTGGGCCTTTCTGTGGAATTCCATTCCTTCCTTGTCACGAAGGAAATGTATAATGTCACCTCTGACAGAGTCGGTAATGACAAAAACCATAACTTACACGTGGAGAGAGCTTTTAATGATTTCAAAGCATTTCCACATCTGGTCTTTCATTTGCTGCTCATACCAGAACCTGTGAAATAAATAAAGCAGGTACTGTTGCCCCCAATGTCCAGATGAGGAAACAGTCACAAAGAGCCCAGGGATTTCCTGAAGGTCACCTAGTTCCTTCGTACAAGACTGGGACTGGAATCCAGGTGTTTCTCTTCTTCCACCTGTAGCCCAGTGACTGTGTCAGGGAGCAGAAGCGAGGGTTGGGGGAGGGGATGGGCAGTGGTCCATAGAGAGCATGGACTGAAGGCGGTTTGAGCCAGGCGATTTTCTATCAGACTGTGACCCCTGCAAGGCCTCGGTACTTATCGCCAACCAGCATTAAAGTTGTCATTTAGACACCAGTATCTGTCGAAAGCTGAGTCATTGATCCAGTCTTAAGAGCCCGGCTCAGAAATCATTTTTGTGAGTGGCCATGTGTGTGTGACAATTAGCATCATTTGTCAGACTGCTTGTTTGATTTGTCATCGTTGTCTCAAGTTAACTTAGAGAATTGGACTCAGAGCAAATGGTTTCTAGGCTCGTCCCTAGGGTATGTGAGACTGTAAGCCGTCAGCCCCATGAGTTGGCTCCATGAGTTGAGCTTCCTTTATTTAGACGCCTAGCCCATGACCCCTGCTCCAGAGCCCCCATTCCAGTGCACACATACTCACATGCCAACACCAAGGCACCACAGGACTGCTCTCTTCTTCTATGCCCAGAACACAGTCTGTGGCCGTTTTGTGATTTCTTTTTCACACCACCATGGGGTACAGCAATGGACACACAGTTTAACTTGGCCCTGTGCCTCAAGCTCTCTGGATGGGCCTGGCTGCTGGCCCCACATTCACTCCATTTGGGTGTAATCAAATCAATGTTCCCATCAGACTCCAAGGGTTAGGCAGATCCTGCCTCAACTCTGGTTCTTTCTTTTTCAGAGTAATCTCCATAAAGAACTACCATCCGAAGATAAGAATCATCACTCAGATGCTGCAGTATCACAACAAGGTAGGTCAGCGAGAGCCTAGCCCAGGCTCAAATATGCACATGTGTGTCCAGCTACACACACGCGCACACACACACACACACACGTATGCACACACGTGCACACATATGCACACATATGCTGCTACAATCCAAAGCCCTGGAAAAGGGGGTGGTGGGTAAAAACCTCCCTGGGACTTTTTTGCAGGGCAAACACCTTGTTCACAGTTGGTCACTGAAAGGAAGCATGTGTTCCTTCATGTTTCCAATAGGAAGCATCTATTAGGCCCCCAGGTTCAGAACATTGATGCGATCTTAGATCCCATTTCAACAACTCCCACTTTCGTGTGCTGCACGCATTTCTTCATTTGGTATTTACTGACTACCTACCAGGTGGTCAACACGCTACCTTGACCTCCCTAACCCCCCATGGGGAATCCTATGTTGTACCCTCAGGGGCTTCACAGTCAAGGTGTAGGGAGTGTCCCAGGCAAGTGATAGGACTTTTCTACCTGGCACCGTGTGACCTGGAAGAACAGATCGCATGCTGGGTGGAGACTTTGGAATCTGGCATTCTCACCCTCAAGATGAGAACTGGCATTGTTGAATTCGGGAACATAGCTGCTCTCCAGAGATTAAACATAAAGGAATTTTCCTAGTGTTTTAGTTTACAGGGGGACTGGAAAGAAAACAAACGGAGTCTATGTTGTTTCCCTTGTGATTTCTTCCCAGTCTCTCATTCAAAGGCACTGATCCTTCACCCAGCTTGTCATTAAATTCCCAGGAAAACAGCTTTGGGGGAGGGAAGGTGGCACCTTTCTCTGTTCGATATGGAACCGGTTATGCCCATAATGAGGCTCAGAAACTGGAGGCTCAGTACCTGGAACCAGGTGTCCTGTCTGAACAGAATAACTCCCTGCTGGGTTATGAGTGAGTGCGTGTCCCATCTTATAGGCCATATTCCCTACGAAATAGGCAGTCAGGTGACCCAGAGAAGACCCCATTCTGCCAAATGCACCAGTGCCATGCCATTATTTCTTAATTGCTGGCAAGTGCTGTCCCATTTTGCTGTGTGGAGGCTCATCAGAGGCCATTGCTGAGTGGAGCCTGCTGTCGGTGACTGGCCTACCACTTGGGTCTGCTGCCCACTGCCCAACCCTCAGCAGGTGGTTCCATTGTAGAACGTGTTGCGTTCCAGCCAGTGGGGCTTGGTGGTGAGCACCCAAGGTCACATTGTCCTGTTTGTCTCGGGAAAACCCAAGGACATTGAAGAGATAAAGTAAGATATTGGTAACTCACAAGGATTAGGCCAGAGAAGTTTTTATTGACAGCAGCGCCTGTAGGTAGAAGTAAATTTTATTAGCCAGGCTGTGGCTGGTGACAGCTCCTAAGGCAATAAACTCTTCTTTCATTTATGATATGAAATTTCATTTAGCGTGAGAGTGTTCTAAGCTGTTGTTTAGATTTTTGGCTGAATTTAGATCAAATAGGAAAATTAATGTTATATGTTTAGAAAGGGATGTCGGTTCCTTTTTCCTCTCCTTCCAATGAGTGCTGATTCAGCATCTTCAAGAAATTAAGGAGGATTTCAGCAATGCGATTCATGTCAAGCTCAAAGTAGCTCAACGGACCTAGGATCCAGATGGTACCTGGGCAGTACTCATGTGACCATAGCAAGCCGAATGACTTTTACAAACTGCTTCATTGTAATTATTCAGAAATAAGGATGAATGGCATCAACTGATCCATGATTATTTGCTTAAAACACATTTTGGGGGCACCTGGGTGTCTCAGTCGATTAAGCGTCTGACTCTTGATTTTGGCTCAGGGTCGTGGGATTGAGCCTGGCATCAGGCTCCACGCATCAGATTCTCTCTCTCCCCCTCCCTTCGCCCCTCTCCCCATTCCAAATAAATAAACAAACAAATAAATAAATAAATACCCCACACATTTTATTTAGAACCACCCCAATCTATTTGGGTTTCAAAGTAAGGCAAAATCACATATGAGACTTTGCCCCTGTAGGATTAGTAAGGGTACAAGGAACAGAGTGACCTTGATACAGGGCATTTTTCTCTCTCATTTCATTTCTCTCTTCTAGAGAGAGCAGCATGTCCACCGGTGACTGTCATGCCGTTCCTCATGGAATTGCAAGTGGGCATTTGTCATCCTGCTTTATAATTGTGCTGTTCCATGAGATGCTTCCCCCTAACGTTTAATATGTTTTTCTTCCCATTACCTTATAATAGTATTTTTCTTCCTCTCTCTGTACTTTCTCTTCACCCATGCCTAAATGCCCAAATATGTCCACCCATTAAAACTCTCTTTCTTGAGGGGCGCCTGGGTGGCGCAGTCGGTTAAGCGTCCGACTTCAGCCAGGTCACGATCTCGCGGTCCGTGAGTTCGAGCCCCGCATCAGGCTCTGGGCTGATGGCTCTGGGCTGATGGCTCGGAGCCTGGAGCCTGTTTCCGATTCTTTGTCTCCCTCTCTCTCTGCCCCTCCCCTGTTCATGCTCTGTCTCTCTCTGTCCCAAAAATAAATAAAAAACGTTGAAAAAAAAAATTAAAAAAAAAAAAAACTCTCTTTCTTGAAAGAACCTGGTATGTGTATGTAAACTTAAGTTACATTGAACGTATTTCAAGTGATAATTAATTCCGTAATTGGATACTGGACTTAAAATATAAAGAATTTTAATTCCCTGCACCCTAATGATGCTGGAATTCCAGGGGTGTAGGGAAGCTGCGTACTTTCTTTCTGCATGTAAAACTGGTCCTGAGTTTGTCATCATAGTAATCTCAGACACTCATGTCCTATTTTATGGTTTTAAAAAAGCTTGACATCCATTATCGCGTTTAGTTCTCATTTGACCATCTGTGCATGTTAGCATCCCAGTGTGACCTCAGATGGGGAGTCTAAACTATGTCTCAGACAGAGAAGCTCTGGTAGATACAACTCATGGTCACTTGGCAGGCAGTGAGCTAACATCAGAACTGCCAACTGCCACCTTCTCTTTAAATAGAGCCACACCCCACTGAACCAAACTGTGGTTCCTCACAGGAGGCCTTAATGAAAGACTGATGTTCCCTAAAGTGGATCTGAATTCATGGAGAGAAACACTCGGCCTAGCCATCTCTGAACACAGAAAGATGGTACAGGACATTTTTGATTTGAGTGTAAATGTCTTGATGCTTTTCAAGGAAAGAACAGTTTGTGATATCTTAGAAAAGTGTCACTTCTGATGACTTAGCTGTTAATGGATTTTTTTTATTTTTCAAACAGCTTCTAGAAAAAGAGGTTTTTGCCTGGGACCTGGAAGCCAAGTCCCAGTGGCCCAAAGGAGATGCGAGTTATTTGCGCTTCCTCACTAACAACCCTTACACACTTAGGTAGTAGTGTTAAAGTGTTTTCTCTGAAATGACCTTCTTTGTTCCTTATGGTGGCTTCCCCAAAGTTGTGTGTGCTGGAACTAGGACTGGAATTAATCTCTCCTGGTTTCCTGTTATTATATGTCCTCACATTTTCACGTTCCTTCTTCTTGAGATGAGGAATGGTTCAGTGGCTGATGAGAGGGAGACCCTGGTCCTGCTAGGCCAGCTCTATCAGGCCTCATTCTCCAGGTCACAGAGGATTTGCCTCTAGACTTCTGTGCAATAATGCTGGCATTTTCCACTAGACCTGACTGTCCCTCATATGAAGGACAGAGTTGCCAGGGGAACTCTGGGGAAATTTCCTCTCTTCGTTTCATGCATACACATGTCCCTCCCAGCCTTTGGTATATCCCTCCCTGCTTCATGCTCCACAATTGGGGAAGTTATGATGGCCAATAAAAGGAGGCCATATGGAAGCCTGAGAAATGAAACAAACTTGACTTTCCTGTGTAATAACGTGTAAAATCTATCTAAGGAACTCAAACCAGATGGGGACATGGGGGACCCAAGGCCCAAAAACCTGGACTTCCATACCTGCAGAAACCAGGCACATGGGGATATGAGAGACTCTGTGGAAAAGGTTTTGTTTGTTTGTTTGTTTGTTTGTTTGTTTGAAGGTACCATGAAGGGTACGTGTCCTTCGAATCTCCTTTCACACTTGACGATTTACTTGTTCATTACGTAGATCTCATTTGTCCTCAGATGATGTGAATGCAAATGAGGATTTCTCCACTGAGACTGAGGTATTCTCTGTGGTGTCAGTATTCTCTGTGGCCTTCATAAGCCAGTGAAGAGTAGGGAGGAAAACAGGGTAAAGGGCAAGGCTACTCGCTGGAATCAAGCCTATGGGAGAATGTCTCTGACACTCAGCTTGACAGAAATTCCCATCCGCGATGGCCCACACACCAGACATTTTTAACCATGCTCTCATTAGGGAGGATAGTCTTCTCTCCCAGGAGTCACTGCTGGATTAAGACTGTGAGACTGTCACAGGACTTTGCAGGAAGGAATTTCACAAGAGTCGTATTTCTGAAAGCAGAGCAAAGAGCCGTTGGACTTGCTGTTTGTGTCCACAATGGCGTCTTTCATCTCTTCTAGTAGGTACAACTGTAGTGTGTTGTCCTGACAGTGAAGGGAAACCTCCAGGGGGTTCCTTGTGTTTGCTGCTCCATGGAGAGAAATAGTAATTTCTGGGCCACGAAGTCTTGGCATCAGCAGGAACCTAGCAGGGCTCTCTGCTTCAGCCTCCCATGAAAAACAAGAGGTCTTTCCATTGTGACTTGGAAAAACACTTACTGAGTTTTTGGGACAAAGACCTTGCATTTTTGGAGGTAGCTTTCTCCATTTGTTAGACACATTAGATCCGTAGAAAGTTCCTTTATAAAACAAGTCAAAAATCTTCTTTCTTATAATATATACATCAGTCAGTCCTAATTCTGGCCCCTGGAACGAAGCAAGACAAGCCTAATCTCTCTTCGGCATGGCAGCACCTGTGGTATTTGGAGGCAACCATCTTGTCTCCCTGAAGGCGTGGCCCTTCTTCCAGCCAAACACGGATGGCTGTCTTAACTGTTTCTCCAAAAATGTTTTCCAGAACCCCCACCTCTCCTTGTGCTTGTCATTTTTCTCTGGAAGTTATTCAGTTTATCAGTTTCCCTCTTTAAATCCGACTGTTACAACTGGATCAAGTATTCTGGAGTAGCCTGACCAGTTCACAACAGAAGGAAACATTCATTTCCCTTGATCTGGAGACCATTTCTAACAAGCAAGCATTGGCCTTCTCTGTAATCTGTCACACGGTTGGCCTCTTTTTCGGGTTTGAGTTGCCCACACACTTAAGTTTTTTCCTTCTTTCCCCTCAGCTCTGCTGCCAAGTTAGGTCTTCTCATTTTGAATTTATACAGTTGATTTTTTTTTTTTTTTACCCTAAATGCTGTACTTGACATTAAGGCCTTTAAAATCTTTTCTGGTTGGTTTTCTGCCCATTTTTCTAACCCTGGAGAACTTTTTGAATTTTGATTCTTTCATCCAACATATCATCTCTGGCTCTCTACTTCATGCCACTTAAAACTAGTTGGATGAGCATACATCTGGGTGTATACATACATGTATACATACATCTTATCTCAGGGTGTGACCTAACTGTTGAATAGGATCAGTCCATCTGCCAGAGATTGTACCAGGTCTACACTGTGAGTTGCCTGATAATTTAGGTCAGTGCTTCTCAAAGTGTGGTCCCCGATCAGCAGCTCAGAGGCACCTCGAACTTATTAGAAATGCCAATTCTCCAGCCTCACCCTATACCCTACTGGCTCAGAAACTCTGGGATAGGGGCCAGCAATATGTGTATCAACCCTCCAGGTGATTCTGATGCCCACTCAGCCTTGGGAGCCATTGATCTGGAGTATTGGGATTGCAGATAAAAAAGGAATCTAAAACACACAGACATCTGATAGTCTGAGTCTGTTTGAGGAGCCAATTTATGAACAATTTAACCAGACATCCTAGTAGCATAGGCTGATGTGTCTGTCACAAGAGGAAATTCCCTCTGGACTTTGTTTGGCTACATGACAAACCAGAGGCGGGGGACCTAGGTTTGGGAGGTGCAGAAGCAATGATCCAAAGGGAAGACTGAAGACTGAAGTCTGCTGAATGGGAGAGTCAAATAAAACACCAAACACCAGACTCAGGAGAGGGAAAGAAAGGATGAGTCTGAATGCCTTCTAAGCAGCTGGGCAATGCTGCATTTCCCAGAGGAGCTTTTCAACAATTGAGCATTTAGGAATGAAAGGTCTCATACCTTGCTTTTGCTTCCACAGGCGCATCTGCTAAACATCCCAAGCTGGAACTGGAAAGAGGGGGATGATGCAATCTGCCTCGCAGAGCTGAAGCTGGGGTTCATAGCCCAGAGCTGCCTGGCTCAAGGCCTCTCCACCATGCTCGCCAACCTCTTCTCCATGAGGTCATTCATAAAGGTAACGTCTTGTCCTATTAGAGCACATTAGCCCCGGATTCAGTTTGTCGTGGGGTTGAGTAGAGAGCACAGCTTAAACTCAAAACAGATCGACGGGCTTTAACCACTTTGGTTAAAGAGAAATTCCTTGTTACAGATTTGGGCACAAGGCCAACTTCTTTCAAAATTATGTTTTTATTTTTATTTGGCACATCCACGGCCATTAAATGATTGTTCAAAGCACAATCCTCTCTTTTTTTTAGATAAACCACATGTTTATCTATCAACAAAGCCTCCGCTGTTAAAACAAAAATATGATTTATATACATTCCATATGGCACCAGAGCGCCTAAAGAAAAGAATTATCATTTTGCTCTTTTACATCAAGTGGCTGGTGGACCTCTCACTGTGCGGATAAATGCAGACCATGTGTTTGTGCTGAAGCCCAAACCCCAACAACATAATTCATTTATTTATTTCTGCACAATCAAGGAGGCCAGCAGGGCTGACATGCCATGGTTATTTGAATGGAGAGTGAATCTATGAACCGAACCCTCAGCAGCGGCGCCCTGTACCCTGTGACACGGGCGGTCTGGGTATGCTCCTCGTCGGCCGGCTCACCCCACAGAGCTTACTGGGCAGCCACCCAGAGCCTCCAAAGTGGACCCTGCCTGTTGGACCAACCCAGGCAGTGAAAGACCCAACCCTGTCCTCACAGGCCAGGCCAGGACAGTTTCCAGGACACTGTGTTGAGAGTCCAGGCCCCTACTAAGAGAGTTTGGAGACTGTGGGATAATGGTAACACCAGTCCTTATCCTTGGTCTGTTCCTGGCCTAGACCATCAAAGAGGCAGACCAGTGCAGTAAAACCTGCCTCGTTTGGGCCTTTCTGACTTGGCATTGGTGGCTATTAGCTCAGCATCGGGGCTTACATTCATTCCCCTTCCTGAATTTGTAGTGATTGGAGTGGGAAATTAATGAGTTACCAGGAGGTCCAACAAAGGGGGGCTCGAAGCTCTGCAGTCAAAGGTGTAAGACCTCCGGCCCTTTTCCGCCATTACTGCTATGTCTGGTACCAGTGTTAGTCATTTGGGGGAGGTGAGGAAATAGCCTTGCACTCAGTGAGAGGGATGAGTGGGAAGGGTGGGGCTGGAGGTGATGGACCAACTCCATGTGCGTGTTCACCCTGGGCATCCATAGCTGTGTGATTAGAGCAAGGCTTTTTTTCTAGGTCCTTACCCTCTGTACCCACCTAATTTACATTATTTAGCCAATTTATAGATAGTAATACTTTATATAAAAGAACAAATTGTTTTGGAGTCCCTTCAATCACTTTAGCAAAGGATGCCTTGATCAAAAAATTCCTGCAACTCACTATGGTCCCAAAGACCTCATCAACTCCACAGATCTCCAGGCTCAGACCCAGCTCACAAATAGGGACATGGCTTTTTTTTTTTTTTTTTTTTTTTAATGGCTTCTTGAATCCAGGCTGCTGTTCCCCTGCCTGGATGAAACTGAATGCAGGCAAAATGGAGTTGGCAGGGGAGTTCTGTGTGGCTGGACTTAGAGGCATGCCCCAAAGCCAGACGTAGCCTTGCGTCTCCCACGGCTCTTACATTCAACACAAGGAGCCCAGACCCCAGGATAGAGGACTGTCACCAAGAGAGCTCTCCTGGCTCATTTGACCAAGTTCTGGTGGTTTCCTCCAGCAGGGAATTACCCACAGGCCCAGGCACAAGGTCTGAGACCTGGGCACTGCTTCCTTACGTTGACGTAACGTGGTCTTGGCAGGGCCCTACCACACATGGGGCGCTTGACATGCGTATGTTTTGATTTTGTGGTGCCTGCATGGAAACTAGAGCTGCCTGTCAAGAAAATTAATAAAATGGATGTGACGCTGATTCTTCAGTGTTATTACCAGCAGGGAGAAAGAACTTCTGTCCAACTTTCCTCAAGACCCTGAAGGGCCTCACCTCTGGAGCCAAGGACGTCCCCTCCAGCCCAGCTAATCCCACTGCCAAGTTCCTATTTAGGAAGAGCCTGTGGGAGAGGCCCAGCCAGGCCCCAGTGTAACTGAAAACACATTTCCCTCCTAGGGTTATGTTACCGTGTTATTTCTGCCCGGGGCCAACTCCTCTGTGTTTGGAGGTAGCTCTCTGAACATGGCCTCTTGACATTCAGCTGGTCTTTGTGTTGGAATTTGCTAAGGCACATGACCTGGAAATAACAAGGTTTACCTTCATATAGGTTTTTTTAATTTAAAATAAGGACAGTGTTAAGCATGTGCTCCCGTTCTGTCATCATCGTGTACTTACCCTCCAAACCCCCGATCCTTGTCTCTTTTAGGTCATAATAAACACCATGATGATGTTCTCCTCGGCATGTTTATGTATTATCCCTCATTCCATAGGTCACAAAGCCTTCACTCCTTTTTATTTGGCAGGTGGGAAGATGGAAAAGAGAATCTATAACTGGATGAGTGTTTACAGAAATGTGCTTCCTTCCCCCGTGTCCCCCATGTCCTACAGCAGACAATTCATTAGCACTTCCACAGAGACAGGCAGGCCTTGAGGATGGAGGGAGGTGGGATGAGGCTTTGGCACATTTGATCCCTTGAGAACACTTAGCGTTTCTGGAAGCCAAACGTGGAGTGTGAGCTCAGCCTCTCCCTTGCCCTGGGCAGGTACAGCGTCTATTTCTTGGTTCTGCAGAATGCATTGTACTCTGCCCCTGTTGAGCAGAGAAGAAAGAGGAACAAGACTGAAATTATGATATATCAAAGGTAGAATCACGGTGGCTTCCCACTGGGCTTTTCGTGTCCATGAGACCAAAAGCCAAGGCTGGAAGTAAGGACAACAAAGCTCAACAAAAGAGAGATGGGGTACTGGTATGCAGGGGTTACAAAATAGACCCAGCCCAGAGGTACCAGGAAAATATGAGGAACACCTGTTTATCCCCTGAACAATGTCACTTGCAAAGTTTCTTACCCTGGGGCCTCATTGCTCCTGAAAGCCTAGCTTCCATTTTGGAGATGTCATCTCATAATTGATCTAAACTTTTGGGGAATCTATATTTTTAGCCCACATCCTTGGGGGTAATGAATTCAAGTGTGCTAACTACTGTTAAAGACTTTCTCCTGGTTATTTGTATTTAATTTGCTCCGCTTAACCCTCAAGGCATGCCCTCCGCAGTTGCTTGTCTGCTGGGATTTATTTAACAAATTCATGCTAACCTTATAGCCAATACCTTCACAAAAGAGGCATGGTTTGGCCAGTCAAGGGTCCTTTGACCCAGCAGCCTGTTAATGAGAGGCTAAGCATTTTCCCCAGCAGAACCCAGATTTTGCCCTGGGTTCCTTTAAGTAGTGAAGGTGATCGTCTGGTTCCTTTGACTTGTCTACATCTACATGTTAACCAGGTGATCCCATCCACCTGTCAGGTTCAAATGAGAATCTTCCTAAGGTCTTCCGTAAAGACAAAGACAATGAACTTATTTAGCCTGTCTGCCATTGCCTCATAACGGACCACACTTACCCTCTACTTGGCTTCCTCCCTTGGATGTATTTTAAGATCCATTGATTTTTTTTTTCTTTTTCTTTTGGTTTTAGAGTTCTAGCATGTAATACTTAAGTTTCTCTTCAGCAGATGTGGTTTCAAGTTGGGGCTTGACCTGCCATCTCTGTGAATTGTGCTATTATTCTTACTAGGATTAGCTGTCCTTGGACATGATAAGTTGTGTGTGTGGGTGTTGTATATAATTTAGAGAGTGATTAACTCTTAACATGTCTTTTCACTCTACACGGAGTCTTCAGATTTAGCACATTTAAATCATTCTCGGGATTGCCAACTATTTTAACTCTGCTAAGCTACCATTTATGCGTGCACACGCACACATGGACACAGCCTGGAACATGGCATGCACTCCGTAATTATTTCTTGGTTGAATGAATCAATTAGGAAACCGGGAAAAGTATGTGATGTCCTTCTTGTATTTTTTCTCCCTGTTTTACAAGCTTTGAAATTTGTGGGTGAAATGTTACTTAATATTGATCACAACAGTCTCCTCTGTCACATTTTCTATTTCTGAGTGAGGAAGCCATAGGAAAATCAGGTCCATGTTCTTCAGAGCATATCCTGGCTGCAGTGGACTTTGCTGGACATGAAAAACGTTTGTTCATTATTGATATTACCATATTAAGATAAATACATAGTCCTGGTGCTACTTGTAGCCAAATGAATCATTTTAATACCTTTATTTTGGGTTGTGTTTATGTGTAGATGTGTTTCTTATATGCATGTGTGAATGCATTATGGTTCAGGAGCTAGAAATATAAATCAAGACTCTAATAATGGCTGAACTATAGTGAGTTCTAACTGTGTGCCCAGCCCTGGGCTAATTGTTTTATGTACATCAGACATTTACTTCTCACAGTGACCGAACCCAAAACTGGCGCTGTTATCATCCCCACTTTCCAGTGGCAGACGCTGTGGGTTATGAGAAGTTCAGCAACCTGTATGAGGGCAGAAAGCCTAGAATTGACAAATTCATGTGTCAGACCAAACAAACTGTCTCCAGGTCCTTGGGTACACCAAGAGGAAATACGGTAAATGGTAAGGGGGACCTTCGCTAGTGCCAGCATCATAGCTTTCTGTAGTTTATGGAAACGGTTGCTTTGGTAGAGATTTCCTGAATACCTACTGTATTCCAGACAGGGTGCTAATCTCACTGTCATCTTCATGGGTAGGAGGCACTCATAAGCTTCAGGAAGCTTCTGTTATGACTGGGATGTATGGGCACACATTTGCAAGCCCCATTCTCTGGGTCTTGATGGCCTTTCTCTCTGGCCAGCTCTATAAGGGCAGAATTCACTGCATCAAGACATGTGAACCTAGGCTGGGATGAGTCAGGCTGGGGAAATGCCCCAGGCTTTCCAGAAGGAAGTGACATCACTCACTGCTGTATTCAGGGGGTAAAGCTAATTGGCTTCAGTAGATGCTTCTGGGAGAAAACAAACAGTTCTTATTGGCTGGTAGGTATGGGCTCTGCAGATCTGAGGTGTTCACCCAGGTGAGGGAGACATACTAGAAACAGGGCTCAACCCTGTGTGGACAGGAGTGAGGTGGGTGACAGGATCTCTTAAAGGGGGCCAGGGCTGCAACGGATAAGGCTGAGGTCAAGGTGGCTTTCTGTTTCTAGGAGGGGAAGCTAATGGTGTCAGAGTAGAGGGTTTGTCTGGCAAAGTAAATCCACGTAGTGCAAGTTAGATAGTGAGAGCCAAACTGTTGCCTATTTCATACCCTTGGGTGTCATCCTAAGCACAAATGGTGTCATGACAGTGGACTTCTGCAGATACCCTCACCAGTGGAGAGAGCAGCTCCCAATACAAATATACTCACATGTTTATTCTCATAAATCCTAGATATATAGAGGATTCCCATTTTTTAAAACGTTTATTTATTCTTGAGAAAGAGAGAAAAGGCAAAGAGAGAGGGAGAGAGACAATTCCAAGCATGCTCGGTGCTGTCACCATAGAGCACCATGCAGGGCTCGAACCCACAAACTGTGAGATCATGATTGGAGCCCAAATCAAGAGTCAGATGCTTAACTGACTGAGCCACCCAGATGCCCCAAGGATTCCTAAATATATTTCTCCATCCAGAACATCTCCCTGGACCCAATTTCATCTGTGTAACTGATACTCAGCATCTCTATTTGAATGCTTTATCTCATCTGAGACCTAACATATCCGGAATTGAATTCCAGTTCCTTGTCTGGAAACCTTGTCTCCTCCCATTATACTATGGGTGATGCCATTACTTCCCATTGCTCAAACTGAAATATTTGGAGTCATCCCTAGCTTCTTTCTTTTTCTCATGTACCACATCGAATCCAGCAGGAAATCCTCTCTGTTTGACTTTCCAAATATGCCCAGGATCTGAGCGCTTCTCACCACTGCCACTCTTCCTGTCAGATCCACACCACCATCCTCGGTCTCCTCCAGCATTATACCAGTCTCCTAACATCCTTCCTGCTCTGTTTTTATCCCTCCGCCACTCCAGTTTATCTTCAGTAAAGCATCCAGGACAATCCTTCGCAGGTGTGAACCAGATCTTGTCACCCTTCTGCATGAATCTTACCAAGGCATCTCATCTCACCAAGATAAAATTCTTACCAAGGTCTCTAGGTCCTAAGCAATCCTCACTGGCCTCATCTTGTAAATGCTCTCTTGCTCCTTACTGTCAGCCACACCTGCTTCAGCTAGTCTGCACGTTTCGCACATGCTATTCCTCTGGCCGAAACACTCTTCCTTCATGTAGCTTCATGGCTTCTCCCTAGCAAATCCTTCATGTCTTTGCTTAGTGTTCATTTCTCAGACCTTTCTCTAAAACAGTAGAAGTCCATTTTTAAAAGGGCTTGAAAACAAATTTTTAATTGAAATATAATATACAAACATAAAAAGGTACATCTAATAAATGGACAGCTTATTAAATATTCACAAACTCAGAACTCTCATGTAACCAGGACCCGGATTAAGAAGCCACACATTATCAGAACCTCAGGAGCCTTTTTTTTTTTTTTTTTTTTTTTTTAATGTATCAGTGTATGTGTGGGTCTGTTTCTGGGCTCCCCTGGGGAGAATTGACATCTCTACCATGTTGAGTTCTCCAGTCTAATATGGCATATCTCTAATAAAGAGATGCTTTGCAGTTCAACAGTTTTCCTGTAAAATGCAGGAGAATCAAGAAGAAAGTGACTAAGCTCATAAATTTCTCTGGGGCTCCTGAGTCCCTGGGTCCCTACAGGGAATAAATGTCCCACTTCACCGCATTCTCCAGGAAGGATTTAGAGGTTCTCCTTGGCTTCGTGGGGTGAGTAAAGTTTCCATAGTAAAAGCATCAGAATAACATTTTCAAGATTTACATCACTGTCCCCTCCAGAACCCCATACATCTATGGCCTTATCTATGCTTCTGGCTTTGTTTTCCTCCGTGGCATTGTTTATCGCCTCTTTTCTCTGAGACAGTGTAAACGCTGTGAAGCCTAGGGCTACTCGCTGAATCCCCAATGCCTGGAACAGCGCCTGATGCCCAATAGGTACTCAATAAATGCGTGTTGAATAAGTAAATGAATAAATTGGCCTTAGCCTTTCCTGGCCAGAACTTTATGACAGACAGCTGGGTGGGGCCAGGATCACAATTACAATTTGGGGTGATTTTGGTGCTGAAAACTTCTTCCATTGCTACTGTGTAGGTAGTTCCCTTGCCAAATTAAAGAGCTTGGACTCCATGTAGAAACTTGAAATACAAAGCTTGGCGAGGACGCAGAAGGCTGGTTACATTTGGTTACAAAGCATTTCGACTGCCAGAAAATCCAGTCAGTGTGTTGTTTAAATTCACAAATCAAAATAAACACCCATGCACTGAAATGAATTTGCTAAACCTCAGTATCCCATCTGGGTCAGCATCATTGTGCATCCTCTTTTTCCCTCCTCGAATCTCGTCAGATCAGCGGCTCAGCCTGCCTCCCCTAATGCCATCCACTGTGCTCAAGATGACTAACGCCCACCTGAAAACAGGGCAACTTCCTTGCAAATGATTTCAAATAAAGAGAGAATTAATCCATGAACTATTAACAGGGATTTCATTCCCCCCTGGCCCTGGTAATTTCTAGAACATTGAATTAAAGAGTTCTTAGACCTTTACAAATTCTCAAGGCAAACATTATTAGCAAAGAGAAGCCCATACAGCATGTTAGAAGATTGCCAGAAAATGTCAATGGAATTTCTGAATAAAATAAAAAAGGCTTATGCTTCCCTCCCGATTTTCTCTCCTTCTTCCTCCCTCCCTCCCCCTAACATGATTAGAAAGTCATTTCATGTGTCTTATATGTTTGGTCAATCAAAGGCAAACGTACATGATTGATGGTGACAGGGAACACATTTAACTCATTACTCTTTACTTTGCAGCAAAATGATTTGTGTAAACTGTCTGCCTAGCATTAAAGGTAAAACAAACTTAGAAACCCCAAAATGTTAAATTTTTGTCTAATATTTTCCTTTTGGTTTTATAGCCGTAATCACATATGGATTCTTTTATTTGGCTCTTGGCACAGACTGAACAAAAGGGAAAGGCAGCACAGAAAAATTACATAACATAGAGACAGAGCCCCATGGCCCAATGAGAACAGAGCCACAGGAGCTGAGGTGGCCAGGACTCACCGTGAAAACCAGGAGAGGCTGCAACTCACCCTGGCTTTTATCAACTGCCAGTATAGTGTCAATAATGTGAAATAAGGCCCTCTTGACCACAAACATCAAAACTATCCACTTTGGAGATGATCACCCTTTAATTAACTACGTGTATTCACAGGCTGCGTCCTCCTGGCCTCCCCCACTTGGAATTTTCTCACTTAGATTTTATGGATGGCACATACCATTGGTGATTTTTCAAGCAAAAGTCTCAAAACACTATGAAACCATGAGGAATAAAGTTGCAGATTCCTTTAGTAAATCTACTGGCTATCATTGTCCTAAAGTGATACCGAGTATAAATCTGTGCCCAGAACAAGAACGAGGAATCTCTCTACTACTCTACATATCTAGGGGGTGCAAATTAAAGACACATCAGTGATTTATTACAGTGGTATTTTGTCAACTTTAAAATTATAATAGTATCCTAAGTTTGCATAGCACCTTATAGTTTATAACGTATACATTTTTACTTAAATTATTTTTTATTTGACCAGATACAAAAGGATCTTATTGAATATCATTTGGGCAAAGGAGCCAGCATTTCTGACCCTTCCTCATGTGTAGAGTAGGAAGACAGGAAAAGAGGAAACAGGAAGATGGCTGACTTCTAGTTGCACAGCCAGATGGAAAATGGTAGAACAGGGCCCAGAACTCCACCAGACCCAGTGCTCAGTGCTCAACTCAGTGCTTTTCCCATTATTATGTGTTGCTTCCCTGAGAGAAATGTCTTGATATACACATTGTTTGGCTTTGTATTCAAATCGATAGCTTCTAAGAGTAGAAATCACTTCGTAGTATTCGTGAAAGTGGTATCCTCCATTTTCCCCAACCATGCCAAACTATGTAATATGAAAATTCAGATATTTTTCAATGGTAGGCAATACCTATGTCTGCCCCATTCCCTCCATGATCTGAAAAAGGTACTATCATCCCTGAAGCCTTGGCATGTGGGAGACTTTGTTGCCCAAGTCAAGCACTGTGGCTGCACAGGGGAGGGAGAGGGTGACTGGTTGGTTGAGGGAGGAACCAGTGGGTCAGAATGCACTATGGTGATTTCCAACACGGAGGTGGTATCAGTAAAGAGGGCGTGAGGTCCAGGCTCCTTCTGATTAAAGTACAAATATTTAAGTAACACAAACCACTTGGGCACAGTGGTAAGGCTCTGAATTTATGTCTTCAAGACTGGGACATAAATCCAGTCACATTTACCTAGCATTTCTTCTGGCCATTTTCCATTACAGGAAAATGCTTCAAGTATGTAGTCCCACCAAGATTCAGAAGCAATGTTAATTGTCCGGCTATCTTGTTCTTTCATTTTATTCTTTAAATTAACTTCCAGTAAAATTGATGTGTGTGTACATGTGTGTACACAGCTCTGTGCATTTTAACACATATGTAGAGTCGTGCCACCACTACCAGAATCAGGGTACAGAACAGTTCCAATACCCCCCAAATAAACTCATGCTCTCACTGTGCATTCTCATATCCTCCCCGGCCCCCTAGCCCCTGACAACCACTGATTTGTTCTCTGTCACTCTCATCATGTGATTTTGAGAAAGTCTTGTGAATAGAATCATACAGGATGTAACCATTTGAGACTGGCTTTTCTCATTCAGTATAATTCCCTTGAGATTCACCCAAGTTATTGTATCAGTATTTGATTCCTTCCTGTGTCTGAATAGCATGGCGTTTCATGGATGTGCCACAGCTTGTTTGTCGCTTCATTCCTTTGATAGCATTTAGGTTGCTTCCAGTCTGGAGAGATGATGAATAGAGCTGATATAAGCATTTGTGTAGAAGTTTGTGTGGACATTAAGTTTTAGTTTCTCTAGAGGAAATACTAGAAGTAGGATCGTTGGATTAGAAGGTAAGTGTGGGTTTACCTTTAAAAGAAATCACCAACGTGTTTTTCCAGAATGGCTGTACCATTTGTCATGCCCTCCAGGCAAGCGTGAGTGTTCCTGTTGGTCTGCATTCTCGTCTGCACTTGGGATTGTCAGTTTTTTTTTTTTTTATTTCAGTCATTCTACTGCATGTGTAGAGTATCTCATTGTGGTTTTAATGTATATTTCCCTAGTGACTAATGATGTTGAACATCTCTTCATCTGCTACTCTATTATCTGTCCTTTTTGGTTTTTGGCCCATTTTTAAAAATAGGCTTATTTTTTAAAGCAGTTCTCAGTTTACAGGAAAATTGAGTGGAGGCAGAGATTTCCCAAATACCCCTTGCCCCACACCTGCACAGTTTCCCCCATTACTTACAGTGGGTACATTTGTTACAACTGATGAAGCTTCCTCCTTGCTAATCCCTGGCTAACACTGATGTTTTAACCATCTCCATAGTTTTGCAGTTTCCAGAGTGTTACATAGTTGGAATCACAGTCTGTAGCTTTTTCAGATAGGCTTTTTTCACTTAGTAATATTCTTTTGCATTCTTATATGCCTTTGCGTGGCTTAAGTGCTCATTTCTTT
Organism: Panthera uncia; assembly: GCF_023721935.1. Classification (NCBI taxonomy): domain Eukaryota; kingdom Metazoa; phylum Chordata; class Mammalia; order Carnivora; family Felidae; genus Panthera; species Panthera uncia. The sequence continues at coordinate 35,791,741 of NC_064818.1, read as the reverse complement.
TTAGTGCTGAATGATATTCCCTATGTCCATTGTTTGGAGGTTCCACAGTAAATTCATCCATTCAACTATCTAAAGACATCCTGGTTGCTTCCAAGTTTTGGCAATTATGAATAATGCTGCTGTAAACATCCATGTGCAGGTTTTTGTATGGACATACATTTTCAACTCTTTTGGGTGAATATCAAGGAGAGCAATTGGTATGGCAAAAATATGTTTAATTTTGTAAGAAGTCACCAAAGTGTCTTCCAAAGTACCCTATCGCATTCCTACCATCAATGAATGAGAGTTTCTCTTGCTCCACATCCTTGTCAGCATCGGGTATTATCTGTGTTTGGCCCTTTTTTTTTTTTCTTTTCAATTGGGTTGTTTGCTTTTCACTGTTAAATTTAAGAGCTCTTTATATATTCTGGATATCTTGATGGATTTGTAAATACATTCTCTCGGGTCTGTATCTTGAGTTTGCGTTTTCTTAACACTGTCTTTCCTGGATAAAAGTGTTTAATTTTGAAGATTTTAGGGGTTTTCTCTAAATGTTAAATATGGAGTTTCCACATGACCCAAAAATTCCACTTCTAGGTGTCTACCTAAGAGAAATGAAACCACATGTACTAATTTTCCATGGCTGCTATAATAAATTACCAAAAAATTGCCTGCTTAAAACAACACAAATGTTTTTTTCTTCCTTTTCTGGAGGCCAAAAGTCTGAAATCAGTTTCATTGGACTAAAGTCAAGGTGTTGGCAAGGCTGGTTCCTTCTGGAGGCTCTAGAGGAGCATCTGTTTCCTTGCATTTTCTAGTTTATGGAGGCTGCCTGCATTTCTTGGCTTGTGACTCCTTCTTCATATCCCTCTAGCATTTGCTTCCAATATCACATTTCCTACTTCCTCGTCCTTAATCAAATCCCCATCTGCCTCCTTTTTTTTTTTTTTTTATAAGAACACTTGAGATTATAATTAGGGCCATCTTGGACAATATAGAACCACCTCACATCCCAAGATCTTAATTGTATCTGCAAAGTCCCTTTTGCCATGCAAGGTAACATTCACAGGTTCCAGGTATATCTTGGGGGGCCACTATTCAGTCCACCACAGTCTGCCCTTTGGCCTTAAAATTCTGTATCCATCAAACATGTAAAATACATTTACCCCATCCTAATATTTTAAAAAGTACCAACCCTGCAGCACCAATTCAAGTTCAGAACCCCATCTAAATATCAGCTCTGAAGTCCCAAATTTTATCATCAAAATTAGTATGGGTACGACTCCGGGTATGATCCATTCTGGGGCAAAATTCCTTTCCATCAACAAATCTGTAAAACTACAAGACAAGCATTCTATCTCCAAAATATAATGATAGGACAACCATAGGATAACAATTACAGGCATTCCCATTCCAAAGGGAAGAATATGGAAGCAAGAAAGGCTCTATGAGCCCCAATTAACTTCAAAATCCAATCAGAAAAATTCCATTAGTTTCACGTCTGGGCATAATCCTCTGTGGCTTAAAATTGGCCTTAGCTAATGTGATTCCTCCAAATGTATCATTTTTCAAATTACTTTGGCTATTCTAGTGTTTTTGCCTTTTCTTGTAAATTTTACGATCAGCTTACCTATCGACAAAAAAATCCTACTGGTATTTTGTTAAATCTATATACCATTTTGGGGGAGCACTGGCATCCATGAACATGGATTCTAATCCATGAGCATTGTCTCTCCATTATTAGGTAATCTTTAACTTCTTTCATCAGTGTTTGTAGTTTTCAGCAAACAGGTTCTGTACATTTTTGCTAGATTTATACATAAATTATTACAATTTTTGGAGCTACTGTAAATGGCATCTTAAAAAAATTCAGTTTGCAATTATTCAATGGTGGTATGTAGAAATACATGTTATTTTGCTATGTTGGCCTTGTATCCTGCAATCGTATTACACTGACTAGCATTTCTTGAAGGATGTTGAATAGGAAGAGTGAGAGTAGTGGTCTTTGATTTTTTCCGAGTCCTAGGGGGAAAATATTCAGTATTTAGCCATTAAGTATAATGCTAGCTATAGGTGTTTTGTAGATGCCTTTATTTTGAGATTGTGGGAGTTCTTTTCCATTCATAATTTGATGAGAGGTTTTTTTTTTTTCTTTAAATCATGAATGCATACTGACTTTTGCTGAAGGCTTTTTCTGCATCGATTGATATAATCATGTTATTTTTCTTCTTCTGACTGTTGATATGGTCAATTATGTTGACTGATTTGAGAACATTGAACTAGCCACTGTGCATTCCAAGATAAACCCCACTTGGTCATAATGTGATGTATTCACTAATATTTTTATGAAGGTGTTCTGTGTATGTGTTGTGAGTATACTCTTGTGAGTATACTGTTCTGTAGATTTTCTAATACTGTCTTTGTCTGGTCTTAGTATCAGGGTAATGGTTGACTTCATTAAATGAGTTGAGAAGCCTTTCCTTTTCTTCTATTTTCTGCAAGGGTGTAGAATTTGGTGTAATTTTTTCCTTAAATGCTTAGTAGAATTCACTAGTGAAAATATCTGGGCCTGAATTTCTTTTTCCAAAGGTTTTTAAAGACTAATTCAATTTCTTTAATACTTACAGCTCTATTCAGGTTATTTATTTAATCTTGGATGAATTATGGCAATTTGAGGTTTTTGAGGAATTAGTCTAATTTATCTGAGTTACACAATTTATGTGCATAGAGTTGTTTATAGTTTTCAATTTATTTTACATTTAACATCTATGGGGTCTGTAGTGATATCTTCTCTCTTATTCCTGATTTTGTAATTTATGCTTTTTTTATTGTCAATCTTACTACATGTAAAGTTTGCTGGTGTTTTCAAAGAATCAACTTTTGGGTCTATTACTTTCTTAATTTTTCTGTTTTCTTTTTGCTTGTTTTGGGTTTATTTTATGCTTCTAGCTTCTTAAGATAAACCTTAGGGTATTGGTTTGAGACTCCTTTTTAAAAAATATAAACATTAAATGCTATATAGTTCCTTCTAAGCATTGCTTTTGCTACATTCCACAAATTTTGATATGTTGTATGTTGATTTTTATTCAGTTAGAAATACTTTTCAATTTCACTTGAGACTTCTTCTTTGACCTGTGGATTATTTAAATGTGTGTTGCTTAATTTGGATATATTCCTCTTATTTTGATATTACTGATTTGTCGTCTGATTCCATTATGGTTAAAGAACCTACTCTGTATGATTTCAAGTCCTTTAAATTTGTTAAAGTATGTTTTATAGGATCTATCTTGATGTATGTTCCGTGTGACCTTAAAAAGAATGTATATTCTGCTATTGTTGTATAGAGTGCTTTATGAACATCAAGCATTAATCCGTGCCACTTGGTGGTGTTGCTCTGTCCTTCTACACCCTTGCAGATTTCACGTCTGCTGGTTCTACCCATAACCATGAGAAGAGTGCTGCAGTCTCCAAAGATAATTGTGATTTGTCTATTTAATTCTGTCTGGTCTTGCTTTGTGTATTTTAAAACTCTGTTAAATGCGTATACATTTGCATTCTTGTTTTCTTTCTTTCTTTCTTTTGGTGAATCGATCCTTTTTATCATTACATATTGTCCCTAATATTCTTGGTAATTCTCTTTTTCTGAAGTCTAGTAGACTTCAGATCTGATGTTAACAAACCCACTCAAGCTTTCTTTTTTGACTAGTGTTTTCACAGGGAAGAAACCTTTTCTCATCATTTTCTGTCTAAACCAAACTGTATCTTTAAATTTTAAGTGATTTTCTTCTAGACAACTTATAGTTGGGTAATTTTTTTAAAATTCCATTCTGTGAATCTGTTTGTTAAAAGGTGTGTTCGACTATTTATCTATAATGTAGGTCTAATATTTTGCTATTTGTTTTCTGTCTGTTTCATCTGTTTTAGTTTCTTCTTTGGGGGTATTTTGAATGTTTTTAGTATTTCATTTTATCTATTGTATTTCTTATTACATATATATATATATATATAGCCTTATAATTTATTGGCCATGGGATTGTAATGTACATACTTAACTTCTCAAGTCTACTTAGATTCAGTGACTTACCTCTTCAGTTGTAATGTAGAAACCTTATGAACCTGTAGGTCTCTTTACCCTCCCCATTGTTGTTGTTGTTGTTGTTGTTGTTGTTGTTGTTATGTTATATCTATATACACTGACAACCCCATAAGACAGTGCTATAATTTTTTTACTTTCAACCATGAAACATATTTTATTTATTTTATTTTCATTTTTTCAATGTTAATTTCTTTTTTGAGAGAGAGAGAGAGAGAGAGAGAGAGAGCACAAGTTAGGGGAGGGGCGGAGAGAGAGAGGGAGACACAGAATCCTAAGCAGTCTCCAGGCTCCAGCTGTCAGCACAAAGCCTGACACAGGACTGCAACTCATGAACTGCAAGATCGTGACCTGGCCAAAGTCGGATACTTAACTGACTGAGCCACCCAGGCACCCCTCAACCATTAAACATATTTTAAAGAACAGTATCATCTTTTATATTTATCCTGATATTTCCCCTGTTGTTCTTTCTTCATTCCTGATATTCCAGCTTTCCATTTGTTATTCTTCTCATTGTGTCTGAACAGCTTTCTTTAACAATTCCGTTAGAGCAGTTTGCTGGAAACAGATACTATTTTCCTTCATCCAAGAATGTCTTTAATTCACCTTAATTCCTGAAGGTCATTTTTGGTGGATACAGAATTCTGGGTTGACAGATCTGTTATTTCAGTACTTTGAAATGTTGTTCTACTTCCTTCTTGCCTCCACTGTTTCTGATGAGAAATCTGTAGTCATTTGAATTATTGTTAACCTATAAGTAATGAGTGATTTTTCTTTGCTTGCTTTAAAAATTTTTTATTGTCTCTGGTTTTCTATCATTTGATTACACTGTGTTTGGACATTATTTCTTTGGGCTTATTCTGCTGGAGCTCACTGAGATTCTTGTATCTCTAGGTTTGTCTTTGGTAAAATTTGGGAGGTTTTGTTCATTTCTTCAAATATATTTCTTGCTCTATACTCTCTTGCTTTCATTCTGGGATTCATATGACACAAATATTAGACCTTTTCTAATAGACCACAGGGCCCTCAGGCTGTATTCATTTAAAAAAAATTTTTTTTCTCTCTGTTGTTCAAACTGAACTATTTATGTTGCTTCAAACTTCAAGTTCATTGATTCTTTCTTCTGCCATCTCCCATTTTGCTACTGAACCCATCCAGTGAGTGTGTTATTGTATTTTTCAACTCTAGAGCTTTCATATGATTCTCATTTTTATCTTGTTTCTTTACTAAGGCTTTTTGTCTTTTAATTCTTTACAAAAGTTTTCTCCTTTAATTGTTGAAGTGTTTTTAAAATAGCTGCTTTATGGATTTTGTTAGATAATTCTAGTATCTGTGGTGTCTAGGCATTGGATGAATGCAAATTGAGATTTTTCTGTTTATTCATAAGCCAAGTAATTTTTTTTATTGTATCCTGGACACTTTGATTTTTTTTTTTTTATTTTGAAACTTTGGGTCTATTTTGATCTTAGAAAAAATGTTGATAATTTTATTTTGACATGTAATCAACCTGTTGGATTTTAGGCTGCATGCTCTGACCAGGCTTCTACGGATTGTGATTCCAATGTCAGTTGAATTTCAAAGCATTGGCAGTGCTCTTTGGATCTGTCTCACATCAGTCTCAGACTGGGTAATAGTCTATATTATAGTTTGTTCTCAAAATCTGTATATGCTGTATATAGGGCCAGCTGCATCCATGCACAGCTCAGGGTAAGCCCAGAAGTTCAGAAATGATTGTAAGAGGCTACTTTCCCAAGTCCTCTTTCTCTGTCATCAACCAGGGAATTGTCAGCCTCCATGGCTGTCAGCCTCCTCCTCTTTTAAGCCTCTGACCAGAAAGCTGGGGCTTTACTTTCCCTGCTTATTATACATTTCCTGCTCCTATGTGCCCACCCAGGGCAAACCAGTGGGAAGACAATGACAAGAAGCAACAGGGCTTTGTCTCTCACTCTTCTGGGACCTCAGATCCTCTAGCCAGTGGAGGTTCTCCTACCGCTCATGTCCTTCCAGCTCCCATTGCCACAGCTGCTACTGCCACCACTGGATGCCTTAGGGGTACAGGTGCTAGAAAAGAGTAGAAAAGAAAAAGAAAAAAAAGAGAAAACGTTGTTTCTCCCATTCTTCCTGAGTATTAGGAATTCCTTCTACTGGTGTTTGAGCCAGAACCGTAGCTTCTCTTGGAGTTTTCTGTCCACATCCTGGTCCTTGCTTATAGGTTCTGAGGTCAGGCTGGAGGATGGAGAGGAAAAATAATAGTAAACTCATTGCCGATTTGGTGATACTTCCAATTCTGGTCATTTCCTCTAATCTGCCTGCTATTGTTCACTTGTCAGGGTCTTCAACTGGTTACTACATGCATTCTGTCAAGGTTTAAGAGATGCATTCAGTGAAATATACAGGGCAGAGAGTACTTATTCCACCTTATCCAGAACCAAAAACCCAAACAGTGCTTTAGATTGTCTTTTACAGTCAGACCCAGGAGAATATTGCCTCTGGGACGGTATTGTCATCATCGAGTCCTTTTAACATATTCAGTAATCATTCTCTTTGGGATGGGTTTGAGATTATCCACCTTTTCATCCGAAGCTATAGATAACATAATATGGCAAGCTACATTACGGCAAACTCCTGTGCCTCTCCTGGTAGAACAATATGAGGTGGCTATTTCAACTTCAAACTCATTTGGCTGATTTAGAGAAACTTTGGGACAACAGTAAAATGACACTGAGATCAATTTAGGCATCCATCTGCCATCTTGAAAAATGGTGTGCAATAAAACCTTTCAACTGGGTATAATTTTTTTAGTTTTTATCATTAATGCCACTTGTATTTCAGGGTAACAAGAGTGATTCAGGCCCACTTATTAGGGTTTGAAGTTCTAAGAAATGCAGGTTCCCTGCCTCAGTGTTGTGCTTTATTTGCCATAGGGGATGGGAAGTAGGGTGGGAAGCAGATGGAATTAGTTGACATATATGAGTAAAAGATAGCATTTCCTCTCTTTTTCCCATATTGTATCAGTAGATAGGCAATCTCTGCCCATTGAGAAATAACATCTATATCTGTGCCCATTGATCTTGGTGTGCAAAAGCTCTTTGCTGGCAGTCTACCAAGAGAAGTCTGTGTTTATTCCTAGCCTTCATACTTATGGCATTGCTTTTTAGTACGATGGATTTAATCAGTTTCTCCTTTCTCTAGACTGTGACAAAGTAAGTATCATTTAAGAAAGAGTTTCTGTTGGGTTTCTTATTTTAGTTAAAGTTTGGCAGCAAGAGGCCATTTCTTTCAGTGGTTGGGTATTTTTTCTTCTTGAATATACTAGTGTGGAAGGAAGCAACAAAGGAGGAATACTTGGTGCCCCTTTCAGAATTCAGATTAAGTATTAGGCTTGTTTGGCCAAAGATGTTGGGTAGTGTCTCCCTATGCAGATACATCCATGGACCACCATGTTCCAAATTTTCCAGCATAGCCCTCACTCTGCCTTTTCTCCCTCACTTGTGAAATGTGAAGGGACTTGTATAGCTGTGTAACAAGTAGAGGGCTGGGCAGTGAGAAAGCTGTAAAGACTCTGATTTAGGACATAATTTGTTGTAGGACCTTGGACTGCTTATTCAACTTTTCTGAGCTTCATATTTTCCCACTGTAAAATGTGTGAGAGTATAGATGATTATCGGAATGATTGCAAGTGTGTTAAAGCCCCTAGCCTCTTTCTTCCTTCTTAGGAGTGGGTGGTACGGTTTGGGCTTCTATTTGCCATGAGACTTGAGACTGGGTTGGGCTTGAATCACTGATGGGAGAAGATAGAGGGGTGAACCTAATATAAAACCAATCTCAAGGGTGGCATAAAGTTATCCCTCCCTATATTGCTTACACTTTTGTGTTGCCAACATCTTTGTAAATGACTGATGTTGGGGGAGGTCTCCAGAACTCTTTGTAGTGAGATACGAGGTTAGCAGAATTTTCTGCCTGAGTACACTTTCTAGGACAGGAGCATTGTTCATTGGTCTAAATGACACTACTTCCTTCAACCCTTTCAACCTTCCTGTCAAAAACCCCACCCCCAGCCCCCTAAGCTAGAAGCTTTTACAGGTGAAAACTGGGTGCCTCTGTCTGGTTTTTCCCAGGCCTCTTCTGTGAATGGATACTCACTGACTGTTGTTCCCCATATGTAATGAAAGCCCAGCTAGCTAGTACAGCCTTACCCAACACAGAGCCTTACAGTGGAGTGACCTACAGGAGAAAAGCTGTGTGCTAGAGTGAGTTACCTGGGGAGAACTCAGAGAGACTAGCAACCTCCCAGCTTGTGCCTGGAGGCTTGAAATGTACTATTGACTTGACCTTGCTTATGGGACCAGTGAACGTAGAGGGACAGAGAGACCTGTCCCTGCCCAAACAAGTTCATCACAAGTCTATACCAACTGCAGGATGAGAGCTAGCCTGACAGTTTTGGGGGAATAATGAATTATAATGATTGCTAACATTTTCCTAGAAATACGACCAGAAGGAGAAAACATGCCTTCCAGAACTCTTCTCAGGAGGCATGAAATTTGCAGTTGGAAGGAATACTTTGGTAAACTATTTGGAGTGGAAGGGATGGGCTTTCTCCCCCCAAGTGACAACAGATATTTTCTAAATTGCCTACTAAAAAGGATAAATCCACTTAACTGCAAAGCTTTTTTTTTCTTTTTTGAGGGAAGTTTGCAAAATTGGGGCGAGAAATAGACTATAAGGGTAGTAGAGGCTAAAGACTCTGAGCAGTTGATCATTCTTCTCTCTTATGTCCCCATGAGTGCTTAGCCTCTACTCCAAATATGAGTTGAGCAAGTATTTTTTAAAAATAATGTTTGAAGGGTGCGTGAGTGGCTCAGTCAGTTGAGTGTCTGACTCAATTTGGGCTCAGGTCATGATCTCATAGTTCATGAGTTTGAGCCCTGCATCCACCTCTGCACTGACAGTGCAGAGCCTACTTGGGATTCTCTCTCTGCCCCTCTCTCTCTGCTCCTCCCACACTCATATGCACTCTCTGTCTCAAAAAAATAGACATTAAAAAAATAATGTTTGAATAAGCACCAGTTTATTGGTATGCCCATTCTATGGACCAAGGATACTCCAGGTATCAGTTCCAAATCCATCTGAGAGGTGAGGCTGGAAGTAAGGAGCAAAGCCATTTGCTAGGAAGGAGGATGATAAATAAGAGTATGGTATAGAGATTCCCCAGTTGAGGCATGTGGGCAAAAGTCAAGTCCAGGAACCAGAAGACTGGGGTAGCCCAGTCTACCCATCAGGATCTTGCTGGCTTGGGTATCCATTCCAAAGGCCAGGCTGGGTCTTCCTCCATCAGCTTCAGGCTCCATCCACATGTGACCCGTCTCCTATTTTAGGGGACCATTATTTTCTTCAAATATCTAATCTGTCTTACCATCATATTTATTTATAGTGAACTTGCTGGCCACTAGGAAAGGTGAGGGATTGGGAGGACCTCTCAGTCATTTTGGGGACAAACTCAAGCTTCTTAGTTTTTCTTCTCAATCCAGAGGATCATTTGATAGTCAGTGGTGTTCCAGGCTCTTCTAGCAGCAGCTAAGCAATAGGAAGCCATGAGTCTCAAACCCAACATCCAACTAACTGACCTCTGTTTCTTTGTGTGAGCTGGAGAAATGTCTTTATTATCACCATCATCATCATCATAATCACCATCACCATCACTGTTGTAACCATCATCACCACCATCACCACCATTACCATCATCACCATCACAGTCACTCATTACTTATAATGATAGCTGACATTTATAGAACTTTACAGGGTACACACTCAGTAAATGCCATCTTTTAGTGCACAAGGGCATTTGACACATTTGCCACGCACTTTACACGTGTCCCTTCATTTCGACTGTCTTCATTTCAACTGTCTTCCAATTGTTGCTCTCATTGTGCAGGTAAAAGCATTGAGCCTGGGAGAGGTTATACAGCTTAGCTCAGGGGCACACAGGGAGGTTAGGATTTGAACCCAGAGCCTGCATGTGCTTTGGTACTTCCTACGCTGCTATGCCAATGAGGACCATGGCCCCCCTTAAAAGGAAACTGCTAAGCCCAACTAAATGCCTCGGCAACTTATAAGCTGCCCACTTTCAATCTCTGAACCAAATGTCTTTTTGATGAGGCCTAAAATCCACTCCAGGAAGCCACAGAGGGGAATTTCTGAAGTCATTTCTAACTTCCTGTGAAAATATTCTGTAGCTGGCAAGAGATGTTCCAGATAACAATGAATACACAATAAAGCGGGTGTCTCTGCCTTGGATACCTGGCTCACAAATAACCCATTTGGCTTCCCAATCACCCTGATACCTAAAACTAGCAGAATTTATGCTTGTGGCTGGAATGGCTCTGTTCAGCCAGAAAGCAAAAGTTTATGGCTGAACCCTTTGCTCTGAAATGAAATCTAGTCTCTTTGGCTCGACTTTATTAGGCCGTATTGTACAGCGATAGGAGACATAAGTATCCAGAATCTGCTGTCACTAAAATGGGACTGAGTTGGCAAAGCGTTTTCGTCCTCACACTCGATGCTGTGTCCTAAAATGGGGAAGTTGAATAGAAATTAGGGATCCAAATCAGGGCCATTTTTTGAAACTTTATTTTTAATTGAATTAAATATAGCCATCTCATTGTTCTGTCTTTACACAGCCCACATTGAAATGGAAGCTAAACTATCATTGGGGTCACTGAGTCAATGGAGAGAGACTAAGTAGATAAATCTGGACTCCTGGAATATTGTTTAGACTAATTACCAAAACAACCCAAACACTTGGATACTCAGTGCTTAATTAGGTTTAAGCTTTCTCTGTAACTGGCTCCAGTATTTAGTGATATTTGTGGAGAACATTCTTTTTCATCTGTAATTTAAAGGATTGTGATTGATTCTCCTTAATCTTTATTCTTCAAAGGCATGATGGAGAATACTTGTTTTCTGTTCTTCACTGTCTTAGGGAATAGACCTTTGCTACTCAAAGTGTGGTCTATGTCCGGGCAGCGTCATTGTCTTGGAGCCTGTTAGAAATGCAGAATCAGCCCCCACCCAGGACCATGGCATCAGAAACCACATTTCAGTAAGAACCTTGCATGATTTACATGCACGTCAGAGTTTGGGAAGCTGTGGACTCAGAGCCTCAGAAGACTTTTGTTAAGTAAGCCTCAGAAGTGCCCCCTGGTGAGAAATTATCCAGAGTGATAGCAGCAATAAACCAAACCATCTAAGATACTGAAGATCCTGCAAAGGCATAGGCAATGCTGTGGTGGTCTGTCTCTTCAAAGCAAGCTCATAGTTTCTGTGATGGAGAATGCTTTTCTTTTCTAATTCCCTTCCTATCCATCCAGTAATCAATCAATCAATCAATCAATAAACCATTGTTTCTCAGAATTTGGGGGTAATGGGATTGCCAAATGTAGCCTCTTCTGGGCTCAGTCTGTTTCCTGTTGAATTGTTGTTTGACTTTACATTGGAATCCAAAAAATGATGGCAAAGAGAAGACAGAAGGCTAAGTCCCATGCGGAAGACAGTGTGGTCATGAGACAAGGACACAAAGGGGGCTTCTTTCCTCAGGGATGGCAGTGAGACTCCTAGCTAGTGGGAAGAAGAACATTAGTTGGATTGATGGCAGTATACCAGCTCTTGAGAATTCCTTCTTTCAAACTCAAGCCTCCAAGTTATTGGATTTGGAATTTAGAAAACCATAAGCCACTTGTTAAGTAGCCAAAGAAGTTCTGTGATGACAAAATTTTCCAGAAAAATATTGCTCCTAGTATGAAGTTTTCTGGGAAGTTTAAAAATGACCCAGTTCTACCCATTCCTTATTAGAACCTAATATAGAATTTTTCAACATTTGGAGGCAGGAATTGGTTCGTTGCATGGTCCGACACTAAATGCTGTGAAGTCATCAGTGCTGACTTGTGATTAGATACTTAGGAAAACTGCTTGTTTCATTGTGTCTCTTTCTCTAGTTTTTGTCTTGCTTAGTTCAATGCAACAAATATTAATTGAGCACCTCTTATATAAGCACCTTAGAAGGTAGTATGTTGCTTGTTCTGGAAGATACAAAGTTGAGTGCATAAGGAGGGGCTCATGTTCCAAATGCTACTTTGCTGTAGCTCTCGTCAGATGTTAAAAGACTTGAATGCTATGATGGTAGCTAATGATAGTTAACATGCACTGAGCACTTACTGTGGGCCAGATAGTGTTCTAATCATTCTGTACTGATAACCCCATTTAGCCCTCCCAAGCCCCCTAGAAATGGGCTTGATTAGCATTTCCAATAAGGCAAAGAAGAGCATGTCAACCTGGGAAATGAAAAGCCTCACCAGTGAAGGGGCATATGATGCAAACTTTATAGGAACAATTGGATTTGACAATTGAAAATAGGGATTTATATATATTTCCAACAGAAGGATCAAGGGAAACAAAGTGGTAGGGAAATCAGAAAGAAGGAAAGTTTTTAGATTAGCATTACCTATCTCCATGAGCTACTCCTTGAAATAAAGGATCGTGTGACTAAATGCCATGTTTGCAGATTTACAACTACTATTAACATGTTAAGTCTCTAACCATTGCAAAAAAAAAAAAAAAAAAAAAAAAAAAGCAAAGCCCAGTTTGGCTTTGTGAATTCCAGTCCTTCCCAAATCTACTTCTTCCAAATATTATTGAGCTACTGCTGGGTACATAGGCTACACTGGAGATTCAGATAGAATTTTCTGCCCTCAAAATAACCTATATTTTCATGGTGACCCTCTCTCCACTCTGTGCATTTGAGATAATACCTGTTAGTAAGTTCTGATGCGCTTACTTTGGGAAATAGCTGAGAATACTCCTACTTTGCCAAAACTTGGGGGGAATTGTGGGAAGTTGGGTTTGTAAGAGAAGGCCAGCACATCTGTCAGTGAGTCCATGGATGGGTGCTGTGAACTGTATGCTACTCATCCACGAGGGACAAAGTACAGAAAATGAGAGCAAGTTCTTAGGAACTTTGAGAGCAATTTGATAGATTAATTTTATAATGGTTGAATCGAACAAGAAAAATTTTGGACCTGTACTTTGCATATCTTTTTCTTTTTTTTTTTTTGGAATTCATTTCTGTTAGATTTTGCAGAAGTTTGAGTCTGCAAAAGAGTGGACGTTGGAAATCAAAACAAAATCTGGTCCCCTACCTCAAATGGATTGAGAAGCTCTGTCCTGGATAATCCTGCATGCCGGGGGCTGAATCCCCATGAGGATTGCTTTCTCATGAGGATTGCTCAGCAGGCATCTGCTTGAGAACATTTACTTCCTGCTTGCTCTACCCAGATTAGAATTCTTTTCATGATATTTTAAGAACCTTATTATTTGAAGCACAAATGAGGATGTTCCTAACCATTAGCGAGATTGCAAAGCCAAAGTCCTATTTGGACAGAGAGTGAATAGGCCAACCTTTAATGAGTTCTGATGTCTCTTAAGCATAAGATACCCTTTCTTCACTGGAGAGAAAAATAGGGAGAGAGTAGAGAAGCCTTCTAACATATTGAGAAAAATACCAATTTCTGGCCACACAAGCAATACTTTCTTAAATCATTTCTAAATAATAATTCCTTAAAAAAAGTTCTCCTATCAGGGCGCCTGGGTAGCTCAGTCAATTAAGCATCCGACTTTTGATTTCAGCTTAGGTCATGATCTCACACTTTGCGAGTTGGAGCCCCGTTTGGGACTCTGTGCTGCCAGTGCAGAGCCTACATGGGATTCTCTCTCTCTCACGCTCAATCTCTCTGCCCCTCCCCTGCTCATGCTCTCTCGTTCAAAATAAATAAATAAACTTTAAAAAAAAAGTTCTCATATCACTCTTTGCACTAAGCCCTTTTAGCTTTAGCCCCTCTGGCACCCTTTGTGTTTTCAGAATAATCTGGGCTGGAGGTAATATAGCAGAGGAAACACCATATATTCTTACACTCTTGCATGCTGTGTCTGTCAGTCGCTCTCAGAACACCTCATGTGGGCATTTTTTTTTCCTCATAATGCCTGATGGAAGAAATCTCATTTGATAGTCTGCAGCCCACTAGTCTGGGTCTAAGAGATTTGGCTCAAGTCCACCCAGAATTAATCTTCGGAGTTGTTTATTTATTCGTTCAGTACTGAAGCAACCAGTTATCTGGCATTCCATCAAATCCCAAATAATTTGTTTTAATTGACATTGTCCTGAAGGCTTTGGACGAGTCTGAAATCCTTTCGTCCTGCTCTCACGTTCTGGAGAATGCAATCTGAAATAGGCCATAATTGTGGAATGCCAAATCGTTATGGAGTCCCTGAAATCCAATGCTGCTCTCAGAAGGGCAGCCGACCTGAGTCCACATCCAAGAAGTACAGCATTGAAGTGCAATTTGGCATGGAGAAGAAATACATTATGAAAAGGTGCAAATCACCATTCATTCCCCCCGCCCCCATCTCCTCTGCTTCTCTCCTTTGGTTTCAACTTTATCACCAGTTTATCCCACCCCCAGAAAGCTGTGCAGCGAGGCATTCTCTATTCTGGCACCTGTGAGGACATAAGCTAGCAAGATGCAAAGGCTTTATTTTTTTAATACCACGAGTTGGTCTTAGGATTTGTCATTATACTGAAGAACGTTGAGGCGAGAAAGGGAAGGCGAAAGAGGTAGCCCTGTGCCCATTGATAAAAACTAGGACAAATATGTTAAGATTGGTGTGTGGAGGAAATGAGGAGAGAGAGAATCCAAAAAGCCCAATGATAAAGCCTTCTTAACACTCAATTGTCCTTAACATTGTTCGTTCCAGCAAGAAATGATTAGATGCAACATTAAATCAGATTTTTCTCAGTGACAGAGCATGCTGTTAAAGAATGGGGATAAATGACCCCACACATTTTAATAACCACCCATACACTCATCAGCCTAGAGACCATAAATGCTGATCCTGTGTTTATTATTATAGTCAAGGGCTTGACACTTCCTCTGGGTTCTTTCTCTTTCGTTCTTTCTTTCTCTTTCTTTTTCTTTCTTTTCTTCCTTTTTTTGTTTGTTGTAGGAATTAATATGTTTAATGGTATCTAAGGCACTTGGTCATCAGTTCATGTCATTGTTACAATGACAATGTATTGTGTAATTTATATGTACAAAGTTCATTCAGATGTGACTAGTTAATTCTTTTTTTAAGTATTTTATTTATTTTTGATATAGAGAGAGGCAGAGCACAAGTGGGGGAGGGGCAGAGAGAGAAGGAGACACAGAATCCGAAGCAGGCTCCAGACTCCGAGCTGTCAGCACAGAGCCCGACTCAGGGCTCAAACTCACAAACTGTGAGATCATGACCTGAGCCGAAGTTGGACGCTTAACCGACTGAACCACCCAGGTGCCCTGTGACTAGTTAATTCTTATCAAAGCAGTTTGATGATTTAAAACTGTGCATTCTTTAGAGAAAAATATTAACTTAAAATTTGGATAGATTAAAAAAATAGTAATGCGTTGAATACCTGCTAATACACTAGCCTCCTACTACCAGTTTGGGGCAATGTTAGTGTCTGTGTTATGACTCCCGTCTTCTTATTGCAGCTATTAACATAATGGTCATTGGTTTTTATAATTTCCTTTTAGTTCATTATTTTTGATGTGCATAATATCAATATATTTGGATTAAAATAGTGTACTTGTTTCCAGTTAAATAAGAATTGGCATATTAGATAATCTCCAGAATTATTTACATGACTCCAGAGGTGGGGACAGACGTTAGCAAAATTATTTGACCGTAATCACCACGGTCATTCAGACTCTTCGCTGGGAACAGAAATCACCGTGGTTGTAGCATACCCCAGCCAGGATGGTTGATTTTTCACATTCACTGGGTTGTTAGCATTAGAGAAACACAGTTTCACTCTAATCAGAGAAAGCATAAAAAATAAAAGGTGTCATTACCGACCCACCATTAGTAACACATGCAGAATCTAGGATCAAGAAGGTGTTACTTCCTTCGAAGCCAAGGCTCATGTTTCCAGTTGGCAGGTACCCTTTGATGGTGGAGCTGTCTGCCCATGAGTTGGTGTACAACCATTTACTCGGGGGGTTGAACTAGACTGGTTGAAAAATTAGATAATGAAGAAAACATAAATAAGCCCACAAGCAGTGTAGACGAGCTAGCCCAATGGCTCAATTTCCCTTTCTCACTGAAGATTCTGTGAGTGAGTATTTGATGAATCAGGAGCCACAGCACATCATCTGCTCATCTTTGCTCTTCTAAAACAGCTGGAGTTTGATGTGACAGCCAAAGGAGAAATTGCTGCCTCAGGAAATGCTTTGCCTTTGACTGATGGCTGCATGGCTGGCAAATTAATTTTGGCACCTTTCCTTAAGTCACTTTGGTCCCATTCCTTCATTTTTCTGCTGGGAATGTGTACATTACATTACAGTTAAAAATACCTTCACAACACAAATGTGGAGAATAGCATGTACTATTTGAGGAAAGAAGTTGTAGGCTGAGATGGTTCCATTTTGTAGAGTAGAAAGGATGCCGTCATGCTCTGAGAGGAGGCCCACACTCTCAGTGCAGCTCAATATTTGTTTTCCATTTTCATTTTCATTTTTCATTTTTTTAAATATAATTTATTGTCAACTCGGCTAACATACAGTGTGTAAAGTGTGCTCTTGGTTTTTGGGGTAGACTCTTGTGGTTCATTGCTTACATACAACACCCAGTGCTCATCCCAACAAGTGGCCTCCTCAATGCCCATCACCCACTTTCCCCTCTGCCCCACCTCCCATCAACCCTCAGTTTGTTCTCTGTGTTTAAGAGTCTCTTATGGTTTGCCTCCCTCCCTCTCTGTTTGTAACTATTTTTTCCCCTTCCCTTCTCCCATGGTCTTCTATTAAGTTTCTCAAGTTCCACATATAAATGAAAACATGATATCTGTCCTTCTCTGGCTAACTTATTTCACTCAGCATAATACCTTCTAGTTCCATCCACATTTCTGCAAATGGCATGATTTCATTCTTTCTCATTGCCAAGTAGTATTCCAGTGTATATATAAACCACATTTTCTTTATCCATTTATTGGTTGATGGACATTTAGGCTCTTTCCATAATTTGGTTATTGTTGAAAGTGCTGCTATAAACATTGGGGTACATGTGCCCCTATGAATCAGCACTCCTGTATCCCTTGGATAAATCCCTAGCAGTGCTATTGCTGGGTCGTAAGGTAGTTCTATTTGTAATGTTTTGAGGAACCTCTGTACTGTTTTCCAGAGTGGCTGCACCAGTTTGCATTCCCACCAACAGTGCAGGAGGGTTCCCGTTTCTCCACATCCTCGCCAGCATCTATAGTTTCCTGAGTTGTTCATTTTAGCCACTCTGACTGGTGTGAGGTGGTATCTCAGTGTGGTTTTGATTTGTATTTCCCTGATGATGAGTGACATTGAACATCTTTTCATGTTTCTGTTGGCCATCTGGATATCTTCTTTGGAAAAGTGTCTATTCACTTCCTCTGCCCATTTCTTCACGGGATTATTTGTTTTTTGGGTGTTGAGTTTGGTAAGTTCTCTATACATTTTGGATACTAACCCTTTAGCTGATGTGTCATTTGCAAATATCTTTTCCCTTCCATTGGTTTACAACTCAAAATTAATGTTACTACTCATCAACCTCTCACAAGGTCATGGGCTCCAGGGTTTAAGAATTTGAGTCATTGGTGAGCTTCTGTTCTGATATTTCCCCTCTTAGGTACTCATATACAGCAAATCCATCCTGCCCCCCAAGATCCTAGCACCACTCCCTCCTTATATATTTACTCTGTCATCTCTAGCAAAAGGTGACATGGTGTGTGGTTAAGAGTATGAACTCTGAATCTTATTCACACCAACAATTGGCTTTGTGACTATTAGTGTGTTACTTAACCTCTCTGTGCTTCAGTTTAGTCCCCTGTAAAAGGGAAATCATAATGACAGTAACTCGCTCCACCTTTTCTAGCTCTCTTTGTTCACTGCCATCTTCTCTTGGGTGAAGCACAAATGTTTTCAACTCAACATATATTACACTTATTTTTCCTTTCTTAAGAATGCATTTCTTGGGGCACCTGGGTGGCTCAGTCGGTTAAGCTTCCAACTTCAGTCCAGGTCATGATCTCACAGTTCCTGAGTTCGAGCCTCATGTCGGGCTCTGTGCTGACAGTTCAGAGCCTGGAGTCTGCTTCAGATACATTCTGTGTCTCCCTCTCTCTCTGCCCCTCCCCTGCGTGTGCTCTGTCTCTCTCTCTTTCAAATATAAAAATAAAAATTTTTAAAAAAATTTAAAAAAAGAATGCATGTCTTTACTGCTGACAAAGGTAAAAGAATATGTACTTTCAGTTTTGTTTTTTCAGCCAAAGATGCCAGGTTTGAGACTTAGAAAGGTAAACCTTGGTAAGAAGTGATAGATAGTTTGAGCCCTTGCCTTGGGATGAAGATTGAGGTTCTCTTGTCTGAGCCTGCTGTGTGCTGTGGTGTCAGTGTCCTGGGTTGGGGCTCATTTCCTGATTCTCCTGATGTGATTAGCCTGTTCTTATTGTTGATCTGTCACAACTTGTCATTCTTGCCCTTAAGGATTAAAAGGTCTTAGGATTCATTATAATTACTGGTTCTTCTGCCCTTACAATTATAGATATTGCACTGTCAGCACAGAGCTTGACACGAGGCTTGAACTCACGAACCATGAGATCATGACCTGAGCCGAAATCAGGAGTCGTATACTCAACTGACTGAGCCACCCTGGTGCCCCAGAACACCTTTGTTAGGAATCTCAAAAACATGTTGGCTTATCTATATAGAAATAGTGTTAAAGATGTGGCAATCTTAAGCAAAAATCTTAAGCAATGAAGTGAAACCTCTCAGTGTTTAAACAGTCCCTTCAGTGCTACTCTATCTAGCATTGCAGATACCATCTCAGAATCCACAGATAGATGTAGAAGAGGCATTTTGCTTTCCAGAAAAGTTCTGTATGTTTTTTTTCCCAGTTATTTGACATTGAATCCCTTAAGTGTTTTTGATCAGCCACAAAGGCAAAACCTGCAGAAAGAAAAATATGGGAAAAAATCAGGAAAAGGTATATCTGGTTAGATATCTTAGCTAGACATCTGGTGCTTCTTCCAGCAAAGAGAAAAAAAAATGGGAAAATAAATACCCGTTTAAATAAGATCTAATCAGCAACTGGAATAGGTCCTGAATAGATACTGAATATGCTCAGTAAGTCTTTGCTGAATGAATAATTGAATGAACATTTGCTATGTTCAAAACAAACATGAATAATACTATTATCCTGCAAAAATTTGTGTCTACTTAATAAAAATATTTAATGATTAACTTACAATAAAATTTGGTCTATAGAGTAGTTGCAAGGGCTGTTGGGTGGCTGGGTCAGCTAATCATCTGACTTCTGATTTCAGCTTAGGTCATGATCTCTGGGTTCATGAATTTGAGCCCCATGTTGGGCTCTGCACTGACAATGCAGAGTCTTCTTGGGATTCTCTCTCTTTCTCCCTCTGCCCCCACTCTCTCTCAAAAATAAATAAATAGGGGCACCTGGGTGGCTTAGTCGGTTGAGCATCCGACTTGGGCTCAGGTCATGATCTCACAGCTCATGAGTTCGAGCCCCGTGTCAGGCTCTGTGCTGACAGCTTGGAGCCTGGAGCCTGCTTGGGAAAGCGTCTCCCTCTCTCTCTGCCCCTAACCCACTCGTATTCTGTCTGTCTCTCTCAAAAAAATAAATAAATATTAAAAACATTAAAAATAAATAAACATAAATAAATACATAAATAAAAATAATTTTTTTTTTTAAAAAGGAAATGTTAAAAAAAAAGAATAGTTCTATTAGGATACAGAGGTATGAAAATACTGGCCATAACTAAAAGGACCATATTAAAATTATATTAACTGAGGAATACCACCACCAATCAATAATAATCGAGATAAAGGCTCCTATTTTCATTGCTTTGAAAATCAGATTAAACTAGTAACATAACACATTATAAAGGGAATGTCTCTGCTGAAAGAATAGGCTGAATTCTTCCATTTCAAAAACACTATTTTCCCATGAAGCTCTACCATGAGGATTTATCATTGGCAATTCTTCATGTAGTATCCTATTTACCAATAAAACAAATTATGATACTATAATTCCCCAACTATTCTATATTTCAAATTATTTACTAATGCAGACTAGGCTTTCTTCAAATTAGTTAGAATTAATGGCCTTTGCTTATAAAGTCAAAATATCTTTTATTTGAAAAAAAAGTTGAAATCTTATGATTCAGGGAAATTAAAAAGTTTATGCTTAGTTAAACACATTGCAGTTAATTTTTAAAAATCGTACAGTTTAGCAGTAGAAATGGTTGAGTGCTTTTTTTTTAAAGACCCCACTCTGGGGAAGACCAATTTGTAGATAAACAGCCCATACCCAGCAGCACTGCATAGCTAATGTCTAATGTGTGGGAGTAGGTTAGAAGCAGCTCAAACTAATGAGGTTAACCCACATACTCTAATCACCCAGACTTGCACAAAGCAGGCAAATAGCATAGAAGCAGGGAGCATTCAATTTATTTCTAAATGAGTCCTGCCTTTTTTGTATTCCAGGGTGTCACCCAGTAGATGGTAGGTGTTCATTTCCCACTGTTTCCAAGTCTCTTTCAACTTCTAGCATTGCATTTCCCCTAGCTAACTGATTATGGGCCATAGGCAAGATGCCTTTTAATTCAGCATCAGCCCAAGAAATTGTAAGGAGTCACTTCCTGTTGGCTGGGAAGGTGCCTCTCATCTCCTCACCTTATGTAGAGGTATACATGGGAGGCCACAGCCTACAGACTCCCAGGGACTACTCAGTCTGCCTGCCTTGGGAATCCCAAGGTCTTTGACCTCCTATAGGGGCTCAGCATTCTTGTTGTTACTCACTCTTTAATTTTTAAAGATCACTTCCAATGTAAAATCCTTCTAGAAATGCTTAGCATGAAGAGGGTTGTTGGGAAAACCAGTAGAGCTTGATAAATTAGGAAAAAAGACACATTTTAATGAAATCTGGGGTAAAGCCTGTCTGAAACAACATTTTACTTTTTGTAATACTCAGTGTGTGGTTGGAAAAATCTTTTTTTTCCCAGAGTAGAAATATACGTATTGTTCTATTGTGTTATTGTTTTATTTTTTATGTATATATATGCACACACACACACACACACACACATTCATTGTAAAAGCCTTCAGACAACTCAGAAATCTATAGAGAAAAGTGTTAGTCTTCCACTCAGAGATAGTTAGTGTTAGTGTTTTAGTATAAAGTTTTCTAGATTTTTCTATGGCTTTACAAGAAATGGTTAGTGTTTTAGTATAAAGTTTTCTAGATTTTTCTATGGCTTTACAAGCATTCAGATAATTATAGGGTATTTTAATAGGGTCAGACTACTAACATTATTTGGTAATTTTTACATAATTGCTATATGAACAGATATACATTTTCACCATCATTTTTAATTATTTCTTTGTATTCCATTGAAAAATGTACCATTTGTGTTTTTTTCCAATTTTTTATTAATAGAAAGGATGTTCTTATACATATGTCTCTGTATATGTGTCTATTTGTTTCTTTGGTATGAATACTTAAAATGGAATGGTTGTGTAAGAGAACATGTCCTTTAAAAAATTTTTATAACACTTGCAAAATTGCTCTTCAAAGCATTTGTATCGATTTACTTGCCCACCAGTATTGTGGGTGAATGCCCATGCTTCACACCCTTGAAAAGCATACAGGTTAGAAAAATGGTGCTTTAGAGAGGATGTACTTCCATTCTAAGAGCTTAGGAGCATGGAAAGCTTCACGTGGACGATGTGGTTGTGGTCCTGGCTGCTGAAGACAGTCACCATCACATAACTAGGGCATTCATTCATTTGCCAGATGGTAAACTCTAGTTTTCCTTTTATAGTGTGCTGTCATATCTTGAACCTCCTGTGTTCTTCTCTCTAGATTGAGGAAGACACGTGGCAGAAATACTACTTGGAAGGAGTCTCAAATGAAATGTACACAGAATATCTCTCCAGTGCCTTCGTGGGTCTGTCCTTCCCTACTGTTTGTGAGTAAGTGACCATTAACCATGTGCTCTTTGGCTCTCAGGGGTATTTAATGTGCCCCTTTCAGGGAAGACACCTTACGCCTGCCCCATACAGCTGGGGTACTCAACAATTACTGAGGGTAACCTGTGTGCTCTGTCTTGTGTGGTGAACAGGAAGGTGGGTCATTACATGGTCTCTGCCTTGGGGATTTCTGCTGGCCCTACTTTTCCCCACAACTCTGAGAACCTTATACTTAGGTCCATCATTTGCATTAAATTATGAACCACAGTGTTCCTGCATGTCTTGAATTAGGCTCCTGTGGTGTAGACACAAGTATGATGGGTGGCAGGAACCCATGTCTTTTTACCAGGATGAAAACAAATCTTGCCTGCTCCTTGATGAAAGGAATTTTAATATCTTTCAGTCAAATCAGATCATAGAGACATCTGAGAAGCCTTTATTCAAAGTGCATTCAAATACTGCTGAGGAAATGTGGAACCAAATGTATGGAAGGAGGCCTTGAGAAGCTCTTAGCAATTTAGCTCCTGACATGAACAACCACCATGTTATGACAATGAGAAGGCTTAGCTTTTCCTTATTATTGGCTCAGCAGGATGGATTTGAACAAGAGGCAGCCCCAGCTGGCCATGGCCCCTCAAAGTAGCATAGGTGATCATTTAAGGGATATGAACTCAAGAGTTACATGGGTCCTGGACCCCGAGAAACTTCCATCATGATGAAGCCTTAGATTTCCCACTTGGAATCTCAAATGTTGGGTGCAAGTCAAACAGGGGTTTTGTCCCCTATGAAAGCATAAACTCCCTGGGAATGTTGAAACATTAAGCCTTGTTAATCCATTGACACTTTAGCAAAAGATTTGATAACCTCAGTCTTGCTGGTAAAAACTGGGCAGAAATAGGGGAATCTTGGAACCACTGGGCTGAGGATGAAAAGCTATTCCCTTGTGCTTAGTACCTACAAATGAAACCCACCTTCTGGAAAGGGAGATCTAAAAAGGATAGACCTGGGGACCCTTGGGCTCTTCTGTCTTCTAGCTTTCTGTTCTGTGCACAGCAGAGAGGGGACAGAGCACCTGGGAGGTGGTGTTTACCTGGACACTCCTGTCACAGAACACAGCAGGTGTACTGTGTCTGTCCCTGGGCCCAGACCCTAAACAATCCAAAACGGTTTGGCTCTTTACTGAAATTTCCCATCCTGTCTCTAAGCGAAAGTTTAAACGCTAAATGGACTGGAAAAGTGAATAGGTAATTGATTCGGAAGGAGTTATTTTCTGAAAATGGATGCCCTATTGTAACTCCCATGTGTTCCTTTCTGTGAGAGCTATTTCTCTTTCTGCCACAGAAAGAAGTTAACCATTCAGAGGCCTCAGGTCCTGGAACATTGAGGCTGTCCCAGGGGATTTTCTCCACCTTGGGGTTTGGACTGCCTAGGATAGAAAGCCCAGGAGAATTCAAGACTTTTAATAGAAGCTGGTTCTATGTTTAAAAAAAAAAAAAATGGAGGCCTCCTATATAATGTAGGGGTGGTCTGAGCACACGGCAAAGCTGCCAATGCCCAGAGGGGTCCTATGGCATTGGGGGCATTAGCAGAGGTGTGTGTGAAGATGCCAATGCCCAGAGGGGTCCTATGGCATTGGGGGCATTAGCAGAGGTGTGTGTGAAGATGCCCTCCTTGGCTGTTGATTTTCCCTGGTTTGACCAGTGTTTATATCTATCATGAGTGCTTCCTCGGAAGCCTGCATTCCCACTGCTTTTCTTACTCTGCTGCGGAATACCAAGTCAGTTTGTTTTAAGAGCATTAAACCGCAAGGTTAGAATTGCTCCCCCTGGAGGCTGCAACTGGGATACCCACAAGGTAAATTTGGCTCCCTTAAGTGCCCTGTGCAGTGTTTCATTTCTTAACAGTTAATTGCGAATATTTCAAAATAGTGGTATTTCACATAAAAACCAGATTTTTGGCCTCTCTTGAAAACCTGATGTGCACTTGCATTTCTACCAGATGCTAACTGGCTCTAATTTGTTGTAAAGAAGGAGTTAGTGTAGGTCCTCCCCTCTCTGTTGTCTTAAACCAGGCCAGATCTGCATTGATACCCTGGGCCTGGCCCCACTGCCATGTGACTTTGTCAAGAACTCCCTGGGTGGTGTGACACTTCACTGCCCTTCGGAGCCAGCTCAAGAGCTGGACACTAGTGGCTGCTGTAAATATTTCCTTTGATGGATTTGCATGTTTAGATCATGTCCTGAGGAGGAGAGAATCTTTCAGACACACCTCGTTGTCAGAGAATTTAATATTTGTTCAGCACAGCTTCTAGAATACAAAAAAAAAAAAAAAAAACCCACAAACTTCTGATGTGAGTGAGAATGTGTTCAACTTAGTGCTATTATTCGTTTAACACAATGATACAGCAGAGGTAGGAATAATCAATAAAGAAAGGACATTTAATGAGATTTAGGAACATCCCAAAACATTGAAGCTCTCCTCAAGCATTTGATTATCTGGAGGCTTAATTATCTGTGTTTTCTACTTTAAATTAAAGAAAAGCCATAACTCAAAGTTACCAGCAGTTTAATGATAACACTCTTCAATTCAGGTTAATTAAAGCACAGCCGTAATTAGAGTGTAGTGTTGTATATCACCGGGCTGGCGCATAAGTATTTTCATTACAGTAAGAATTGGCTATTCAATTTCGAGATGACATAAAGGACGCTGAAATATATTTTAAGCTGGTTCATGTAGAAGAAAAAGAATTGGGGAATATTCTGGGGACAATAAAGCACAGATAAAATATACAGATTTTCAGAGCGGTTTCTGTAATTATGTGCTGCATTAAAACAATATGCAGCCAATAACGTCTTAAAGCATGAAAAGAAATAAATTTGCTCTTCCCCTAGCTGGCAGTATGCCCCCTTGCAGGGTGGGATCACCGCCCAGGAGAGCTTGGAGTTTTCTCAGAAGCCGGGAGAAACGTTCTGTGGAAAGATAAGGGAGCAGGATACACGGATGAAATTTGAAGTTATTTCCCCAGAGAACAGAGTGGGGAAGAGGAGAGGCAGGAGGGCCGGAAGGCCCCCACAAGGCAAGCTTTTTAAAAATTTCTAGTGGAGAGGTGTTCCCTCTTGCCCGGGGGAGACTCACACCAGCTATATCCTCAGACTTCTGGGCACCGGCCTTGTGGCCTCACTGCGTGTGTCATCAGAAGATGCACCTTTGTTCCGTGTGTCACTAACTTAGACAAAACACAGTACCATTTCTAAATATTTCATTTATGTCTTCTCATTTTAGCCACACAACAATCCTGTGGTTTCTATTAATGCCACACTTCCTGGTTTATGAACAAGGACACTGGGACTCAGAGGATGTTGGTGCCCCTCCAAAGCCACCTAGTGCACAAGTGACAGAGCCAGGGTTCTGATGCTGGGCCTGTGTAATTGAGAGCAGCTTGGAGGAGCTGCTGGAGGAAAGCTGGCTAATTAAGAATCTCCCGGGGAGTGTAGTAAGTGGAGAGATTTCTAGGCTCCATCTCCAGATTTTAATATCTGGGGGAGTCCCCCACATCTGTACTTTTTTTTATAAGCAAAGACAGGTGATTCTGATTCAAAGTCTGATGCCTGGGGCCTCCCCCTACCCCCTCCTGCCTCATCCCTCTGCACCACAGGCTGGAATAAGCTCCCCTTACTCCGCACTTTGGGCTCAGTCACTGGAATGTTTCTCTCTGATTTTAGGCAAATCATAGAATTATAGGTGGGCCATATTTGACAAGCTAATGTTAACATTTGGGCTTTTGTGTGAGTTTCCTTGCCACCATTCCTGCTTCACATTTTCTTCAATCTCCTGGAAGACAGGCTGAATCTACACTCTGCCACGCCAGGCACACTCCTGACTGCTCTGCCCTCTCTCCATGCCTTATCCAAATCAGTATAGGAAAAAGGCATGGGGGTGCTGAGCCCTTTAATGCTCTTGGTGAGATTTCCACTGGACATCATGAGAGCAACTTCAGGCTGCAGAGAACAGAGAAGCGCTCAATGCCAAGATGCACAGAGGAAATAAGGACAATTCAGGATGCAACCCACAAAGGTGCCTCTTGGCTTTGTTGGCAAGATCATGGTGGCTATGTCCTAGACCTTCCCCAGGATGCCCTTAGGGTGTTCCTTTTAAGAGCCAGCAACTCCTAAGCAACCCCCCTTCATTTTGCATAGCTGGCTTGCCCCTGGGTCTGTGTGAAAGTACGATCAAGGCAAAGGAGCTTTGGGATCTGAAAGAGAAGGTGCCATCCATTGTGCTCTGAACACCACAAAACCACCTGCTCCCTCTCCCTCCCACTCCCCACCTTCCTCAGCAAGGGACCATGGAGGGTGCGAGGGGCCAGCACCAAGCCTGCAGGAATCAAGGAGCTGCTGTCTGAGGCCATGTTTGCCACTAAAGGGTCTTGTATTTGACCGGTCCCCATAATAGGATGATGCTTGATATTGTAGAGTGTGACCCTGGAATCTCAAACCCTCAGAGCAGCCACTTGGTGGATGTGTAATTTGGGACAAGGTATTTGATTTCTCCATACCTCCTTCCTCTGATAGTTACCAGCTGCCTGACTTTGGGCATGGTGTTTACCCCAGTATCCTCATCTCTGAAATAGGAACATTACTTATCTCTCAATAGTGCTGATATTCTTTTCCCTCTCCCACCTCATCTTTTCCCACCTCCTCCAGTCCTGTCCCATCAAGTACAACATAAGCACCAAGAAAGAAAGGGATTACATTGTGGCATTTCCAGGTTGTATTTACTCTTACCCTCTAGAAAAGTTCTGCGGTCAGTCAGTGGTCTGTCAGTCACCAGCCAGTCAGTCGACTAGATTTTTAATAAACTTAGGATATGTGTGCAGTGTGCCAGGCATGGTGCCATCTCTAAAGGAAACTGCAATTAGATTTAATCAAGGATTAATTAAAGGATTAATGACAGTACTTATAAGTGAAAAGTAAAGAACTCTGTTTCCCTACAGTGGCTGCTTTCAGAGAGTTTTAAGTCTGGCGAAGAAAAATAATACCCAGGGCACCTGGGTGGCTCAGACGGTTAAGCATCCGACTCTTGATTCGGCTGAGGTCATGATCTCATGGTTCATGAGATTGAGCCCCGAGTCAGGCTCTGTGCTGACAGTGTGGAGCCTGCTTGGGATTCTGTATCCCTCCCTCTCTGCCCCTCCCCCACTCACACGTGTGCATGTGCTCTCTCTCAAAATAAATAAATAAACATTTGGAAAAAAAGAAAGAAAGAATACCCATCCTCAGAGAGAACTAAGCACCTGTGGAGAAGTATTTGATGGGTGCACACTGGAGGACAGAGGCTGAGAGAGGGGGTGAGAACTCCCTGTAGGCTGGGGGGTGGGCAGGAGAGGCTTCCTAGAAGAGAAGACACTTGAGCTGTGTCTTGTAAGGAGATTGGATTCAGAGAGGGAATAAAGAGGGAAGAGGGAATTCTAAGCAGTAGGCAGTTGGGAGGCTGGGAGCCACATAGCATCTCTCCGATTTTCCAACAAGAGCAAACTGATTTCCCTTTTAGATGGGAGAAAGAGACAAATCAGATTTCTTTTGACGTGTGATGTTTTCAGGGGGAAACAGCGACAGAGTTTTTTTTTGTCTGCCTCCAGACAAGAAAGTGAAGGCAGAGGGGAGACCAGAGAAGTGGGGAAGGAGGAGCAGGAGGAAACCACAGGTTCTGAGGTTGGGTTATGGCAAGAACACCATGTTCCAGGTCCTGGCTTTCTCAGTGAGGGTATTAGTCAGTCATTCATCGCTTGCAAAATATAAAAGCTTAATTGTATTGGGTTTTACAGCTCAGAGGGGATTAGGACAAAAGATGTATTTAAAATACAGTGTGTCTCTCTCTGTCCCCCTGCAGCTGATGGAGTAGTTAAAATTCAGATTTGATGTGGAGTATTTAATGCCTGGGTAACTTGGGGGAACTCTGGTCAGATCTTCGCGGTGCTACAGGGCAGGAGTTCTGCCCTCGGTCTAGATGTGAGCATGGATGCTTTTGTGATGACTGAAGACAGTGTGGAGGTTGGAGGGGGCTTCTCCATCCCCTCGTCCACCTGCATTCAGGGCTCCTAAACAAGAAGAAAATCATGCTCTCGTGCTGTGTTGTTCTGCATGGACAGATCTTTCCAGTGAAGCTGCTTGAGGGAGATTTAAGACTACCTGGGGAAATCTGGGTCTCCTGTAAAATGAAAACCAGAGCCACTTGAACTTGAGTTCTAGCAGATCAGTAGATTTTAGGGAAGGATTTCTGAATTTGAACACGGAGCAGAGAGAAGCTGGCAAGCCTGATTGTCATTTGATGGATTCATTTAGCCAGGCTGCAGAAATGAGAATTTTGTGAGAAATTGTGGAGGGACTCAAGTCTCATCTTTAAAAAATATTTTTCCTGAACAAAGTGGCCCTATTCATCCAATTATTTGAGGGGTGGTATTGTAGTTAAGACAACATTTATGAACACAGATAGGAATACAATATTTATGATGATTTCTACTACAGAGACCCAGAGATGACCAGTAATCTTTCTACATGTTAGTGAATAAACAAATGACCCTAAAAACTGTTAAAACTTTTTTTTTAAGTTTTGAGGGAGAGAGAGGCAGGGGAGAGGGGAATAGAGAGATGGAGAGAGAGACAGAGAGAGAGAGAGAGAGAGAGAGAGAGAGAGAGAGAATCCCAAGCAGGCTCCACAATGTCAGTGCAGAGCCCAATATGGGGCTTAAATCCATGAACCATGAGATCATGACCTGAGCTGAAATCAAGAGTCAGATGCTTAACTGCCTGAGCCACCCAGGTGCCCCTAAAATCTGTTAAACTTTTAATCGAAGGCCACAGAGACAGTGGCACATCTAGAATTCTCTTCAGGAGGGTCAAGGAGGCAGTCCGTTGGAAATGAGATGTTAAGGGCTTCACTTGATATTAGGTCCACATAACAAACACACAGTTTACATTTTGTTTCTGACTAATAATAGTAATACAGTTTTCTAAAATGCATTTATTCATATTTTAGGCAAATGCTTGCTGTCTATATCAAAGAATGTAATTATTAATAAAATCAAGTGTCTCAGGTGTGGTAGTGGAGATATTGTGAGTGTGTGTGTGTGTGTGTGCGTACGCATGCGTGTGTGTTTGAGGTGGGGGTGTTCTGAAGCCCGCTCCACCTCTATCAAAGCTATTGGGAAATGAAATCTGAACATCTCCATGAGCATTTTAAATCACTTCCTTTTTCTTGGTCCTGAGTCTTATAAATCCTGCTGTTTCAAATTTCCTTTAACTAGATGTTTCCATTTCGAGAGCCTATCATTTTAAATCAAAGCTCCTAAATCTGAATCTTTTTCATTCTAGCCCCTAGATCCTAAAGATCTGGTTTCCCAATGCACAGTATTTACATCCACATCTACTCTGATTACATGCATCAGCCTGACATTGCCAGGGTCCCTCTGGATCGCAGAAGAGGGGCCTGTATTTCAGGGTAAGCTGGGTTTGCAGGGCACAATGAAAGCTACCTCTTCTCTCTTCACCCACTCACTCCTAGGTGACTCATCTTCAACAGCCCCAAACCACATCTTCACACACCCTTCTTGGGCACATTCAAAAGTACAGGTTCTGCGACAGGTTTCTCTGCTTAATTCACATCAGCAAGCAATCTTTCTAGTCAAGGAGTCTGATTTAATGGCAAGAACAATTTATGTCCCTCTGGGTAGGTAGAAACAGTTGGACTCTAATTCTTAAGAGCCTTTGTTCAGGAACATCTGGGTTGAAACTACTGTATTTAACAGATGATGCTAGCACTAAAAAAAAAAAGGCCTCAAATAATGTCATTGTCAAATTTGGTAGATCTCTACTTAATAATTACCAAGAAAGCAATCTAACTTGTTATTACAACAGTTTTATTGCAGATTGCTGGTTTAAGACCTTTTTGTGACAAGTGGCATTTTTTTTTTCTGGAAAAAAGTCATTTCTGTTCCCCTGTAATTATTTTCACAACCAGCAGCAACTTCCTGCATTGGACATATTGGGACATTTTATCTTAGAAATAAGAATTGAATTCCTGCTAACTTATGGCTGATTTTATCCTGTTTATCCATTGTAAAGGCGGTCTCGCTTCTCTTTCTTATACCCTCCCTCAACCTAAGCCCCTTTCTCATCCACCCCCGGTCCTATCTATGTGGAGACACTGAGTAAAACCTTAAGAAGGACTATAAGAACTGGATGAGCAAAGCTTATTTTGCTTTACCAAAAACAATGGTATCAATGATACAAGTAAATATTTAATCTCAGGACATCAATCCTGGCTGGTCTGAAGATGTGCTCTGAGAAGCACACCCCTTGTAGGAGGATCTGTAGAGATTCCCAAGGATAAATTGCTGTCTGTATCTTAGAATTGTATTTGCATTTTGGCACATTGATTCAAGGCGAATGTGAGATCCCCAGAGTACATTGCTGCTATTCTTTTTCTGTATATCCTTCTTTTCCAGTCTCTTTGCTTCTAATGAGCAAGTTAAGAGCCACCTTGTTTCAGGATTTGATACTCAACTCACAAGCCTTCCCTGCTTCAACTTTCCTAGTTTACCACTTTATCTCTTATGTATACTTCCAGCACCTCATGAGATTCTGCTCCCCAGTCATTCCTGCATTTAATCATCGTTTATTAAATGCGCCTTGCACTCTTTGCACTTTGCAGAATTCCAGGGAGACAAAGCATGTGTCTTGCACTGAAGAAGCTCAACTCGAGGGCAGAGAGATGAGTAAACAAGTGATTACCACA
Source organism: Panthera uncia (assembly GCF_023721935.1). Classification (NCBI taxonomy): domain Eukaryota; kingdom Metazoa; phylum Chordata; class Mammalia; order Carnivora; family Felidae; genus Panthera; species Panthera uncia. The sequence continues at coordinate 35,760,775 of NC_064818.1, read as the reverse complement.
CCCCAGCACTCCTGTTCCTAGCCTTGGTCTGTTCATACCTCTAGGACCCCCCAACAGAGACTGTACCTCTGCTGCAGACTTGAGCCCACCACCCTAGATTGGCTAACTCTCTGTGGCAGGATCTAACAAAAAAAACCTGATGTTTAATAGGTGGGATGTAGTTCTGTTTCTAGTGCAAATTGCAAATTACTCAAGATGTGCTTTTTGCGGACATGCAGAAGATACTAGTTAGAGCAGAGATTAAAAACTTAGGTGTCTGTAGGAGGCAGGAGTGAGCAACAAAGAGTGAAGAATGAGGAGGTAGGGTAAGGAGTGCAGGGGACCTTGGCATAGTGGAGAGCACATGTCCCATCCAGAGGTATAAGGGCATCAAGCTCACGTCCCTTTTAGCCATACAGAATGTGGCTCCAGTGTGGCTATTTATGATTGATTTATCAAGGAAAGCTGAAAGGCTAGTTTTTATATGAAATCACCTGTTAGTATCTCATTCTGAATTTTTAAACATGCTGCACTGCCTAATGCTCCATGCTGGGCTTCTGGCCACCACTGAGATTTAATTTCCACTTTTGGCCTTTCTTCATAAAGGCCATTTGACCTTGAGCAAGTTACCCCTCTTTGTCATCTCTGTGAGAAGGGCAGGCCTGAATCGGATAATCCATGGTTGTGGCACTATTTGCATATGATTACTTTGTTGACATCACTCTGTCCCTCCCCTCTCCCCCTTTGACCAGTGAGTAAAGGCTGGGTTTGGGTCAAAGAGCTTCTTAAAAAGAGGCTTCTGTAAAGCAGTGTAGAATCAGTCATCTTAGATATGGATTTGGAAGTCATGAAAGAGGACTCAGAGATCTCCTAGGTCCACCCTGCTAGGTTAAGGAATGTGCACAAGGCCGTGTAGATTTTACTGACTATCCTGCATTGGAAAACTTCTCTCTTTTTATACCTAGTTGGTAAATGATATTGTAGTACCTAGGAAGACATAATTCACCATTACTGTGGACTATTTCTTTGCTTCTACCAACAGGATCAGGTCATTAAAGCAATTAAGGTCCATGATCCCATGAACCACAGAGTCCCAAAACAGAGTGGCCAGCTGCTCATAGGGTATCAGCATATCGGCCTCTTCGTGACATGTGCTAAGAGCAGCTTTCTCCTTGAGATTTTGGCACTTAGCTGTTATTTACATTAGAAAGTGGTTACCTACCCTGGTAATTTGGTTCAACAAATATTGCATAAGCCATCTGATATTTTAAACAATTTAAGCTCCACAAGTAACAGCCCCATAAAGGGTGCATGTTAGCAGTTCTCTATGGGACATAAATTAAGAAGAGCGTTTTTCCAGCTGTAGTTGGATACCTGGATTGGTGTTTCAGCAAACTGCGTAATCAGCACAAAGCCCAGGTCATTAGAGTCTGCTGGCAGGAATCAGCAAACCTGCAAATCACTGGGAGAGCCCAAATGTGCCTAGATGAAGTGGTCCTTTGAAATCTGTCTGTTGAAAGCAATATGAAGACCGTGACCTCACATGTAGGAATGAGCAATTCGGTCTTCTTCCTACCGGAGAGCATGAGGCCTTCACCAAGCCCTTACCTGCAAGCAACACAGCCACAAAGTCTCACACGTGATTATGTCACTTTTCTATTTGACACCAGCCCGAAGCCTCCCATTTCACTTAGAATAAATGACAGACCAGCAGACTCATTGCTGTGGCCAGCAGTCTTCACAAACTTGCTCCTGCCTAGCTCCCCGACCTAATCACTGTCACTTGTGACTTTGCTCAGCCTGCTGCAGTCCAGCTGCCCTCATTGCTGATCTTCAGACACCCCAAGTTCCTTCCTGCCTCGGGACCCTTGCACTTGCTGCTGCCATTCCCTGGAAAGATTTTTCTCCAGATCCTCATTGCCTGCCTCTTCTCATCACCTCCAGGGCTCAGTGCTCTAACTTCACTTTCTCAGGATGGTCCTCTTGGGCCACTGCAGATAACACATCTTCCCAGTTGCTCTTTTTTGTTTGGTTGGTTGTTTTGGTTTTGGGGGTTTTTGTTGGAGGATAGTTGACACACAGTGTGACATTAGTTTCAGGTGTACAACATTGTGACAGTTCTGCGTGTTATGCTGCATGCTCACCACAGGTGGAGCTACCATCTGTCACCATACAACGCGATACAGTACCTTCGACAATACTCCCTATGCTGTGCCTTTCATCCCCTGACTCATTCAGTCCATAACTGGAAGCCTGTACCTCCCACTCCCCTTCACCCATTTTGCCCACCCTCCTCCCACTCCCCCTTGGCAACACCAGTTGGTTCCTTGTATTTATGGGTCTTCCCAGGTACTCCTCGTCCTCTTCGGTTGTTTTGTTTTCTGCACAGTGTTTTCCTCCTCTGGAAATGTATTACCACTTGTATATTTGCTTTTTATCTATCTCTCCCAGTAAGAAATAGGCTTCCCTGGGGCTAAGGATGTGTATCCTGCCAGGTATTAGTTGGGGATCTTGGGCAAGTTAACATGGGTGTTCTGAGCCTCAGTTTCATCACCCGTGATATAGAGATATAAGTAGATGTTGGAATAACTGAGGCCATCTCTCTCTCTCTCTCTCTCAGGGATATTGTAGGGATTAAAGGAGAGCACCAAGGACGGCCCTGACTTGTGAACCGGCGCACCCCTCCCCCCTTATGGGGCTGCAGCCATCAACCCATCAATAACCATCAACTCACTTCTCAATCTATCAGTCGGCCAATGTTTTATTATCCAGAAAGTCCTTAAAACATATGCTCATTGTTGATACTTGTCATATAGAATGTATGTAATTCTTTTGTGTGTGCTTTTATTTCTTTGAGTATATAAATATGTATTTTCACCTAATTGTATCAAATAATTTAGAAGTTTGTATCTATATGACAATCATTTATTAATCTTATACCTTGAAATATTCTTCAAAAACTCATCTTGAATGCTAAAACCATATTGTACCATACTTTACTTAACCACTGCTTCATTATTAGACATTTAGGTAACTTTTTTTTTTATTCTGTATAAATATTACCACCTTGAACATCTTTACCCATAAATACTTTACTGGATCTTTTATTATTTTCTTAGAACCCCAGTAAGCAAAACCTTTCATTTATTTAGCTTCTGTGTGTCAGTGGTTCCACGGACAGTACTATGGGGAATTCCAAATGAGTCCCAAACTTTTTTGTTTTTAAGTTTTGTTTTTATTTATTTTTTTGAGAGAGATAGAGAGCAAGTGGGGGAGGGGCAGAGAGAGAGAGAGAGAGAGAGAGAGAGGGAGACAGAATCCCAAGCAGGCTCTGTGCTGTCAAGCCCAATGCAGGGCCCGATCTCACGAACCCTGAGATCATGACCTGAGCCAGAGTCAGGAGTCGGAATCTTAACCGACTGAGCCACCCATGAGCCCCTAAATAAGTCTCAGACTCTTGAAGAAGTCACACTGGTTGAGGAGATAAAGTTCAGACACAGAATGCAACGGGGAGCAGCCACAGCCAGTGTGCGGCTGACTTCGGGTTGAAGGAGATTGTTGCAGGTTGTTGCAGGTTGTGGCTCTCTGGGAACAGAGAGCCAGAGGGTGGCGGTGGGCTACGGAAGAGCTGCACAGAAGGTTGGACTTGACGGGGGCCTGGGAGGAAGGGTTGGAAGAAGAGAAGGCATCTGGGGGAGGAATCGCATCAAGGCAGGAACGAGGCAACCTCAAAGCAGGCTGGGCTGCAAGCGAGAGCACCGGGCAGATGAGGTGAGACAGCTTGGATGAGGCCAAGAGTGACGGTGCCACAGTCATGTGCTGGGCAGTTACACGGAGGCTAAGGATTATTACCATCATTCTGAGCACACAGGGGTCTGCTCGGAACAACAATATGAGCCATTTGTACAAAAGACCGAAATGGAATCCAAATAACAGGTCCAGCTGCTCCAAATACCTCCCTCCTCCTGCAGTTAACATTTTACTACCCGACTGAGTAACTAATGAATCTGGCCCAGCATAAATCCCCAGGCACAAATCCCTGCTTGGGGTCTGTGTCTAGACATCCAGACCTGAGTGCAATTTGCACTTTGAACATTCAGCGCCTTATCACTTGCGAGAAATCAGGTTTAATGGGGAGGATGGGGAGGTGTCGCTCCCACCCCCTCCCTTTGGCACAGTGACTATGGAATGGAGGTCCCTGGAATAATGAGTGCATCGGGCGATGGAGAGGTCGTAACAGCGTCGTGTGGCTCTGGTCATTCAGAAGCACTGACTGGGAGGTTTCTCCATCTCATTGCAGGCTGTGTTTTGTGAAGCTCAAGCTCCTGATGATAGCCATTGAGTACAAGTCCGCCAACCGAGAGAGCCGGTAAGTTTGCCACAGCCTGGTGGCCGGCCGACATTTATGAGATGTGAGAGTGCACTAAGAGTCTGGGTCTCCCCAGTTGTTTCTTACACATTATTGATGTACTTGGAACCCTGATGCATCACATTTCGGGCCCTCGGGCACTTCTCGTGGCGTACCCAACCAGATACTGCCACTTCCATCTCATGCCCCAGCAGGAATTCAGAAAGTGTTTCTCCGGAGGAGAGTGATGAGGCATCCAGATCGCCAGCTGATCATGCCAACTTGCACTTTTTACCCTCTGTGCACAAAATCGGGGACAGCCCCTGTCCTCAAACCCCTTTTTACTGCGGTGAGCATGAAGCAGGTGGATTCTGGCCTCCTTCACAGCAGGGATGGGGCAGGGCTGTGATGGGACACGCCAGCTCTCCCGATAGCCAAATTGCAAGCAGCCTATTGTGTACCATATGTGCTTTTCCCCGTGCAACCGAAATCCAGGTGGCAGAGTATCAGCTTCATGCAAATTAGTCAGGAGAGCAGGCTCAGAGGCAGGAGCCCTCTTTATTTATTTATTTTGCACTTAATTATGTGCAGATCAGACTGATGAGGGACTGGGTCTGGTTGAAATAGATAACAGCCCAGTCAATATATGAGTTCACACTGGAAGAAGGAAGCATCCCATTAACAGGGGATTTTGTTGATGAAGGACTATATGTATTACAGATAAAATAGAGTTCATTTTTTTGCTCCCCAATTTTTATCAATGGGTTTGGAAGAAAGAGCTCATTGAGAAATGCATGGGCTTTTGTCCTCTAAAATGACAAAACCTATAGCTAGGTTTCCTCCTAGCTATAGTAAATAAGTCTTCCTATGGATGCCCAGGTGTAGAGTGCAGATACCCTCTGACATATGCCTTAATACGGTGAGTGCAGGGCAACAGTAGAAGATGCCTGCTATCACCATCTAAGGAGTTTTCATTATCTGGATGAATAACTCAATGAAGCCAGACGTCCAAAAGTATGGTCTGTCTCTGACAAAGAACAAACAAAACACAATGAAAAAACACTGGATTGTAAGCAAGTCAATCAATCCAGTGTTTGCTATATTACCTTAACCACCAGATCAGATTGCTCACAAAATCTGATCAAAGGCTAAGCTATTTTGAAAGTCCAAATCAACCAAGAGGAAGAAAAAAAAATGGTGGATTTGGTGGCCACATGTAGAACACGGCCATAGCAGTTAACAAGTATGTATATATACATTTTTCTTTTCTGTGTTGGCAAAGTGAAGAATATTATGTGCAAAAAAAAAAAAAAAAAACCAAACAAACAAAAAAAACCAAACCCAGAGTCCTGGCTATTTGCTGTTCAACAGATAAAGCGGATGTTTCTGGAATTACTGCTTTCCCGCATGGAGGCCAATAGTCACCGGTGCCTGTGTAGGGAGAAACATGTCTCCTGGGTTTTTGCAAATGATATTCTTCATGTTGCCACGTCGGTAAATCTGTGTAATTCAGTCTCCTCTCTTTATCACTTCTGTGCATCTCTCAAAGAAGTGTCATGGTGTGGGTGGCACTAATGCCGTGTATTGTTTCTTGACCATTCTGGTATGATCTCAAAGCAGGAGTCCGCACCCTGAACCTTGACCTATCATCTCCCACCTGCCACATTTTGGTCACAAGGAGGGAGAGAAAAAGCCTGTTAATGGTTCAGTGTGAATCTGCTGTCACTATTCTAAGAAAAATAACTAACAGCTATCCCTGAAGACAAAAATCTTTTCTTTGATGGACCCTCCAATTAACTCACCAATCTGAGATGTTTTCAACAAAGCCATATTTATAGATACAGATTTTTAGTTTTTTTTTTTCTTTCAGAAAAGAGTGAAAAGAACTTGTTTGGGTTTGTTTTGGCTTTCTGTGTGCAGTTACCAACTTTAATCCTCACATGTGGCTTGGTCTCAGTGTGGAAGCACATTGGTTCTTGTGGAAAAAGGTGTGTTTGAGGGAATGTGGATCACGCCTCTGAGAAAACACTGAACTTACCAAACACAATATCCATGTTAAAAAGGATTGAGTTTCTAACCCTTCCTGAGATAAGGATTTTGTTTTTCATCTAAGAATTTCCCATTTCCTCCCCTCCCCCATCCTCCAAGCGGCTGGGTGTGAAAATTTGGAGAACCCAGCTTCTTCTCTCCACTCCTTTGCCTCCAGCCTGTGTTGAACTACCTCCTCTGTTGTTTTACCCCATGATGCTGTTTCCATGCTCTGCTGAAAAACCTTGTTTTCACATGCATCCTTCAAATAATTTGAAACAAAGGTTTTCTTCCTTCTCTCCTTCTGGTGTCAGTCAACTTATTATCAAATTGTTTGATTTTAAATTCTTTTTCTTGTCGTTTTGCAGAAGCCGAAAGCGGTATGCGCTCTTCGTTAACCTTCCTCCCAACCCCCACCCTCTATCTTCACTGCTCACCACAGGACTAACCATCTGCCAAGAATTCAGGAAGATAGAGATTATATATATGTATACACATACATATAATCTCATTCCCTTGTCTAGTATATATATGTATATATATGTATTTATATATATATATATGTATATTTATATTTAAACCCCTCTCCAACTAGAGCACATAAAAATTGGAAATAGCATATTGCTTTTCTTGTTTAGTTTGTTGATTCTTTTGGATGACGCACTAACTTCTTTGCAGGAAACCTAACAAACCAACAGGTACAATCCCTGTTTTCAGTCATGGCACCAGTGATGGGAACAAGTGTTATTGATGTTGAGAAGGAGGACGCTTCTCTCCAGCCCCTGGTGTCTGTTTCTGTCCTGTCCTGATGTGTCTTGGTGCCCACCAGACTCTGGTGCCATTTGTCTGCATACCACATCCACATTCCCAGTGACTTCCTCCTCCCCACGTCCCGTTTCAAGTTTGTAGAGCAGGATCCGTGTCCTTTTATCCACAAAACAGAGACCAAGCTCTTATACTCAACTTTTTTTTCCCCTTACACTTGTTTTGATGATACCATTTTGCATATTTTATTTCTTCGACAGTACTCAATACACAGAACACTGCTACTAAATTGCCAGATTATCACATTCAACTCAGTGAATGAGTACTGCTTAAGGAGATGAACTCATGGCTTTATTTTTTCCCTAGCGTGTTTGGGCATATTTCTTCATGTGAAGTATCTCAGTTTTCACCATGTGACATCACCCCGTTTTGCTGCTGTTTTCTGTTGCATGAAGCATGACCAAATCCTCATCGATAGCATTTTTTTTTAACTTTTCCAGTTACTGTTTCCAGCGTAGTTTTTGATAATGTGTCCTCTAAAACAGTATTGTTGAAAACATACTATTGAGATGCCCATGTGTTCATTTATTCAAGAGTTGTTTTTCTCCGTGGTTGGAATCACTGTCACATGTTCATGTTTGTAATTGTGTGTGTGTGTGTGTGTGTGTGTGTGTGTGTGTGTGGTGGGGGATATCCGTCTGGAACTCTTTCCAAAGTCAGATTCTTCTGTGGTTTTTGGTGTTGATGTGTGACCATGAGGTGGCTTCCTGTCAGTTTGGTATTGTTGTTATGATCCAACTGCGAGAAGTTACTGCAGCACTTTGCATCTTCAAAGGTCCACAGTGGCTGCACCTCTGCTGTTGGCTTTTGGCCTTTGAGTCCTTTTATCTTGTGGTGGAGGCATGTTGTGACATAGCATGACTTGTTGTAAAGTGTACCAGAAAGTGACACAGCTTGCTCCCAGAGCCAAATAGCCACCATTGGCCTTCCCAAATGAATGATGTCTTCCCCATCCCATATGGCTACTGTTTTCCTTATGTGCAAAGTATATCTTTAAGTGCCATTTCCAAAATCATTGTGATGGGTTTGGGCTAATCAATCCCTTGCCCGTATCATTGGCGGACCACAACGGCAGCCATTTGAGTCTGACCAACTGGGAGCAATCTTTATTATGCTGTCTCTGTGTGGGTGAACTGGGCTCAAGTATATGGAAGCATGGAATACACACTGTGTCTCCTCTGTATATTCTATAAGTAAAAGTGTGTGTGTCTAGTTGTGTGGGACTCCAGCAACATCTATTTGAAAGCCCAGAAGAAATGAAAAATTCCAGAAAAGCAAGAAGATTTGAGATTTGGGGTTTCTGTAGGCTGTGCCCTAACACAGCCCGTAAACTGCAGGGCAATTGTACTTTTGAAAGGAGAAACAATTAGTTCAAACAAAGTGCCAACCAATAGCAATCATATATGACCATGGATGGTCAAAGAGGCCACCTACCAGTGGCCTGATTCATCTGGGCACAGCATGAACTGAAGTCTTAGATGGTTCTGATTCCCTTGCTGTAGTTAATGAAGTCCCATTAGCTTGCTAGACACAGATATAATTATCATGTTGTCAAGTACAAACTATATTCTCATGTGAGTGATAATTTTGTAATTGCTCAGGGAATGGTACATTACATCTACCAAAAACTGAGGGGTGGGGTGGAGAAATACAGACCTATCATATTTATCCACAATGGATGAAAGATTCCTTTAAAAAATAGGGTTCAGTTGAGCTATTCATCATTGGTTGTCTCCAAAAACAGCAAACAAGTAAAGTTGATGATGATTGAAGAAGGAATAAGTAGATGTTTCCTAGTTGTTATCCCTAAGTGGTGGAGAAAAAGAATAAATCATGTTGCCTCATCAAGCCCCGATTCTCCAACCTGACTGAAGTTCAGCAAGACCTACACAATGAAATGCATTGTAGCTTGAGCCCTGGAGTTCCCCTTCCGGAGGAATCTGGGAGGAATATTTCTCTGTTGAACCAAGCCCTGCTAGCCAGTTCCGTGTTTTTGCATTTTAGTTGAGAAACACATATTTTGGTTCTAAGTGAGTGGTGTTTTCAATGTTGAAATTAATTGCTCCCATGCCTCAAGTGGCTAGCTGTTTATATATTTGTACATGTACATTTTTGTACTTAGTGCATCTGGGAGATTGTTCGCTTATTTGCCAACGCCCTAGAAAAGGTGTGGTCACTCCTTTGGTAGGGCTGACTAATAAGAATCACATCTTGGTCTTTGAAAGAACAGCTATGGCTACCTTTATCCTTCTAGGAGAGGGAAAGGAACACTTTTTGAACTGAGACCAATGGTTTATATTTTTCATTCATTCCACCCGTAGTTGAAAAGTATCTATTGCATACAGGGCTTTAAGCTGGCTACTATGAGAAACTTATTTACAAAAGCAAATAAAACATGATCATGCTTTTCACCCCTTTATTCAACTATGGGTTTCCCACAGAAAATATATATTTGTTTCACATGTGGGAAAGGAGCCAAAGAATTGGTCTAGATACAAAACTAGTCTGAGGGCAAAAGAAAAAGAGAGCGAGCAAGAATCCTCGGGGGAGGAGCTACATAAGCCCTTTGCCTCCAGCTGCCACTGAATGTTTTCTGTTGAAATCCACAAGGTCATAGAAGAAAGAGGGTAATTTATAGGTTCCTTGAAATGAGGGAAAGTCCACCCTTGCCAAGAAGATATCCCTATTGGAATTCTGCTAATTGATATATAGACTTTTTCTTAGAGATTTTCTTGATTCTTCACATGACACATTTTGAAGTTTATCTCTGATAAGCTAGTGAATTAGACAGAATTGGAACCAGAGACTGATTTAACGTGATGCATGGGGAGGGAGACTTCTGGCAGGTCATTAGAACAAAACAAACTTAATGTTGGCTATTCTTTTAAGAGATCAAAGACCTTTGGAAAGATTTACATATTCCCAGTAGGAGGTCAATAGCATATTCTGAGGGTAGTAGGCACTTTCCTGGGGAAAAAAAAAATTACTTCTGTCTAGGATACTTATCTTTTTATATTTTCAAAAAGAGGAGGATTAACATTTTATTTAAATTTTCTAGATATGGAATGTGGATAGAAGACTTAATGTCTACCATATTAAAGAGAGTAACGTATTTCCTCAAAGAGTCTTTGAAACGTTGAACTCTTACATAGGGAGTATTACAAGCAGTGGCCCCCTGGAATAAGGGACACAAGCTTCTCTATCAAAACCTTAAATGTATGAGTGGAATCCAACACAATGAACATTCATATGTATCTAGATTTCTTTCCTTCGTTATTCTCAAGATCTAGGCTCATTCTTTCAATTCCCACCCAGAAGGCTTCCTTAGCCTGATCTGGATAGCTGCAAAGGTAAGCATACAGCCTCACACATGATTTAGAGAGTTGATTCAAAGCCTCTTATTCACGTCCAAAAGAAAACACACAGTCAGTGATGTCCTTGGAACTACACAAGGTTTGAGGAACAGAGAGATACTCCACTCTGCAACCAAAAGTCACTCCAAATTAGTCTGTCACCAGATGTTGTATGGGGATATAATGTTTTGGATCCTGCAGTCAGTTAAAAAGGTCTTTCAAATGCTATTAGGGTGCCTCCTGGTAGCTTATTAGCACCAAGGACAAAATGGAGAGCTGAGACAATGTGAGAGATTATTTGCTGTTCCTTTAGTTGTTTTAATAGCCTTGCTTACTATTAATAGTGACCTTGCATTCAGGATCTACCCTGTGGCAGTCACTCAGCACATAGTATATACTTTAATTCTCTTAGTGACACTGTAAGCTACAGATTATTCACTCCATTTCATAGATGAGGAGAGTGAGGCTTAGTGGCGCCCAGGGTCTGAACTCACAGGCCCGACACATGTGCCTGCTTGCTTAACCAGCATCGGCGCTGAAACAGATTTGAACACAAATCTGCTTTACATCAGTGCCCCAGATCTTTCTTCTCTGCCACGCTAATTTGACTAAAGCAGCCTTGAAAGCTGTAATAAATGATCTCAACCCACAGTGTCTGGAATGACAATCCCAAATTCTCATTGTAAGCCAATTCTTGTTCACTGTTGATAAAGAACAGAGGAAATGAGAAGAAACTTTTCATTGATAGGAACCTTGCTATCACTGTCGTCCCACCATGACACAGTGGGCTTGATCACTGGAGTGCAATTAATGAAGCACATAATGTAAAAAAGAGTTCTGTGCAAAGCATGTTGTGCACATAGGTGTCACCAAGACATTGATGAGTGTCAAATTTCCGCTTTTGAATTGTATCATTGAAATCATGATAGGATTTTTTTTCCTCAGAAGCTTTTTTTACACTCTTATATAAATACATATCAAAATGTAGATTTTTCCAACTTTAAGGAATTAGCTTCTTTTTTAAAGTTTATTTATTTTGATAGAGAGAAAGGGGGGGGGCAGGGAGGGGCAGAGAGACAAGGAGAGAGAGAGAATCTCAAGCAGACTTTGCACTGTCAGCTCAGAGCCTGATGTGGGGCTCAGACTCACAAACCATGAGATCATGACCTGAGCCAAAATCGAGAGTCAGCTGCTTAACTGACTGAGCCACCCAGGTTTCCTGAAATTAGCTTCTTTAGTCACTAGAAGTACCTAGAATTTTTCATGTATGTCCTTATGCATTATTCTGGAATGTACAGTTCTTCACTCTGTAACTTTATCTCTTTATGAACAGGATATTTTGATAAGGAGCCCTGTGTTCCATTCCATTAGACCAGCTAAAGAGAATCTGATAATTCCATTAAAGATGAAATATACTTTTGTCTTTTTTGCAATAATAAATAATACGAGTAACAATAAACCAATATGCAGTGAGCCTTCTGTGCATTATCTTGCTTAATCCTCTGAAGAAAGACTATCATTATCATCATGCCCATCTTGTAGGTGAGGATATGAGTCTGAGGGAGATTTAGTAACTTGCCCAAAGTCAGACAGCTACTAAATGGTTGATGCTGGAATTTGGGCCCAATTTCTGATTGATTGCAGAGCCAGGGCATACGAGAACTGCCTTGTAGCAAAGGGGTCAGAAAGTGTGCAGAATCCAGAATTCTGCCCTTCTAAGACATCACATTTAATTGGCTTTGAAAAAGGAATCCATCTAAACTGTATAAGCTCTGACCCTTTCCCCCTGATGATCATGAGAAGTCAGAGAGCTGTTGAACCAATGTAAAGAATTGGCAGAGGGGTAATTAGGAGGTGCCTGTACAGTGCCACTGTCCATTGCAAGCTGTTGCTGTTAGTGTGGCCTGCTGCTTCCTGATTTGTGAAGAATGTCATTGTTTCCTGTAGTTCTAGGACAGAACAGTCCAATCATCCTGGTCTCTTGCTATTATTCAGTGTTAATGACAGTGATGACACAGGATTGGTTTCCTTCTGTCAGGTCTCGTTATGGGTAATAGTGGATGTTCTTGTGACCACAAACAATTATTTTGCAATCATGATCCACTCTGGGTCCTCCCAACACAACGTAAGTTCACCTGGTCCTTCCCGTATTGCTACAGACACATCACCCTGTTGTCCACAGCGCCTTTCTGGAATTGTTTTGCCAGCAGTAAAAAATTTCCATATTAATTACCATCCTCCATTTTGGTTATTTTAGACAGTTGAGGACTTCCTTTAGCTGGATTCCAAACATCTTTTACCTTAAAGCCAGCTTTTCAGATCAGAGAATACCTCTGTTGTATCTATTGCTACATTCAGAGGGTCTAAATTCTGTGTCCATTAAGCCCAAAGCCTCATCTTAGTCTGTTTGTAATACATTTCTGTAATCTGCTCTTGATCAGGAGAAAATTTAACTTGTTTGTTTCACCCATTTATTAGATTGGGATGCATGTATCTCTTTTGTCAGTCCAAACACAACTTGGTCAGCTAATCTATTTATAACACTTTGAAATAGGACAGTGTATATTTAAGTGTATACTTCCCTGCAAGGGGAAGTTTTTTTTAAGGCATAATTTGCATGTTGTTTTCTAATTACAATTTGCCCCAATCAGGATGTACTAGACACACACTTTATTCAAACACTCCCATGCATTCTGGTAAAAGCAGACTGGAATCATTTCCAACTGCTGGCATTTTTCTTTTTCCCCATTCAGGTAGATCCAATTCTTTCTACATAAGGCTGCACGTGGAATCCACTTCCATGTCTTTACCGATGTCGTGCAGATGTTATGTTTGCTTCTGCATTGGTTACAGGTGTCGTGTACCATTCCTTGCAGTAATACATGTATATATGTGTGTTTCTGGATGCATATAGGGGTCCCATTAATGCTCTGTCATGTAATGGAAAATTGGTGTAGCAATAGGTTTAATAGACCAATCACATTCAATGTTGACCATCAACAGAAGTTTCCAAGGGGCAACATTATTAGGAACTTTGCTTCAGATGAGAAGCCCATGATGGCAACCACATTATACACGCCCAGCCCTAAAACCTAGATGTGCTTTGATTTCTGCAACTGGGAGTATGCCAGCCTGGGAATTGAGAATCAGAGCTTTATGATGGCATTATCCAATTAAATGTTTGGGACTCTGGACATCAGGCTCTAGACAACATCTTTGGGAAAATCATTAGACTAGTGGGCCCCCTATAAAATTAACAGTACAGTGTAGCCTTCAAGGTTTTATTCAGAACGTGAACTCACAACTGTATCTTCTTTGTTTGTTTTTGTTCACTGAGCAGTATATTAATTAATCCTGGAAACCATCTTAAGATCCAAGAAGGTACTTTAGGATTTTTCATCGCAAGTGATGCCAAAGAAGTTAAAAGGTAAGAGTTTATATTCATCTGTCTTCCTTTCTGGTCCAGCCACATATGTCTTGATCCACCACAATGGGCATAATTTCAGTATGTATAGGGCCCTAACCCCTAAACTTCTTAACATGTCTGTGGGTATCAATGGTGCTTCGTCTTAAGAAAAGGAGACTGTGCTTTCAAATGCTTCCATGAGCTCCTCTTCACATCATTGATTCCACATCTTTCAACTGGAATAATAACATTTTAGAACTAGGAGGGTCTTGTTAACCGTTCCTTCATTTTCCAAGGGAGGAAAGTGAGTCCCAGAGAGCTGAAGTGATTGTTCGAGATCATCCAGATTCTTGATGACCCAGAACAACATAACACAGGACAACTGGTTCCTTGTCTAGTACCCTTTACCTAGTATCATCCAGGAAAATTTACTTGAGATTTATCAGCTTTCCACTTTAAGTGCCGAATGGAATCTCAGAAGGTTTGGATTAATTTCAGATGAAATACTAAACTGGCTGTATTTCTGTTTGTGGGCTACTAGGTAAGTAGGCAAGGTTGTCAGGTTCAATTCTTAGGCCTCTGTAGGTACAGCCCACGATTTTATTGACCTCGGTGTTTTACGACACTTTTATCAGTATCCTTAAACCTGTTTAAACAGCTGGGAATCATAGGGCTCTTTGGAGAACACCATGGAATATCATTATATTTGCTTCTATCCTTGATCTATGAAAAATTTATGAGCAGAAGATGTGACTCGAATGGCCAGACAGGTCACTCACTCTAACAATAATGTTACACAAACTATTTAAAATAGATTATTACTTGTGAAGGTCTGTAATTATTTATGTAAGCCTATTGTTTTCATTTAATGAGCTTCCACTCAAAGCCAGGCCTGTGTTAGGTATTCTACATTCTTAATTGTTAGTCCCCAAAATAACTTCGTAAGGTAAGTCTTCTAAAACCCTCAGGGCTTTGGTCTCCTCATTGGTCAAGTTGAGATAAATGATTTATCCGAGGTTATAAAGCACAGAAGCAAGGGGCAGTGCCCAGATGGGAAGTGGTCTTTCCTTTTCCAAAACCCACACTTTCTACCAAATTTAATGAAACTAGCAAATTCTTATGTAGAGTTTAATATGTGCCAGCACTGTTCTATGGACCAGGGACCCCAAGTATTGATGAACTCATTTCATCCTCTCACCAACCTTATGAGATAGGTATCATTACTATTTCCATTTTACACATGAGGAAACTGGGGGGGCTGATTGGGTAACCAATACCCAAAGCCCTACTGCTTGTGGGTAGTAAGGCCAGTATGTCCAGTGCCAGAGCTTATGCTGTTAATTATTCGTCATGATGTGATCCTGGCATGCCGAGCACAGAACTATATTTGATAACTGATGTCTATTACTTTCTGCCTCTTCACCCACTCCTACAGTCTAGCCATACTATTTATGAAAGATTTTAGGAGGAAAAATGGGATGGGGAAGCAAAAAAACAAAAACAAAAATTCTTTAAACTGAGCTCTCTAATGGCTTAAATTTACGTCTACAAGTTGGGAAAGAATTGCCATTATTCAGATGGGGACAGGAAAACCTCATCCAGTTCATGGATCCTGACTGTTCTTCAGGAGTACCTCAAGAACTGGGTTCACCTGAGAGAGGAGAGGGGGCTGGTGAACAGGACTGAAGTACCCCTGCCCACATCCCCCCGGAAGAGAAGGCTGTGCTCACATCCAGAATGTGAGACACAGAAGCAGCATCTCAACACCACGTATGGGGAGTGGGGGGCTGGGGAGCACAGCGGCACCATAGATCACGTGTACCTCCCAGATAGCAAATATAACGTGAAGCTCCCATTTGTGTAATTCTATTTCCTATTGCATCTCTTGCTAATGAATGTCACAAATACCAGGCAGTCCAAAAAACAAATTACCTCCTATATTAGGGAGTGCAATATGTCTCATTTCAGTGCTTTATGGTGTTCACAAATACATGCTGACACAATCAGCAACAACAGCAGCCTGTAATTTTCTGTGGTGTGTGATGTGTCGGAGCAAATGCTGTCAGTTAGGGGACTTCAAACAGATGAAGACGGCAGAAAACCACAGAAAGGGCCTTGGAGATTTGAATGAAACTAAACAAGTTTTGTAAAAATGGAAAAGTTGATTATGACAATCTAGTATTGAGTATGCACCCTCTCCTACAAAAAAGCCACAAAAGAAGTTAATGGATTTTTAGCTCACAGAAACTTTCAGATGCAGTGTTTTAGGAACAGAGCAGTGAAACCACCATTCCAGCCTTAGGCCACTTTGGGATGGGCATTCAGTCACTTGTCCACTGCTCCTTGCCACTGAGTATTTTCCTTTTTAAATAATGTTGGCACATAGTCTTTGATGTCAGGGTCACAAAATGGTGCCTCGTTGACTCGGTGTGGCTTGCAGACAGGCTTCATTTGATTCATAATTTTAACAAATGAATTATTTGCCAAGCAGAAGACACCATCATCCTTATTTAAAAATCCTTATTTCTGGTTTCCCCTGAAAAACTTGCAGATCTGGCATTACTTGGCTGCATTCTCATACTCATTCATGCATCAAAGGTCACTCACTTTCTAGAACACTCTGTACCAGGTGCCAGGGAAGCAGTGGTGAACAATGAAGTCCTTGCTCTCATGGACTCATGTTCTAGGGAGGAGAGAATTACAGTTTTGTTTATTCATGGTACATTAATCAAAGAACTAGTGCAGCCAGGTCACTGATTTAGATTGTGCGCAAGTGGAGGCTGCTTGGAAGGAGTGACATTTGAGCAGAGGTGGAGGTGATGGGAAAGAGTCCATCATACGGAGATGGGAAAGGAAGAGGAGACAAAGTAGGGACAGTTTTGTTGTGTGTAGGGAGCTGAGGGAAGGAAAGTGTGTCTGAAGGAGTAGTATGGGGAGATGAGGTAAGAGAAAAAGGCAGGGCTGGCTCCCATAGGACTTGATATGTATGGGTCAGGTTGTTATAAAATGGAGTCACTGATGACTTTAAGCTGGGAGTGATGTAGTCTGATTTACATCATTGAAAGGTCTTTCCTCTCCATTATAGAGAATGGGATGTGGGGTAACAGGAGTGGGAGGCCCAACAGATGGAGATACTGCATAGTGTAGGTGAAGATAAGCTTGGGTAAAACTGGTGAGTGGAGGTACAGAGAAGGGAGACCAGTTCAGAATATATTTTAGAGAGTCTATATATAGGACCCGCTGGCAAACTGCATATAAGAAATGAGGGGAAAAAGAGGAATCAAGAATGGAGCCTAGATTTGGAGCCTATGAAATTGGGTGGGTACTGGCTTCCCACTTTACTGAGACTGGATTTAGCTGGAAGAGGAGCAAGTTTGGGATGTAGGAAATTAAGAATTCTATTTGGCTATGTTAAGTAGACAGTCAGCTCTAAGATTCTGGAGTTTGGGGGGAAGATGAAAGCTGGAGGTGTCATTTTGGGTGCTATATCAGGGAGGGTCCTGGCCAGAAACAGGTGACACACCTAAATGAGAAAAGGGAGGAGAGTTTTATGAAGGGAACATAAAAAGTTGTGGGCAGAGGGTTAAGGAGAACCAATAAGGGATGCAAAAGCACCCTGGAGCTGGCAGCAGAGTGGAGCCACTCTCAGCCCTAGATCTGCAGAATCAAGGGGAAGGAGAGTTATCAGAACCTGGAGAGAGAGGCTGTAGTGTAGGAAAGGCCACTTGGCAGGAGCTGAGTCCTCTGGAATATAGAGATGTGGCCACCACCATTTCATGGCCCTGCAGGGAGGAATTCCTCTCTTCCCATCCTCCAGTTTCCAGCTGGCTCCTCCCATTGGCTAAACACAACAGGAAAGCAGAGGACAAGGAGACCCTGAAGATCAGCCTTGCAGGGTGTGGATCCGGTCTTCTTGATGATGTGTGTGTCAAGGTCACCAACACAGGGCCACTTGGGGAAGGGGTGGATGAGCAGGAGAGGAAGTGGGGAGGAGAGCAGAGAAGGTTGAGGTGGAAGGAGGGGATATGGAATAGATCCTGAGGTGTGTTAAGAAGCCCCTGGCATCCGTGGCCATGGATTTGAAGTGAGATTAGTCAACACAGTTGTGTTTCCGTTCCTCAGTTCAGCTGCTCAGGTGCAGGTGTGCAGTAGGGTGTGTGCTTTGCCAGGTGAGTGTGAGAGAGGCAGAGGTGAGTGGAGAAGACAGTGGTGCTCTCAAAGAAGTTCCACTTGGCAAAACTCAGCTGGAGCTTAGCTACGGTGCTCCCTCTGGTTGGGAGATATGTCTCCAGGTCACAGACCAGAGACCACCCCCCCCCCCAACCTGGCCCCATCTCAGTCATTAGCTTTACCTGTTTGGCCCCCATGGGGCCACTTTCAGAATCCACTTTGAATTTGTGAAGTAATCAACTTTATCTTCTCAACAGTCCACTCAGGCTCAGCACGGTTTCATCATCTCAGCAATAGAGATGTGTTTAAGACCATGGACTTTAGGACTAGACTGTGTGGACTTGAATCCCGGCTCTGTGAGACCTTGGGCAGGTCACATAACCTCCCTGTGCTTAAGTTTCCTATACACTCTATAAAACAGAGATAATAATCATGACTCCTTCAAAGGATTGTTTAAGGATCGATTCATTGATACTTATAAATGCTTAGAATAGTGCTTGGCCTATAGCCTTGCCCTATAAATGTCTGTTATCATTGTTATCATTATTATTATGTATAGGAGCATCAGATAGGGAGAGAAAATGGCCAAAGGATGTGGACACAAAAAGGCTTCCTCCTTTCCTGTCATTGCCTTTTCAAGGCAGGTCACCATTGATTGGCTTCTTAACCACATTGCCACTTGCAGGGCAAACAATCAGCTGCCTTTTTTCTTTTTCCTTTTTTCACAACATGGATGAAAACTGGCATTTAGGGAAATAGTGAGTGAGACGCTGGGGTGGAAAGAGCACTGGGCTTGGATTTAGAAGTTGACCAACCCCAGCACAGGATACCTTTGGGCAGGTCGTGACAACCTCCTCATTTTACAGATGAGGACACTGAGTCCTGGAGACTTCCAAGATCTCTTCCAGATCCCACATTGGTTTTCAGCTGGTGTCAATCACGTGTGCAAATCCTGTGAAAAACATGAAAAGGAACCTGGGAATTGAATCGCCAAGAATTGTGTTTCTTTCTGTATAGTCTTGGTCAAGGGAAGACCATGTTTATCCCTGCCATTCAATTTCACGTTGGGAGTGGTGAAACCAGGGATTTTGTTAGCTCCCATATCCGGAAGCTTGTAAGGCTGTTCCAGTGAATTTTGTCCCAGTAATCCCCCGTCCTGAAAAGATGTAGGCCTCCAGTGCTGTTCTTCTAGGTCCTATGCATTCTATACTTGAATGATCTTGGTTTGTCGCTTGTCTGGACACAACCAATGTGCTTTATAATCACAACTTGACGCTTAAGTCAGATGAGGGGATTTTCTTATTGATTGCTGCCTCTGGGTATCCAGCCCTATAGTGCCTTCTGCCCACCCCATTCCAGTGCTCGGTTGAGCTATGCTTCACCGTGAGAAGCAAACCTCCATTTATTTTGTGTTCTTGGGGCCGAGAGTATGGGAGTTGATCGTTCTAGCTTGGGAGCAAAGTATGGGCTATGAAATGCCAGAAGAAATTTGACAGAGGACCCCCTTGACCCATCACTTTTGTATTTCCCCCTCCACCTTCCTCCTTAACCTCTCTCACTTTGAAAAGAAATATCCTTTCAGAGGGGCAAGGCTAATGATTTTATTTGACTGTGGAACTTTATCTTGGCTCCCCCTTCAATAAATATCTGACCAGACGGCAAGGGTTTCAGAGATACATTCCACTTCCCCACCAAGGGCCTGGGGCTGGTTGCCTACATGCTTTGATGAGCAGCCCTGAAGGCTGTGCTCAAAAAACGAAGGATGAGCAGGCAGATGCAGGGGGTCACCTCAGCAGCCATTCACCCCGTTCCTGTTCAAAGGAAGGTTTATTAAAAGAAGCACGAACTCCAATTGCAGAATCCTGTGTTTGAAATAAGAGGTCTTGCAACAAACATTTCCGTCTGTAAAAGTCTAAACCTTTCAAAAGATGAAAGGAAATTAGTGCTGGCGTGTTTCATTAATTTGGCACCACGGTGGAGGAAATGTGGTATTCATTTCATTCGGGTGGATTATGAAATGTGTCAGTTTTTCCATTCTCTTTCTCCAGGGCATTTTTTTACTGCAAGGCCTGTCATGATGACATCACAGATCCCAAAAGAATAAAAAAATGTGGCTGCAAACGGCGTAAGTAGTGTTTCTTTCCCCCTTCCCTCCCTCTTTCCTTTTCCCCAAATTTGTTTCCCTTCTCCTTTTCCTAGTAAAGAAACACTAAACATCAAGAGGTTTCTTGGATATGTTTATGTTTCGCCCAGAAGTTTAAAGAGACATGGAATAAATACTTGTCCTCGCTTTATTAGAGCAAGGATGAAAAATCACCACCATCAACACCTTTGAGTGAACCTAGTGCCTAATCCCCACCTCTGGACCTTAAAGGGATGCCGAGGCGCTTGTGCCCACTTGAACATACTCAGTACAATATATGAGAAGGAGGACTGCTAAGACCATGGAAGAGGGAGTATTTTTTTGCATAGTGATTTCCACTGGATGGGGGGCCACCAAGTGTAAACATGGGGACTAGGGCTGAAAGGGAAACCGAGTCTGAGGACTGTGTCTCCCAAATGGGAGCTGCTGCAAGGTTTGATACCAAAGTCCAGAGTTTTCACTTGTGGTACCCTCCAGCTGGCTCAGGAAGAGAATTTGACCATGACCAATCAGCTTTGTTTGCCATTGCTCCAATAACCAACCTCAAACTCCATTGCTCCTTGGGGTAGACTAGATTGGTCTCCTTAGCTTCTGGCATATCCTGTCTCAAATCTCTTCCAAAGCAGCTTGCCAGTGTGACCTCTTGAGAAAGATATGGTAAGTCAGGAACGTTGGGTCGTGAGCTCTCCAGAAACCAGGACCTAAAGTGGATTTGCCTTGAGAAGGCCGTGCCTTTTGCAGTAATCATGTTGCATTGCCTAATAGAAATTGTTCATGGCCGTAAAGAAAACAATAATAATGATGCCTTCCTTCCTATGGTGATTTAATGTTTTCAGAGCTCCTTATTTATGATCATTATTTTCTTTGATCCTCACCATAACCCTGGGTAATTGTCAAGGGATGTTATTAATTCCATTTTACAAAAAGAGGAAACTAAGGCTCCAAGTTTAGTGGGAGGATGAGATTGCTAAGAGTCACACAGACCCAACAGACCAGGGCTCAGGCTCACACAAAAGCCTCTCGATGCTGTGTGCTCAGTGCCCTAATCACATCTGCAAGAGAGAAGGGCAAGACAATGACCTTGACTCTGATGAGTAGAAGCACAGTTATGAAAGATTGCCCCATAAAATACTTTTTTCACAAGCAGAAACCAGATAGAAGAGCACTATTCCTGGGATAGGCCAACCAAAGAGGGGGCTTTTTTTTCACTACACTCCTAAAGGGGATACAGTAATGTAAACCAGTAAGATATAAATATCATTCTGCTGAAGCACGAAGACACTCGAGCTCTTAGGCAAATACCCATGGGAGCACTCTTGGTCGAGAGCAGATTCTGTAGAAATCCTCTGAGGCTGGTTCCCAAGTTTGGGGCAGTTGAGGCCCACTGTTTTGCTTTTTCCATGGCCCTGTTCCCCCTAGCTCTGACACCTTACTAAGATGAGTATTTATTGATGTCTCAGAAAAAGAGATCCAGACAAAAGTCTAGAGGTCTAAGAATTCTCTGATTCTGACAACTTAACAGGAAGAGCATCTAAGCCTATTTGTAGGTCCAGAACAAACCCACCTCACTTCCAGTCCCCTGGACTCCATGATACAAAAGGCCCTCCTTACCAGGCCATGCATCCCAGCATGGTTGGTCGCGAACACAAAAACACAGCTCAGCTGACCAGGCATCCCTCAGATTTTTTCCATCAGAGGAACATGTATCCCAAGGTGGAAGTAAATGAGAACAACAAATACAAAATAGTTAACTGCATTGTAAGGAAACTTTTGTAGTAGAGGAGGTTGGGAAATGCAGGAGAGTGTCAAGGCCAATAATCCAGAACCAGATAATCTGTCAAAGAACCTGGTTCCACGGGGCATCACTAAAAGTTACTTATTGATTAGGCATCCACATATTTTTGAGTACTTTCTTTGTGCCAGGTGCATGCTTGGTGCCAGGGATGGAGGGGTGAACAAGATAACATCGCTGTTCTTCTGAAGCCTTTACAGTAGTACATGGAGACAAACAATGATCATAGAAACCATTAAATAGATTCAGGTAGAGTCAAATGCTATGAAGAGAGAGGAGACTGCCTGAGGGTATGGGGAACCTTGCAGGGACGCTGCTTTAGCCAGAAAGCCTCCCTTGGGAGGTGACATTGAAGCTGAGACCCTGTCGAGGTTAGTAGAAGAGCAAGGGCAAAGGTCAAGAGGCAGGAATAAGTTTGAAGTGCTGAAGGAAGGCAGGAAGGAAGGAAGGACAGAAGGAAGGCAGACCAGTGGGGCTGGTGGGGCTGGGGAGAGAGCAGAATGAAATGAGTTCAGAGAGGAAGACAGGAGCCATGAGGAGAAACCTGGGTTTTAGTCCTGTAACAGATATAGCCTTTGGAAGATTTTGAGCAAGAACTCAATAGCATCAGTTTCTATATTAGATGACCTCCATGGTGACTGGACAGAGAGTAGACTCTAAGAAGGCGAGGGTAGAAGACAGAATGATGGAGAGAAAGTGTCTCTGATCCCTGCTCTGATACTGGAATGTTCCTCGTAGGCACTGCAGTGGAACTCAGCAGAAAGTTTTTTAAGTCCCTAGAAATGAGGATTTGGCCTCTAGGTTATTTTTCCACCCTGGTTCCAGGCAAGCACCCAGCAGCTGACTTTTAACTTCATCCTGGAGGGAGAGCCACATAACTGTTTGAAATAATTTTATTCTCTTCATTCCCCTTAAAGCTGGTTCCAGCTAGTGAAGGGTGTGATCTCTCACCATGCATGGCATGGATTGCTTCAGAAATACTGCCTCTGAGCTGAGCCAGCATGACAGGGGTCTTGCCCCTGTCTCTCTGTACCCCCTTCCCTCTTGGGCTCATCTCATAGAGGCCCCTGGCTGTGAGGTTAATGTTTGATAACGATCAAAATTGTCCAAATATTGTTCTTCCTAATTAAAAGACCATAGCCGCCTGTGTTACAGAGGGCAGGATGCAGATGTGTATGTGTAAGGAGTGGTCAGAATAAAGTGAACTATTGAACATGGACCTCCCCATGCATACCAGGCAAGTCAGGAAATTGGAGAAGATAGGTTTTGGTTGCAAAGAAACTTTCAAGAGAAGGAGCTAAGGTTGTGAATAATGCATCGGGGATGGGGGTGGGGGGGGGGTGGGGGTGGTTCCTGTGCCTTTGAATGCACATTGCCTGGTGCCCCAAGTTGGAGAGGGCAGCTCACCCACACAGTCATTTGTCCAAACCTGTTAGGCCAGGTGATCATAATTCACCCTGGAACAAGGGCAGAGCTGATGACATGAGGGCAGAGCTGATGACAGTCAGTGGTCTTTATCCACAGCTTCCTAACCCTCCCCTCCCAACCTAGCTCTTCCCCTCCCAGCCCCACCCCCACCCTCCCCATTCACCTTGAACATTTCATGCCATACTATCTGGAGCAATCTCGAGTGTGGGCATTCCATCTGGAAATCCTGTGGTAGTATAGTTTAACTTTTGCATTTCTTTCTATTTCTTCATAGCATTCCATCAAGGAAGAGAGTCAAATTCAGCTGTCTGGCCAAGGAGCAAGCTCTCAGAAACTACTATTTACCCATTTTCTTCTTCTGTATAACAAACTTGGTCTAATGATTTACATTTTTTCCCCCAGCCTGTAAAAGTTTGCCAAAGGGTGGACTCCTAGGGGACAAGTCATGTCTGAATTGATGTGTTTGAAGGAATTTTCTTGAACTTCTAATCATTGACATATTTTTGATTTATTTTTTTTCCTCTTTGCTGCCTTGGAATACGGCCCCTACTCTATTTTAACTGCACACTGGTAGTGATATATTGTGAGTAAAACGGGTTCCCAGGAGCCCGGAGTCCAGTTCCCCCTGTCTTTCTCTCTAGAAGAGATACTTCTTTTATTTTCTGTACAGTTTCAGTTTCTTTTTTTCTTTTGGTATTTATGTTGCATGTAGCAGTGACATCATGCCCCAACTCCCTCATCCAACATGGTCTGCAGAGTAGCCTGGAGCTGGAGACCCCTGAGAGCAGGGAACCGCCCTCCGTTCATCTTCCCATCCCCCCAGCCTCTTGCCAGCTTCTGGCACTGTCTTATTTTTCCATTTGAAAATAAGACCTTGACAACAGTGTTTCTCTTGAAGGCCTTGTCTCGGACCTTTAGGGGACGCTGAGTAGGCTGAGGTAATTACCACTATAGCTGTAGATGCCTCGTCAATTGGGGGTCATTGTCATGCTTGCCTTTGATAAATTTTATCTGGTCTCTGCTACTGAGCTTGAATTCCTATCCTGAAGGAAACACACATGCTACATATATATTCCTGTGTTGTGATATATATATGATATGTACCAGTACTTTATATGTAAAAATGAACATTTTTATATATAAGCACAGAAATATTTTATAGAGAGAGTGATGTATTTATTATAATATATGTACCTCTCTATATGAGAAAGTGCTTGCTAAAGAATTAATTGGACATCAAACTTTGGGAGTGTAAGTATCTTAAACAGTCTTACTGGAGACAAATATTTCCTCAGTGGTAATTATTTCCTACAGTCTATGAAGTTCCCTTGCTTTAAAGTTTCTCTTTCAATCAGTACCCACTAGGACATACCCAGTTCTTCTATGGGTGTTAGGCATCTTGGAAGATCCATTGACTTGTTTAAGATGGAAAAGATGACTCAAGGAAAGATGACTCAAGGAGAATGTTCCATTTCATTAGTGAGCTATATAGAAGTCTGAACAAGTAAATGTTAAGTCTCTGAGCCTCTAACTTACTCACAGAATAGGACCCCTCTCACCCACGAGATGTGGCAATTTTAGGGCCAGGGTTTCTATGTGTGACTCAAAGCAATGCTGCGTTCAGTGGCACCAGCAGTGAGCATCGTCGGATCTTTACACATGCTCATGAGACTCTACTGAAAACGGAACCCAGCCTGCAGACCAGTTGAATCCAATGGTCCTGGAATTTGGAGATGTCTCAGCACTCAGAACTCTCATTGCCTTTGTACCATGCAAATGGGTCATTTGGTTCTGGCTAGTCTTCAGAGTTTGAGGGTACAGAATGCTCAATGTACAAACAAAACAAATGAATGACGTCTTCAGTTCATCGCACAACACTGCCCAAGTTGACTGTGTGGCTCCCTTCATCTGCAGAACATCTGGAAGGGTGGCTCGAAGGCATGTGCCACTTTCATACCTGCAGAGGCACCTCCTGTACCTGGTGATCCTTCAGAATCAGACAGAAAACATGATGTCAGTCAACAAACAACTCTAGTGCCAAATTCCTCTGCCTTCCGCAACCACGGTGTGGTGTTGAGGGCAATATCAACTAATTCCATATACTTAGTGCTACTGACATTAACTAGCTTTTTCTTTCCCCTCTTTCTGATCTTGGAAAACCACCTGGAAGATCCTTCTTCTCCCTGCAGAAGCCAATAGGAGGAATTTTGCATAGTGAAGACATTATTCCTCATTTACAGGACTGGAAAGAATGCTCTCTGATTCCCAGTATCACATCAAAAAAATGTCTCAAACGCTGTGCCTCAGTGGACTTTTTGTTCCATGGTACTTTTACGTATCACTTTAGTTGCTGCTGAGCATACGAAGAGCAGCCTCAGGGTCAGGCTTCAAATTAATCCTTCTTTCATTGGATTGATTTTAACCCTGTGATTGCAGCCTAAAAAATATCTGTGAAATGAAAGGCAGATTATCTCTTTTTTCCTTCCACATTAGTCTTCCTTTGAATCTGCTCCATTTGAACCTAAAATACTTTTTCTCCAGCAGCTGGAAAACTCTACCTGAACCTCTCAGTCCAGTGCTGCTTTTCCTGCCCCTTCCAACCCACCCTGGAAATTAAGATTCTGCAATTGGAAATTGGCTGACAATTTGGTCGCTGATGTGGGAGGCAGATGGTGCTGAGAACAGGCTGGAGTCCAACTCCTTCTTCATTCCAGGCTTGGCGCAGAAGGGCTAGCCAGCAGAGAACCTGAGTTTGACAGCTGATTGTCAGTTTGACACAAGGACAGAGCAGTAACCGAGCCACATCTACAGCAGCCACTTCTCTACAGGTTTCCTTTCACATGATCACGACCTTTGAAAATATAGGAAAAGTGCTCCAAGAGTACGTCTGAGCCATCTTCCATTTTTAAACACTTTAGGAGTAAACAGATAGCTTTGATGATGTCCGTTAGGGAAATACTTGTATTTTATCTCTACAAATAGCACTAGGAAGTCATAATGGAAATATTGGATGAATATCCACTTCATTGTGGTGAAGGAAAGCATATAAAAGCTTTTTCTCAAATTGTAAAACTGCTAAGACAGGGTTCTTTGGAGGAAGGTGAGACCCAGGGTCTAATTCTTGGCAACAGCATAACCTCTTTGAATCTGTGGCACTGGCCCAAGAACAAGAACCTTGTGATGTGGGCCAAAGAGAAAACTGAGTCCCCAGAGGCTGATATTTCTGCTTTCCCAGAGTTAAGGTGGCCTATGGGGCCAATTAATTGAACATAAAGTTCCAAAAGCCCTAAGACGGAATGACAAGTAGCTACAGTATTCACACCTACCAGAGACACGCTCTTGTCTGTTTCCTGTCTCAGGAAGCTGCAGCAGAGCTTTGAGGAGACCCAGCCAACTGGTGCTGAAGTGGTCCCACTCTGCTGGCCATGGCTACAAAACCAGTGTGTTTGCAAGCTGCTACTCTAGACCACTCTGGAACCATCTCCTAGAATTCACTCATCCCCCACGGCCCCCTAAACATCCACTGTGATTTGTAAGAACCACTGGATTGAAATGCACAGATTTCAACTGTTGGAGACACACGGGGTCCCCTTTCCACTCCCTTTCGTAGAAAGGCCAGCTGGTTCAGGTGATCTGTCGACTAGCTGCTCTTCCACACAGATCCACTAGATGTCCTCATAGATCCACTTTGTATTATTGAAATCCTGGGGAAAAGTCCCTTTTCTGAGGACTGAGATTTGGGAAGAGAGCATTGGGTGACTATGTAAAAAAGAAAACCAGCAAACGCCAAAGGTGAGAGGGCACTTTATGTGTCCAGGGAGTAGATTAAGAAACTTACTTCTGTTTTAAATAAATACCGAAACTTTTAATGTTGTTCTTTGAAACCTAACCTTGGTAGTTTTAAGTGGCATTCTGATATCTGAAATTAACCTTCTAACCTACATCAGCTCCAGAAAAGGAAACAATCATGGAGAAATGGAAATAAAACACCAGTGGTTCTGAGTATCCATGATTCACTAAAACAAACCTGGAGGATTAGGAAACCAGAGAGAGTTGAAAGGGTGGTATTTTCCAAATCAGGAGGTCCAAGACTTAATTTCGATATAATTTTATTTTACAACTTGAGAGTATAATTTTACACACAGAATGCCCACATCTTCTGAAACAGCTACCACTAAGCAGGGAAATCCTCAAACGTTTTTAGTTAAAGCATTTGTTCATGTTCATGACTCGTGTTAGGGCACAGCAGAAGGCTCTTCCTGGCTGGGATGCATATCCGTCAATCCTGATGAATCACTCCACCAGTAGGGAGGTCAGATGGGCCTTTCCTTTTAAGAAGGGGGACCCGGAAGTGTATATAGGTGAAGACATCTGAGGGGTGGGGGTGTCCATGAAAATGGACTATTCCAGAAGTAGAGCGAGAGCCACCCTCCCAGTCGGTGGCACCTTGGTCTAGACATTGTAATTCACAAAGGTTTGTCAACACATGGGGCTCAATCGTTTTTAACTGTTTCTGTCTTGTCTTTGAGCCTCTCATTGATCATTCTTGCTGGGTTTTTTTGTGGTGGTGCTTGTGTGTCTTTTGAGATTTCTATTTTGTATTTGGTGTGAGTGTAAAAATGATGACTGGGGAGGAATGACGAGTAATAGCATGTTTGCTTTTTTTATGCATATGCTGCTTTGGAATGTGACTGCTTATAATTAACATTTAATCTTCTTATAGCAAATGGTTTTTTGCTGCTTCGATTACCAGTTTCAGCCTGTTCCTGCATGCTAACAATATGAAATTTTAGAACAATGCATGGTCTCCAGAACAGCCAGCAATAACAGTTGCAAACAGTTCCTGAGAGACACTGGGTTGAGGTTCTGTTTCCTCCCGAAGCCCTTATCAAATACGAGGCTGAAAATCACCCATTAGGATGGATGGGCTTACCTCTGACAGAATGATTTCAAAAGTTATCCCGCCTCATTCTCCCTCCCCTTGTCCTTAAAGACGGGTATATGGAGAAGAACTCTCTTTCCCTATAAATGTGTCAGATTCTATTATTGTGTATGACCCAAAATGGCAGTATGGAAATGAAAACCAGGGACTGCTGCTAATGAGAAGCATAGCGTTTCAGAGTTTGATGGGCTTCTCTTCTGCTACAGCATTTGATTAAATTTTTTTCAAAACAATTTATTTACAGTGAAACAAAAAATCATCTTTGTTTCCCTCCTCTGTGTAAATCACAAATCAATATTTCCAGTAAAAGAACTAAGCAAGAAACAAGTGAGCGGTCTACAAGTTGTACAACAGATCTGGATGCATGTAAAATAACTTTATTTTTATGTCTTCCGCTGAAGACTTTTTCCTCTTTCTTGACTTAAGCTACTACTGTCTGGGGTGTCTGGGCATTCACACCATGCCTTCTAAAGTCTTCCAATTCAAATGCTATAGTGGAACTTTTTTTTTTTTTCTTTTCTTTCTTCCTTTTTTTTTTTTTTTTTGTAAAAGCTCAGCTCAGGAATGATGTGCCATGCACTGAAGAGGGCTGGGGCTGCATGGTGATGATCTGAACGACCAGCTAGTGAGGATGCTAAAAGAACATGTCACTAAAAATGGGAGCCAAGTTTACAGGAATGAATCTCTCATTCATCTCCCCCAGTGCCTGTTCTTCACAATCATAACGTTACCCCTGCTTGACAAATATACTGTATGGCAAGTCATAAAGGTCTTAGAACAGGACTTGACCCATTTGAGAGATTTAAACCCCTCTTCCTGGTGACTGTAACATTCAAAGAGGGCAAAACCACAAGCCATATTTTAAAGTAAGAGTGCAACCATTCTCCACAAAGAAAAAGAAAGAGGGGGGGAGAATGACTTTTAAAATGGAAGGTGTAGGCGCGGGGAATAACATCTCTCCAGTTCAGCCTTGCTATTTGGCTATGATGCTTGGAATAAACACAAGTTATTCTCCAATCCTGTGAGCGAAGCAGGCTGGGTCATGCTAAGTGATAAGCAAACACGTTTGCCTGTTGTAGCATCAAAATGAGGCACAAAAAGGCTTCATGGACTGAAATATAAATTGGCTTGAAGGATAAGGGTGAAGTGTTTTTGAGAACCACTGCAGTGATGTCCAGCAAGTTTTGTAGGTCAACACTCAAGCTGGATCCCCAGGCTCCTACGATATCAGTTTAGAAGAGCTATCAATGTTACATGTAAATATAAGTAAGATATTTTACATGGGACCTAATCTCTTCATGTTTTATAACCTCTGGTCTATTTTGGCCGATATTTCCTATATTAGAAAAAATTATGATTAACCAATAACCCGATGGCTTTCTGAATTTGGGGGGGGGGGTAGGGGAGAGAAAAGCAGATGCGATTTTCAGATTCTCCCGGCTTTAAGCAGAAAATACACCCATGAGTAGCTAAATGCATTCCAATAGACCAACATCTCATATGCTTTTGGTGATTTCTTATTTGTGAACTGCCTTTAATGTCAAATACGCAGCGTTAGCCTTGAGTAGCTGCATTTCTTATATGGACAGATTTGGATATTTGTTCTGTCAAGAGTAAATTTAAATTCCTGTAGGCATCATGTAAACTCACTCTGGGGAAGTTCAGCAGAGGCATCCTCAGATTCTATATTAACATGTAATCGTTTCACATCTAATTTGATGAAAGCTTGTCCTAGGCTCTGCCTAATGCCCAGGAATGGAGGGAAATTAGAAAGCCTACATATTACATATTTTGCAACTCGCAAAAACCATTTATTGTACCAAATAAGCAATTAATTGATTGGCTGTGTGTATATTTTGACCTCCTGTATTAATTGCGCCAGGGGAAAAATGTCGGTTACATTTTTGCTGTCTTCTAACGTGTTGTTCTTCTCATCCGAGAACCCGATTGTAATCAGCCATGCCCTTTTCCTGTAGTCACCCGCTTTACCTAGGGGAGAAAAATAATACACAACAGCCTTGGGGAACTATAAAGGCAATTTATATTTTCGCTGCTGTTTTTGATGTACAACCAAACTGTTACCAGCAGTCACTCTGCATTTTTTTCTGGGTCAAGACTGTTAATGTGAACTAAGACCTGTGTTAAATCCCTTTAGCTCCCTTCCAGCTGCCTTGCTGTGTGTGACCTTGCCATTAACTACCGCTCTTCCTCTCCTCCCATCCAACCACATGGTTATAGCCAAGATGTCCATCTACAAGAGAATGAGACGGGCATGTTGTTTTGATTGCGGACGTTCTGAGCGTGACTGCTCGTGCATGTCAGGCCGTGTGCGTGGTAACATGGACACCCTTGAGAGAACCTTCCCACTTTCTTCTGTCTCTGTTAATGATTGCTCCACCAGTTTCCGTGCCTGTAAGTTTAACCCCGACACACGGAGTTCCATGTCTGTGCTGTCTGTGGTATCATCCCCGTCTTGTGTCGTGCCCTGTGGTTCTGTGAGTCCGTGGAGCTGATGTTTTCTTCCCAGTGTGATCTTGTGTGGTGACTGATATGTTGTCCTCTCTGCCTGTGTCCCTGTGTACATGCTGGGGAAGGCTCCCTTCCCATTCTGTTAACTTGTTGTGCTTCTTGTACTGGTGTGTGGAACTGTGATATTCTAGTCTAGTGATATTCTCCCTCTCTCTGTCCTTTAAATAAATATAAATGGAAATTAATGTGACAGCAAATCAAATACCCTATGACTACAAAGATGTGTGGAAATGCCTATCTTCATATTTGGGTAAAGGCTCTACACTGGATTGGGTTGCAGGGAGGAAGGAGAGGAAACACGTAGAGAGAAGAAACCAATTCGACCATTCAATTGCTTTTAGTGAGCTTAGATCATTTCCAAAACACAACAGGGCTAGGATGAATGTGGATTTCTTTTTTCTTTCTTTCTTTCTTTCTTTCTTTCTTTCTTTCTTTCTTTCTTTCTTTCTTTTTTCTTTTACCTTGTCTTTTTAACCTGTATCTCATTCTTCCAGTGCCAGATTGTGTCCTGTGTTCTAGGAACAAGTATTCTAAATCTGTAAACCTATATTGACTGATGAAGTCTAGGGCTCTTCTCAGATGACTAGTTCAAAGGATCATCATTTTCCCCCAAATAGAACCCTCTGTTGAACTAAGGTCTCCTGTAGCCATTGTGATTTCAAAAATCAAAACCTGTAAGCCATGAACCGCCATGATTTCCCAGAGTCCTTTGCACCAGGCTTTGAGGTCAGTCTTCTTCGTCACTTACAGTTTCAGAGGTGTTAGAGAACTGGCCAAGGTCTTGCAGCTGGCAGCACTGAGATACACCAGATTTCTGAGATCTCCCTTTTCCTTGTTCTTCAGCGTGGTCTTTGCCAGTATTTCACTGACATGGTTCATGGGTAATGTTATTGGAAGCTCCAGTCTGTACACCGAAATGCGGAGATATGGGTCCTCATCTAAGGGCAGAAGAGGTTGTATTTCCTTGTGAGGACTTAGATGTCTTCAAGTGTGGCTCTAACTTTATTTTCACATTTTTGGTAGCATGAGAGGTAGAAGATAATTCTGTGTTCTGTACTTCATCCCTTCCTCTTGAAAGCACCCGACACATTTATTGGTAACCATATTGCCACATGTTCTCTCTCTTTCTCAGTGCCCAGAGCTGGTTGAAATAAACTTTCACCAGCAGGAGTAAATTCATGTTGACAATAAGGGGTTGAGGGAAAGGGAAGGGCACTTCCCTCTTGAGCATTTTGCGAAGAATTTGCTGATTCACCTGCGTGGGTGTTGAAGATGGTCCCAGCATGGGGTGATTGTGGGACAGTGATCCATAGAGGCTCCCAGGGCTGAAGGAGTCCTGACTTCACTGTATGCCCTGGAGTGGTGTGCCATGTCAGGTGCTGGTGTTTGAACCTGCTGTTCAGGACTGAGGCACAATCTGTGCATTGAACTGTTTTAGAAGGTATTTGGAAAAGTTGTATCTAGCACTGAGCTAATCATCCTTTATCTTTCATGATTCACTGTTCTTCCAGACCAGTGCCAAGAAACAGGATTCAGTTTTAAAAGTGATACCTAATGGAGGTCGTATTGAGAGGGATTTTGGACTGTGCCAACCACATTAGCCTAAAATCCTAGGAAGAAAGTTTCCTTTCATACAAATGCCACAGTGTGAACCTTTACCCCTTTATTCTCATTGTGAGAATTCTTGCTAGTTCCCATGACCCTGCAAGGTGAACTTGGTCACAACCACACAAGGAATTTGTTGGTCTACTATGTGTGGCAAGACACTGGGTTCAAAGACAGGAGCTAGTGGGGGAGGAGCAAAGGAGTGAGCTATGGTGGCACAGTTTGGCCACATCTTTGACTGATGGCAGCAAAAGTAACCACCAGCCACTGGGGTTACCCGTCTGCCTAAGGCACCACTTTTCTGTGTTCAGATAACCACTAGGCTCTAAAACCTTGGCTAGAGAGTCAGTGGAGAAAAGGAAGGAGCCATTCGGGCTGTATGTGGTCGTGTCTTGGCACTGGCCACCCATACCAATCACAGCAAAATGTGTGTCCCCTGTGTGGGGCTCATGATACCCAGTGTGTGTAATTTCCATTTCATACAGGAGAAACCATAATTGGAGGGATTTCTCAGCTCTGCAACTTAATCCCAGCATTGATGGAGGCCAGGGGAAGAAAAACTTAGGGTGGGATTGTCCCATCCTCTCAGAAACATCCTGTGCGTGAGATTGTCGTCCTTCCCGCCCTCCCAAATGAGCCCCACCGTGGAAAACATGGAGCTCTGGGCTGTGTGTTGAAGCCATAACTGGTACTGACAGCTCGGGGGTGGGGTGTGGGGGTCGCCTCCTCTGATTCATCGGTCTTCCCGCCGTCCTCACACCATCAAACAAAAGAAGATTTCATCCACCCCATGTGAGTCCTCGCACCTTTGACCATTAACAATAAGTTAGGAAAACCCATTCCAACCTGAGCCCCTTCATGCGCCCACATAAACCCTTCTTCTCCAATTAAAAAATGTCTATCTCTACGCAGAACTCCACTGGCAGAGCTCCAATAGCAATCCCTGGGCTTCCCTTGCTGGTGGTGGGGCTGGGTGGTGCCCGTTTGACAGAGCTGGTGGACTCAAAGAGCAGTGGCGAGAGTGGGCTTTTCATTAAATATGAGCAGATGTGAGATGTAGAGGGTTTGACAATTAGAAATGGCAGGAGAAGGGCCCTTGAATCAAAGTGAGGTCAGATGGGCGGATCAGATTACTTCTCTTACATTCTTTAGTTGTTCTGAAAATCATTTTGAATTAGTGTCAGCAGAGCCCTGATGGGTTTTGCCCTTTGTCTTTTATGCTAGGGCCGTATTGTTTCCCAAGACACTCATTAAAGGTCATTATATTATTATGGAGCTTTGCTTTGGTCGCAGTTTCCCAGTTGAGCCAATGCTCTTTGGAGACTGCCTAATTCATTTCTCTTTTGCCTTTAGTCTCCCTCCTTGCTGTTTTGTTTTTTTTTTTTTTTTTTTCCTCATAAGGGGAAAGATTTCCGTTTTCAAGGGACGTTAAATTGAAACACAAAGTCCCATTATGTGTTTTCTGAAGTGGGGAGAAAAGTAGCCAGTTCCCAGAGGAGTAGTAATATATTAAAATGTTCACACAGTTTTAAAAATCTGCCTTCTAACAGCAGGGCCTGCTTGCTCGGGGCACCTCTCCTTGGAGGTGTGGCCCATCATCGAGGATCTGTTGTTGCAAAGTCACGTTCTTTTCCAACAGTTGTCTTCTTTTGAATTCGAGAGATGTAAGGTCAGACTGTGCAGACAGAAAGATCTTCAGAGAAGGAGGACTCCTTTACAAAAGGCGTAAAAAAAACAGTGTCAGAAAAGTAAAGCAAATAGTGACCAGCAAGAATTCATCCAAGACTATGTTTTCGACAAGACTGAATTGTTCCATATGGTAGGCTAGAATCGGTGCACAAAACCTCATTTTCTGATCATCCTGGTTTTGTTTCTATTCCGGCTGATCCTGGGCAGAAGAACCAGAAAAGGACACCAGAATGAAATGGGCCCAGAGTTTTTACAGAGTTTATATATATATAATTATGTCTAGCAACATACATACATACACACACACGTAAATATAGATGTAAGTTCTAATCAGGGCCATTTTCCCTCCATACAGGTTTATAAAGTAGTGGTTTTTCTCTGTTCAGAATTTATTCTTTTATTTCAGTCTGCCTCATGTGATTGCTAAGTCTAATAGAGAGGGACAATGGAAATTATGATGCAGTGTCAACATATAGGACCCTATTGATTCAAACCTCCTGAGAC
The DNA here is from genome assembly GCF_023721935.1 of Panthera uncia. NCBI lineage: Eukaryota > Metazoa > Chordata > Mammalia > Carnivora > Felidae > Panthera > Panthera uncia. Next base: position 35,726,034 of record NC_064818.1, on the reverse strand, counting down.
CTGTGTGACACAGTGCTGGCCACAGACCGTCAGCAGCCCTGGCACGAACAAATTCATCATGTGCTGGAAGAGAAACAGATCTTTAGACTTGCACTTGGAAATAGTTTTAGCTAAAGTACACATGCGATCACTCACACCCACTTTTCAATCTGCTAATAGTTTAAACCTGCGCAATTACGTACACCCTTTTGCAAACTACTGTAGCTAATTTTAAATGGCGTGTGACTTTTATTTCGGGTATAAACATAATACAAGGAGGCATTCAACTCCAATGGTTAAGCTGAGAGGACAAGTCCAATACCATTAGGTTGAAGGGATACATACCAAAATCAGTTTAGTGTAATCTTGAGTCTTGTCAGATAATAAACAAAAATCAGCTTATCCCGAGTACCCTTTGGTTTGTACAGGCAGAGAATTAACATTGTCAATAGAACTAAAGTCACTCGAGTGAACTAATGGCATTTTGAAGTACATAAAATCAGATACGAGGGCAAGGGGTGGAAATAGCTCTAGGAAAATGTCTATAACAGGACACACCCTGCACGGACAGTCTCCAATGCCTGTTAAGGAGGGGTGTGAGTTAATAAGCTGTATTTAAAAACCAACAGCCTATCATTATCTGATTCTTTTTGTGTGTAGTTTTGGGTGACTCCCTCAAGCTCCCATCAAATTGTATTTGTAAATGCCTCCTATGAATCTACGTTTACTTCTGGTCCCTGAAACCGAAAACTCTTCCCACCACGGCCATCAGTGATAGAAAGATAGAAACAGGAGAGTCGAAGGAAACTCAGCTAAACATAGTATTCCATGCATTCTTTAAGCCCATTCATTCTGCCTCTGTAATTTCTATTTTTCTTGTGCATGCTGGTATGATCTGTCTCTCTGACTCTTCCTCCCTCTACCCCTCTCCTTCTCTATATCCATGACAGTAAATATGGAAGCAGCCTTTGGATTCCTCTCTAGTTCTTTGTTACCCCCAGTGCACACTCCCTGGTTTGGCCATTTGCACTTCATTGCAGTACGTGAAAACAGGAAGGCAACTAGGGCCAGACAGCCATTTAATCCTTCCAGGAGACTGACGATGTACCTGGGAGGGCGTCTTCGGGCACTTTTGTTGGTAGCAGGCAAGGTTACAGAAGCCAGTGCCTCTCACTCGATTTTGTGGTAGCCACCTTTAACAATGGGTTGATTGGGAATATGCCTTCCACGTGCTTCCACAGTGGTCAGTTCGTTAAATCAGCTTTGCAAGGCAAGAAATCATACGTGGGCAAAATTTCCTTTGCAAAGAACCCTCTTCAAATGCCTATCTTTAAAGGGTTTCATTCATAATAAATAGATGCTTTCGTTAGTTTGGTGTCAGGTGAAGCAGTTGACTTGTACTTGGGGACCTCGTGCTTCTCCCACAAAAGGTGTTGTTGAATTCTTTATGCTAAATATTCTATGAAGAACCACTTCATACAGATAAAGGAGAGAGGGAATATTCGGGCAAAAGGCAGCCAACTTTTCAAAAGAAATACTTTGAAACAGAGTTAGGGGACAAGAAGTAGAAAGGTCAGAATGAGGAAAGATGGAAGGGTCCCTTGTGTGTCCCTCTGTCACTTGGACACCTCCCTTCCCAGGAGTACGACACTTTAGTAAGTGACTCAGCTCTTCAAGGACAAACTAGAAACGACGTTGGCATGCCACAAGTAAGCTGAGCAGAGGTCCTTTTGCAAGGTGACGTGGAAATTATGTTTGCAATTTTACTCAGGACAGTGGCCGCTTGTCACGTTACTCAGCCTGACAGCCCCTACCACCAGGCAGCGGATTCTCCATCTTCCCTCCATGGTGGAGGACAGATGTGGCCAGTTAGCTCTCCATCTCCCTCCCTCCTCCACTATCTCGGGCGACAGATGCCAGGGCCAGTCCGCCTTTCACTTGAGCTTTCTTGTCAAGGCTCTGCCTTGAGCCCAAATGCTGACCTTTACTGTATGAAATAAAGTACTGATGAACAAGCAGAGGTTTGAATTGGAGCAGGCTTGGAGCAAATGTCAGGTCCATCTCTGCCTCCCTCCTCCACCTGCACCAGGAGCCCGGATTAGACCCAGTCTGGAGTTTGCAGTGCCTTAGGCTTTATGGGTCTGGGGAGACATAACTTATTAACAAAGAGTTATTAAATTTTTATCAATTTTACAACACAATGTAAATGCCTCCTATGAATCTACATTGTATTCATTATCATTTAAAACGTTAATTAAGTCAAAGTTGCATTTAATTTCTCTCTAAATGGGCCTCTGGGAAGAGGCTTTTAGAAACATCTGTGGGAGCGTGCGGCTCGTGGAGACAGGGAATCCCCCAGCCAGTGTTCAGGATAGGCCCCTGAGTTGATTGCCATCGCGTGTCTGCAGTTAATTTGTTGTGATGCGATTGGGCATCGTCTCAAATTAGTATCAGACCAATAATGGTGTTAAGTCACTGAAGAGAGTCTTGTGGGGCGGCAGCATGGGGCCCCACCACACCCTGCCTTCGAGTCCCATCCAGATGGAAACAAGCCCTAGATGTGCAGGTCTCCTGGTCTCAGTCACGCCTGGGACTCCCCCTCCTTGGATGGTGCCCATCGCTTCACTTCATCTGAGCTGGACGTTTGTCATCTGGCCCAACAGATTCAAGACATTTGCCTGCATGCTCATAGGAAAGATCTTAGCATTTGGGATCTTTGATTCAGGTTTAAGCCTAGAAGCAATGAGCATAGGGGGAAACATTTTCAGAGGGGAGTGGATGTGGAGATTATAAACAGATCAGGCTTATCGGTGAGGAGAGAAGGGTGAAGCTTGCTAAGGTGTGCTGAAAAATTCTTCTCCCTTTTTGAGAAGAGGTTGATGCTTTTGTCTTATCCAAGTAAAGGTCCACTCTCCAGGCAGATCTATTGTTATATTTGTCCTCCATTGCACAGAACCCAGGGTTTCTTAAGGTGGCAGTGGTAGGAAATGGCTAAAGCTTCACTTAGATTCACGTTAAGACTAGGCTTTGTGTAAGGTCTGCTCTTAGTGTGTCAGGTGCTCTGCCAACACAGCCAGGGTGTGTGTGTGTGTGTGTGTGTGTGTACATATATACATGTGTATATCTTGTTAAATCTAGCACATAGCATTTTCTGCATTGTAGACACTATGTCCTTCATATATATTAACTTAATCCTTTTCACGAGGTAGTAACTGTTATTGGCGGTTGAGGTGGCTGTAAACCGACGCGGCTATAAACTGTGCCGTTTACAGATGAGGCAACTAAGGCACAGAGAGGTTCAATAACTTGCCTCAGGTCTTGCCTGAGTCAGCAGGTGGGGCTGGGATTCGAAAGCAAGCTGAGTGCCTCCACAGGCTGTGGAGTAAGTTGAGTTACTCAGATACTTACATAGTTGAACAGCTGGTCACCCAGTTTAGCTGGAGTCTATGACCTGTTCCCTGGGGGAGGAGCCCTGAAGGGGTTTTGTTCTTAATCTGCAATACAATAGAAAGCATTCAGAGTGTTTGATCTGGGAAAGGACCACAGAGACTTTGTTTTAAGAAGTGTAGTAGCAGGGGCCAGCCTGATGAGACGGTTGGGAGACTCCCCCTGAGGGTGGGGAAGACCAGCAGAGGGGAAGCTGTGGTCGGAGGAGACCTGGAGAGCTGCTCTGAGAAGCCCTAGGAAGGAAGGCCAGAGCTACAGCGTCCAGGACTCTGCAGCTGAAGCACTTATCCAAATGCAGATCCAAGAAATTAAAAATCTTTTTTAAAGAACGTTTAATTAATGACTCTGAAGCAGTTGAGTTGCATTAGTTAAATTTCTTGAGTTTAATTCTCCCCAGATGACCCAGCAGTCATGATTCTTATTTGGACTCAGTGGAGTTTTCTTCTGTTGGAGGGGAATTTACTAAAGCCTTGGTTGGAACTGGAGACCTACCAGGCTGCATCCACTATCCCCAGTCTTGGGGGATCTCCATCTCTTTTCCTTTTCTAACTTCGTATTTCTTCTTCCTCCCTTGCCATGCTCTCCATTTCCATTAGGGCTCACGTCTTTTGAGTGTGTTGATGGGGACAGAGTCAGGTAGCTCTGGACTGCTGCCATGAACGGTATTGGCCCAGGCTGGGCAGAGAAACAGAGCAAGTGAGCACCACCAGCAGGGACGTGTGACCGGCCCCGAGGGTCTTGGCTTAAGCTCCAAGTGGTAGCTTCAGCCTGACCTCATGAAAATTATTTTTCAAATCCCTTGTATGGCAATGAGACTTTTCTCTCCGTGTCTTTCTCAGGGAGACAGCATGTCTCCTTACATCTATGGAGGAAAAACAATAATAAAGTACTTCACATCCCATTCGCTGAAAATTCACTGTAGTTTTCAACCACTTACCCCACTCCAGTGGAAATACAAAACACATTTCCTGTGAAGTGCTGCCACAAAAATCTGGGGAAGTCATGTGGCATTTCTAAGTACCATGGTACAGTTTTCTTCTCTGTTCACAAGACCTTTTTTTCATCGTGGCTGTATATTGGCCATCCTTGGCTGTAGGATTTGTACATGCCATTGACCCCAAAAAGGTCATTAAAACAACACAGAAAAGCACTAGAGTCCTACGTTTCCTGACAGTGCTGGGGCATGCATGCTGAGAATGCCAACTTTGGGGGTGGAATGAGGCAGAATGTACCCACTCAATTGCCTGTATGTTGTTTTCCTCTCTCAGAGGCGTTCTCCCAAACCAATATGTTGAATTACCTAGATAATCAGGGAATCCTTCATCCCCATATTTACTTACAAGGGTTCTGCTTTCCCAGCCAACCATTTTCCTAAGAGGAATCTAAATGTGCAGAAACAAGGCCAGCATTGTCAGAACCTCACATTGAAAATCTCAGCATTAAAGGGAGCTTTTTGTAAATGGCTAGATGGTGCCTGGTTTCGAGGGAGATTCTAGACATGCCCATAGATTCTTGTTCTGAGGAGACATTCTTCTGGAGTCCAGCTCAGACAAACTAGGTGAAGGGTCTGGAGACTCAGAGACCTTCCTTCTCTGACCATCTCACTTGGTCATCCTCAGAAGGAGCTATCCTCCCACAAACAAGGGAAATAGCAATCAAGAAACTCTTCTGGTAAACCTGAAGGCCCCCCATTCTATCCCCTTCAACAGGGTGAATACTGCAAATACTCCCAGAGAATATTCCAAATATTCCTAGAAAAAACCCTATGCAAACTCAAAGTGGAAGCTTCTGAAGCAGATCAACATTAGGGATGGTCAGTTGCACTGAGAGACCAAGCAAAGTGAGAAAGAGTGCTTCCTGGAGCTGGAGTCCCTCAAGATGCACCAATAGTGTGTAAAGGGGCATCTGTAGGCCACAGAATGTGGGCCATCTTCTGGGAGTGGAGCTGACTGCTTGCAGTAAAGTGATCTCCACTTTGGCCAATGGCATCTTTCTGGGCTGGGGCCTATTGGATTGCACTCAGTCAAGAAAGGACATAGAGGCTGCCTTCCTTCCCTTCAAGGTCAGAAATGCAGCATGCTGGCATCATTGGCTGGGCTTCAGGTGTTGGCAAGAATACCTGAGTAGGAAATGGCCTGAAGGATTCCAGTTGAGTAAATATTTGATGAGTAAAAGAATGAATAAATGAAAGGATTCTCAACCATCAGTTAAAGGAATAGATGGTATGCTAGAAGCAGGATCACATGGATCCATGGAGTTCCCTAAA